>NC_069500.1:437367705-437667705 GCF_027579735.1 Bombina bombina
AAATAAAAAATTATGTTCCAAAAAGGAGAAATTGGTTTAGACACTGGATATATCCTGACTAAGCCTGAACATAGCCTAAATGTAAAGATATATAGCTATTTCCCTGTGGTATGAAATTAAGAAAGCCGAAATATGACTCTTAAAAGAGTTAGCAGATAAGTCATTATTCGAGCCGATTTGCACAAAGAATAATTCTTAGAATTTAAAAAGAATGCTAAAACTCTTGTTTTCATAGAAGGAAATAAATAACTTTCCAAATAATTTAAGACATTTTAATTGTAACAGGCTTTATGGTTTGAAATAAGGATACAACATCAAATAAACGTAAAATAGATATTCAATATCTAATCCACCAAGGTGAGACTTGAGATCTTGATGATTGGAGAAAGCTTAACATCAGTATCAGATTCTAAAGCCAAGTTCTGCGGTGCATGACTGGAGCAGTCAGATTTGTTTAGAATGCTCTATTCCATTCGAATTATGACTCTTGGAAGCAGAAGTCATCAGGTCTTTGTCTGGAAGACCTCATTGTTCCACCCTCTAGTAGAAAACTACATGTGAATGGGATTGCCTACTAAGGAATACTGCTTCCCAGATTTCCTTCCTGTGATGGGAAAAATAGAGCATTTTTCTGTGACCAATCAAAAACCTAATGTACTGCAAGTTCACCCTTGATGAACAATGTTTGAATGAAAACTAGGATAAGTTTCTCCTATCAGAAAAGAAGAACTCTAAAGGGACCTAAAGATTGCACGTCCAAGATAAATATTGGTAATCTTGCCTGCTGAGGAAATCAAACTCCCTGTTCTCTCCTAGACCCTCAGACTGATCCCCAATCCAAGAAAATGGCGTCTGCAGACATTATATTCCAAGTTGGTGGAATAAAAGACTCCCACAGTAAAATAGTTTGGAAAACTATCCAACAGGACAGAGATTGCTTTACTGAAGAATGTCATAGGATTCTGTGAGCTAGTTGAGTGAAACTTTTTGCACCATTGTTGAAGAATGCAAAGTAGAAGTGGTCTTATGAAATCATGCAAAAGGAAGAACACTTGATGCTGCAATCATCAGACCTAACATTTCCATTCATTGAGCTACAGATGGAATGGAAATTTTAGTGTATTTCTGAACAAACTAACTGTTACTTTGATCATCCACAGAGTCTTCTGAGATTTGATCAAATTGTAACACCAAAGAGCAAACACAACTGCCAATCCAACTAGAGTGTGTGCTAAAGAAAAGCAGCTTTTAATATGTTAAATTAAAAACAATATATACATCACAATACTATATGCATTTATATACAATCGATGGTTCAGAACAAAAAGTTTTTTCAGAACAAAAAGTTAAAGGCAAATGGATTACTAGTATCAGTTCATTAGTAGTTTGTCTGTTAATCCAAAAGTACTAAGATCAGAACAGATTAGTTCATGGTTAATTCCAGGAGTAGAGAGTGATAACTTATGTTATATATGTTTCAAAGAATTTACCGCTTACACCTCAGTCTTGCCTAATTTAGTTTATTTAGTATATTTGGGGTACCTATGGCTTGGTCCTTGAGTCAGCTTTTACTGTTAATAGCACCCCACTTGGGGCGTGGTTGGATATCCGACTGCTACAGAAACAATGCTTGCTGAAAAAGGTCTTTCAGTGCATGGTTACTAATTTCATATCATATAGTTCCTGAATGTACTATCTGGAATAGCATTGCGTTTTGCTTCAGTGAATAGCAACATCCACCACTGGAAACATTTCCCAAAGCTCTACATTAGAAGCCAGAAAAGGAAACACCTTATTAAATTTAGAGGATGAATTAAGAGAAAAGACCAGGCTTTATTTTAAAAAGAGCCTCAGAAACAGGGAAAAATACTCTTGTGACTTAGCAGAAGGTTTAAAAAATAATATCAAGTTGTTTGGAAGGTTTTCCGCAGATTTTTTTGATTCCTAAAGTACATAGTGCCTCTCCGAACAAAGAACTAAGATGTTCAAGCACAAACATCATAGAGGTAGATTCTGTGTCCTGATCATTAAAAATCAACAACGCCTGATCATCATAAAAAAACTCACCTTAAGAAAAAACAACCTGAGTCTGAAAACTTTAAGGGCATCCTAATGTGTTCTGGTCTCTGATTGTGCAGAATAACCTGATAATGTAACTTTAGGTTGACTTTCAGACTTAGAACTTTTGCACATACTTGGTTGAGGCATAGCAGCCACTGCTGCAGAGCGCACAAACCTTTAAATCCTGTAAAATAGAAAATAAAATTGTGCATACTTGGAGGGGGCATAGCCATCACAACTACAGAGAGCACAAACCTTTAATTCTTGGAGCAAAATCTGAAGAACTTCCTTTTATTGAAGAAACAGAGGGAGGACAAGTTCCTTTAGAGGCAGTAGAAGAATTAGACTGTTAGAAATGCCTCATGAGATCCATATTATATTTTTTTTACTGTACATACATGTAACAACAGTAAATAAAATGTTTGGGAAACAATATAACTGGGACCTTATAAAATAAAGTCTGAGACATGTGAAACAGACAAGCTTGGGCTAAAAGTATTAAAGCAAAACAGAATAGCATAATCTTAACCACATTTTTAACAAATGCATAATAAATAGACAATGCATAAGCACTTAGTTTGAATTTCACATGAATAGTAGATTTTTTTTATTTTCCTTCCCATCGTATCAATAGATAGCCATAAGCTAATCATAAAATGCATATATATTCTATATATATATATATATATATATATATATATATATATATATATAATGCATATATTATGTGAATATTGCACATGCCCAGTTGTGTAAAATTGTGTTTAATTTTGACTTTAGTAGTCCTTAAAGGGAAAACCACCTTGTGTTAAAGTAAATAATAATAATGCACTGCATTAAAATGTAGCCCAGCAAAATACTTTATAAAAATATTTTACCCTTAAGTAATGAGACATTTGAAAAATTGCAGTTGCACTCAGCAACAATGGAGCAGTTGAGGAATTTCAAAAGAGAAAGGTAAATAGCCCAGTTACTAACTGTGACTGCTGTACTAATTCAGTGCACAAAAAAACATACAATACACAAAGAGAATCCCCCTTGCACTGGCAAATAGTTAAATCCCTATTAATATTTATATAACAGAGTATACGGTTGCATTGAGACAAATGTCCCAGGTTAATTAGCTGAATAGAAATAGCCGCTATTACCACATAATGAAGTTTCCATAATTACCAGACAAAGAAAACAATGTCTATGTAATAAAGGTAGAATTTGGCTGTTATATGTGTATGTCCCCTGGCTATTATTGACTACAAAATTAGTGTACCTGCTAATAGCCTGTGGGCTATGTGAGTTCAAGAAGTGGCTGCACTTCAAATGCACCCAATGTACTGTACGTAGTGGCTGCAGAAAATACTGTTTCCGGTATAGAGCCCATCCAGTGCTGTGTACGTTACAGCTGAGGATCTATCTAAGGAGTATATTGATTACAAAACAGGAGGAGGCTAGGTGACCGGTCCCTATAACACCTGTCTAACTCACTTAGTTATTTTATCACTACCCAATACTCCAATATCCCCTCTGTCTCTCAGTAGCTGCTGTGTGGAATATGGGCCTCAAATCGGTCTGAGGACCCCTCTCAACAAAGAATCTGGAGCACCTCAATTCTTCACCTTCCTTCTATGCAGGCAAATAAAAGACTAGAAAAGTAAAGAGGTGGGAGGGATTAATTGCGCTTAGAGCTTTGAGAATATTTCTTTCATGTAATTAGCAAGAGTCCATGAGCTAGTGACGTATGGGATATACATTCCTACCAGGAGGGGCAAAGTTTCCCAAACCTCAAAATGCCTATAAATACACCCCTCACCACACCCACAATTCAGTTTTACAAACTTTGCCTCCGATGGAGGTGGTGAAGTAAGTTTGTGCTAGATTCTACGTTGATATGCGCTCCGCAGCAAGTTGGAGCCCGGTTTTCCTCTCAGCGTGCAGTGAATGTCAGAGGGATGTGAGGAGAGTATTGCCTATTTGAATGCAGTGATCTCCTTCTAAGGGGTCTATTTCATAGGTTCTCTGTTATCGGTCGTAGAGATTCATCTCTTACCTCCCTTTGCAGATCGACGATATACTCTTATATATACCATTACCTCTGCTGATTCTCGTTTCAGTACTGGTTTGGCTATCTGCTACATGTAGATGAGTGTCCTGGGGTAAGTAAGTCTTATTTTCTGTGACACTCCAAGCTATGGTTGGGCACTTTGTTTATAAAGTTCTAAATATATGTATTCAAACATTTATTTGCCTTGACTCAGAATGTTCAACTTTCCTTATTTTCAGACAGTCAGTTTCATATTTGGGATAATGCATTTTGATTTGACCATTTTTTCTTACCTTAAAATTTGACTTTTTCCCTGTGGGCTGTTAGGTTCGCGGGGGCTGAAAATGCTTCATTTTATTGCGTCATTCTTGGCGCGGACTTTTTTGGCGCAAAAATTCTATTTCCGTTTCCGGCGTCATACGTGTCGCCGGAAGTTGCGTCATTCTTTGACGTTATTTCGCGCCAAAAATGTCGGCGTTCCGGATGTGGCGTCATTTTTGGCGCCAAAAAAGCATTTAGGCGCCAAATAATGTGGGCGTCTTATTTGGCGCGAAAAAATATGGGCGTCACTTTTGTCTCCACATTATTTAAGTCTCATTTTTTATTGCTTCTGGTTGCTAGAAGCTTGTTCTTTGGCATTCTTTCCCATTCCTGAAACTGTCATTTAAGGAATTTGATCAATTTTGCTTTATATGTTGTTTTTTCTCTTACATATTGCAAGATGTCTCACGTTGCATCTGAGCCAGAAGATACTACAGGAAAATCGCTGTCAAGTGCTGAATCTACCAAAGCTAAGTGTGTCTGCTGTAAACTTTTGGTAGCTATTTCTCCAGCTGTTGTTTGTATTGATTGTCATGACAAACTTGTTAAAGCAGATAATATTTCCTTTAGTAAAGTACCATTGCCTGTTGCAGTTCCCTCAACATCTAAGGTGCAGAATGTTCCTGATAATATAAGAGATTTTGTTTCTGAATCCATAAAGAAGGCTATGTCTGTTATTTCTCCTTCTAGTAAACGTAAAAAATCTTTTAAAACTTCTCTCCCTACAGATGAATTTTTAAATGAACATCATCATTCTGATTCTGATGACTCCTCTGGTTCAGAGGATTCTGTCTCTGAGGTTGATGCTGATAAATCTTCATATTTATTTAAAATGGAATTTATTCGTTCTTTACTTAAAGAAGTTCTAATTGCTTTAGAAATAGAGGATTCTGGTCCTCTTGATACTAATTCTAAACGTTTAGATAAGGTATTTAAAGCTCCTGTGGTTATTCCAGAAGTTTTTCCTGTTCCTAATGCTATTTCTGCAGTAATTTCCAAAGAATGGGATAATTTGGGTAATTCATTTACTCCTTCTAAACGTTTTAAGCAATTATATCCTGTGCCGTCTGACAGATTAGAATTTTGGGACAAGATCCCTAAAGTTGATGGGGCTATTTCTACCCTTGCTAAACGTACTACTATTCCTACGTCAGATGGTACTTCGTTTAAGGATCCTCTAGATAGGAAAATTGAGTCCTTTCTAAGAAAAGCTTATCTGTGTTCAGGTAATCTTCTTAGACCTGCTATATCTTTGGCTGATGTTGCTGCAGCTTCAACTTTTTGGTTGGAAACTTTAGCGCAACAAGTAACACATCGTGATTCTCATGATATTATTATTCTTCTTCAGCATGCTAATAATTTTGTCTGTGATGCCATTTTTGATATTATCAGAGTTGATGTCAGGTTTATGTCTCTAGCTATTTTAGCTAGAAGAGCTTTATGGCTTAAAACTTGGAATGCTGATATGGCTTCTAAATCAACTTTACTTTCCATTTCTTTCCAGGGTAACAAATTATTTGGTTCTCAGTTGGATTCCATTATTTCAACTGTTACTGGTGGGAAAGGAACTTTTTTACCACAGGATAAAAAATCTAAAGGTAAAAACAGGGCTAATAATCGTTTTCGTTCCTTTCGTTTCAACAAAGAACAAAAGCCTGAATCCTTCATCCTCAGGAGCAGTTTCAGTTTGGAGACCATCTCCAGTCTGGAATAAATCCAAGCCTGCTAGAAAGGCAAAGCCTGCTTCTAAGTCCACATGAAGGTGCGGCCCTCATTCCAGCTCAGCTGGTAGGGGGCAGGTTACGTTTTTTCAAGGAAATTTGGATCAATTCTGTTCACAATCTTTGGATTCAGAGCATTGTTTCAGAAGGGTACAGAATTGGTTTCAAGTTGAGACCTCCTGCAAAGAGATTTTTTCTTTCCCGTGTCCCAGTAAATCCAGTAAAAGCTCAAGCATTTCTGAAATGTGTTTCAGATCTAGAGTTGACTGGAGTAATTATGCCAGTTCCAGTTCCGGAACAGGGGATGGGGTTTTATTCAAATCTCTTCATTGTACCAAAGAAGGAGAATTCTTTCAGACCAGTTCTGGATCTAAAAATATTGAATCGTTATGTAAGGATACCAACGTTCAAGATGGTAACTGTAAGGACTATCTTACCTTTTGTTCAGCAAGGGAATTATATGTCCACGATAGATTTACAGGATGCATATCTGCATATTCCGATTCATCCAGATCATTATCAGTTCCTGAGATTCTCGTTTCTGGACAAGCATTACCAATTTGTGGCTCTGCCGTTTGGCCTAGCTACAGCTCCAAGAATTTTTACAAAGGTTCTCGGTGCCCTGCTGTCTGTAATCAGAGAACAGGGTATTGTGGTATTTCCTTATTTGGACGATATCTTGGTACTTGCTCAGTCTTTACATTTAGCAGAATCTCATACGAATCGACTTGTGTTGTTTCTTCAAGATCATGGTTGGAGGATCAATTTACCAAAAAGTTCTTTGATTCCTCAGACAAGGGTAACCTTTCTGGGTTTCCAGATGGATTCAGTGTCCATGACTCTGTCTTTAACAGACAAGAGACGTCTAAAGTTGATTACAGCTTGTCGAAACCTTCAGTCACAATCATTCCCTTCGGTAGCCTTATGCATGGAAATTCTAGGTCTTATGACTGCTGCATCGGACGCGATCCCCTTTGCTCGTTTTCACATGCGACCTCTTCAGCTCTGTATGCTGAAGCAATGGTGCAAGGATTACACGAAGATATCTCAATTAATATCTTTAAAACCGATTGTTCGACACTCTCTAACATGGTGGACAGATCACCATCGTTTAATTCAGGGGGCTTCTTTTGTGCTTCCGACCTGGACTGTAATTTCAACAGATGCAAGTCTCACAGGTTGGGGAGCTGTGTGGGGATCTCTGACGGCACAAGGAGTTTGGGAATTTCAGGAGGTGAGATTACCGATCAATATTTTGGAACTCCGTGCAATTTTCAGAGCTCTTCAGTTTTGGCCTCTTCTGAAGAGAGAATCGTTCATTTGTTTTCAGACAGACAATGTCACAACTGTGGCATACATCAATCATCAAGGAGGGACTCACAGTCCTCTGGCTATGAAAGAAGTATCTCGAATCTTGGTTTGGGCGGAATCCAGCTCCTGTCTAATCTCTGCGGTTCATATCCCAGGTGTACACAATTGGGAAGCGGATTATCTCAGTCGCCAAACGTTGCATCCGGGCGAATGGTCTCTTCACCCAGAGGTATTTCTTCAGATTGTTCAAATGTGGGAACTTCCAGAAATAGATCTGATGGCGTCCCATCTAAACAAGAAACTTCCCAGGTATCTGTCCAGATCCCGGGATCCTCAGGCGGAGGCAGTGGATGCATTATCACTTCCTTGGAAGTATCATCCTGCCTATATCTTTCCGCCTCTAGTTCTTCTTCCAAGAGTAATCTCCAAGATTCTGAAGGAATGCTCGTTTGTTCTGCTGGTAGCTCCGGCATGGCCTCACAGGTTTTGGTATGCGGATCTTGTCCAGATGGCCTCTTGCCAACCGTGGACTCTTCCGTTAAGACCAGACCTTCTGTCACAAGGCCCTTTTTTCCATCAGGATCTGAAATCCTTAAATTTAAAGGTATGGAGATTGAACGCTTGATTCTTGGTCAAAGAGGTTTCTCTGACTCCGTGATTAATACTATGTTACAGGCTCGTAAATCTGTATCTCGAGAGATATATTATAGAGTCTGGAAGACGTATATTTCTTGGTGTCTTTCTCATCATTTTTCTTGGCATTCTTTTAGAATACCGAGAATTTTACAGTTTTTTCAGGATGGTTTAGATAAGGGTTTGTCCGCAAGTTCTTTGAAAGGACAAATCTCTGCTCTTTCTGTTCTTTTTCACAGAAAGATTGCTATTCTTCCTGATATTCATTGTTTTGTACAAGCTTTGGTTCGTATAAAACCTGTCATTAAGTCAATTTCTCCTCCTTGGAGTTTGAATTTGGTTCTGGGAGCTCTTCAAGCTCCTCCGTTTGAACCTATGCATTCTTTGGACATTAAATTACTTTCTTGGAAAGTTTTGTTCCTTTTGGCCATCTCTTCTGCTAGAAGAGTTTCTGAATTATCTGCTCTTTCTTGTGAGTCTCCTTTTCTGATTTTTCATCAGGATAAGGCGGTGTTGCGAACTTCTTTTGAATTTTTACCTAAAGTTGTGAATTCCAACAACATTAGTAGAGAAATTGTGGTTCCTTCATTATGTCCTAATCCTAAGAATTCTAAGGAGAAATCGTTGCATTCTTTGGATGTTGTTAGAGCTTTGAAATATTATGTTGAAGCTACGAAATCTTTTCGTAAGACTTCTAGTCTATTTGTTATCTTTTCCGGTTCTAGGAAAGGCCAGAAAGCTTCTGCCATTTCTTTGGCATCTTGGTTGAAATCTTTAATTCATCTTGCCTATGTTGAGTCGGGTAAAATTCCGCCTCAGAGAATTACAGCTCATTCTACTAGGTCAGTATCTACTTCCTGGGCGTTTAGGAATGAAGCTTCGGTTGACCAGATCTGCAAAGCAGCAACTTGGTCCTCTTTGCATACTTTTACTAAATTCTACCATTTTGATGTATTTTCTTCTTCTGAAGCAGTTTTTGGTAGAAAAGTACTTCAGGCAACGGTTTCAGTTTGAATCTTCTGCTTATGTTTTTCGTTAAACTTTATTTTGGGTGTGGATTATTTTCAGCAGGAATTGGCTGTCTTTATTTTATCCCTCCCTCTCTAGTGACTCTTGTGTGGAAAGATCCACATCTTGGGTAGTCATTATCCCATACGTCACTAGCTCATGGACTCTTGCTAATTACATGAAAGAAAACATAATTTATGTAAGAACTTACCTGATAAATTCATTTCTTTCATATTAGCAAGAGTCCATGAGGCCCGCCCTTTTTTTGTGGTGGTTATGATTTTGTATAAAGCACAATTATTCCAATTCCTTATTTTATATGCTTTCGCACTTTTTTATCACCCCACTTCTTGGCTATTCGTTAAACTGAATTGTGGGTGTGGTGAGGGGTGTATTTATAGGCATTTTGAGGTTTGGGAAACTTTGCCCCTCCTGGTAGGAATGTATATCCCATACGTCACTAGCTCATGGACTCTTGCTAATATGAAAGAAATGAATTTATCAGGTAAGTTCTTACATAAATTATGTTTTCTCCAACATAGGTGTGTCCGGTCCACGGCGTCATCCTTACTTGTGGGATATTCTCTTCCCCAACAGGAAATGGCAAAGAGCCCAGCAAAGCTGGTCACATGATCCCTCCTAGGCTCCGCCTTCCCCAGTCATTCTCTTTGCCGTTGTACAGGCAACATCTCCACGGAGATGGCTTAGAGTTTTTTGGTGTTTAACTGTAGTTTTTATTATTCAATCAAGAGTTTGTTATTTTAAAATAGTGCTGGTATGTACTATTTACTCTGAAACAGAAAAGAGATGAAGATTTCTGTTTGTAAGAGGAAAATGATTTTAGCAACCGTTACTAAAATCGATGGCTGTTTCCACACAGGACTGTTGAGAGGAATTAACTTCAGTTGGGGGAAACAGTGAGCAGACTTTTGCTGCTTGAGGTATGACACATTTCTAACAAGACGATGTAATGCTGGAAGCTGTCATTTTCCCTATGGGATCCGGTAAGCCATTTTTATTACATAAAGAAAAAAAGGGCTTCACAAGGGCTTTTAAGACTGTAGACATTTTCTGGGCTAAAACGATTGATATATAAGCATATTTTATACTTCATAGCTTTGAGGAATTATTTTATTCTTGGGAATTATGTAAAATAACCGGCAGGCACTGTATTGGACACCTTATTCTCTAGGGGCTTTCCCTAATCATAGGCAGAGCCTCATTTTCGCGCCTCTATTGCGCACTTGTTTTTGGGAAGCATGACATGCAGATGCATGTGTGAGGAGCTCTGATACATAGAAAAGACTTTCTGAAGGCGTCATTTGGTATCGTATTCCCCTTTGGGCTTGGTTGGGTCTCAGCAAAGCAGATACCAGGGACTGTAAAGGGGTTAAATATAAAAACGGCTCCGGTTCCGTTATTTTAAGGGTTAAAGCTTTCAAATTTGGTGTGCAATACTTTTAAGGCTTTAAGACACTGTGGTGAAATTTTGGTGAATTTTGAACAATTCCTTCATACTTTTTCACATTTGCAGTAATAAAGTGTGTTCAGTTTAAAATTTAAAGTGACAGTAACGGTTTTATTTTAAAACGTTTTTTGTACTTTGTTATCAAGTTTATGCCTGTTTAACATGTCTGAACTACCAGATAGACTGTGTTCTGTATGTGGGGAAGCCAAGGTTCCTTCTCATTTAAATAGATGTGATTTATGTGACACAAAATTTAGAGAAAATGATGCCCAAGATGATTCCTCAAGTGAAGGGAGTAAGCATGGTACTGCATCATCCCCTCCTTCGTCTACACCAGTCTTGCCCACACAGGAGGCCCCTAGTACATCTAGTGCGCCAATACTCCTTACTATGCAACCATTAACGGCTGTAATGGATAATTCTATCAAAAACATTTTAGCCAAAATGCCCACTTATCAGCGAAAGCGCGACTGCTCTGTTTTAGAAAATACTGAAGAGCATGAGGACGCTGATGATATTGGTTCTGAAGTGCCCCTACACCAGTCTGAGGGGGCCAGGGAGGTTTTGTCTGAGGGAGAAATTTCAGATTCAGGGAAAATTTCTCAACAAGCTGAACCTGATGTGATTACATTTAAATTTAAATTGGAACATCTCCGCGCCCTGCTTAAGGAGGTGTTATCTACTCTGGATGATTGTGAGAATTTGGTCATTCCAGAGAAATTATGTAAAATGGACAAGTTCCTAGAGGTCCCGGGGCCCCCCGAAGCTTTTCCTATACCCAAGCGGGTGGCGGACATTTTAAATAAAGAATGGGAAAGGCCCGGCATTCCTTTCGTCCCTCCCCCTATATTTAAGAAATTGTTTCCTATGGTCGACCCCAGAAAGGACTTATGGCAGACAGTCCCCAAGGTCGAGGGGGCGGTTTCTACTCTAAACAAACGCACCACTATACCCATAGAAGATAGTTGTGCTTTCAAAGATCCTATGGATAAAAAATTAGAGGGTTTGCTTAAAAAGATGTTTGTTCAGCAAGGTTACCTTCTACAACCAATTTCATGCATTGTTCCTGTCACTACAGCAGCGTGTTTCTGGTTCGATGAACTAGAAAAAGCGCTCAATAAAGATTCTTCTTATGAGGAGATTTTGGACAGAATTCATGCTCTCAAATTGGCTAACTCTTTCACCCTAGACGCCACTTTGCAATTGGCTAGATTAGCGGCGAAAAATTCTGGGTTTGCTATTGTGGCGCGCAGAGCGCTTTGGCTAAAATCTTGGTCAGCGGATGCGTCTTCCAAGAACAAATTGCTTAACATTCCTTTCAAGGGGAAAACGCTGTTTGGCCCTGACTTGAAAGAGATTATTTCTGATATCACTGGGGGCAAGGGCCACGCCCTTCCTCAGGATAGGTCTTTCAAGGCCAAAAATAAACCTAATTTTCGTCCCTTTCGCAGAAACGGACCAGCCCCAAGTGCTACGTCCTCTAAGCAAGAGGGTAATACTTCTCAAGCCAAGCCAGCCTGGAGGCCAATGCAAGGCTGGAACAAAGGTAAGCAGGCCAAGAAACCTGCCACTGCTACCAAGACAGCATGAGATGTTGGCCCCCGATCCGGGACCGGATCTGGTGGGGGGCAGACTCTCTCTCTTCGCTCAGGCTTGGGCAAGAGATGTTCTGGATCCTTGGGCGCTAGAAATAGTCTCCCAAGGTTATCTTCTGGAATTCAAGGGGCTTCCCCCAAGGGGGAGGTTCCACAGGTCTCAATTGTCTTCAGACCACATAAAAAAACAGGCATTCTTACATTGTGTAGAAGACCTGTTAAAAATGGGAGTGATTCATCCTGTTCCATTAGGAGAACAAGGGATGGGGTTCTACTCCAATCTGTTCGTAGTTCCCAAAAAAGAGGGAACATTCAGACCAATCTTAGATCTCAAGATCCTAAACAAGTTTCTCAAGGTTCCATCGTTCAAAATGGAAACCATTCGAACAATTCTTCCTTCCATCCAGGAAGGTCAATTCATGGCCACGGTGGATTTAAAGGATGCGTATCTACATATTCCTATCCACAAGGAACATCATCGGTTCCTAAGGTTCGCATTTCTGGACAAGCATTACCAGTTTGTGGCACTTCCGTTAGGATTAGCCACTGCTCCAAGAATTTTCACAAAGGTACTAGGGTCCCTTCTAGCGGTGCTAAGACCAAGGGGCATTGCAGTAGTACCTTACTTGGACGACATACTGATTCAAGCGTCGTCCCTTCCACAAGCAAAGGCTCACACGGACATTGTCCTGGCCTTTCTCAGATCTCACGGGTGGAAAGTGAACGTAGAAAAAAGTTCTCTATCTCCGTCAACAAGGGTTCCCTTCTTGGGAACAATAATAGACTCCTTAGAAATGAGGATTTTTCTGACAGAGGCCAGAAAATCAAAACTTCTAAACTCTTGTCAAATACTTCATTCTGTTCCTCTTCCTTCCATAGCGCAGTGCATGGAAGTAATAGGTTTGATGGTAGCGGCAATGGACATAGTTCCTTTTGCGCGAATTCATCTAAGACCATTACAACTGTGCATGCTCAGTCAGTGGAATGGGGACTATACAGACTTGTCTCCGACGATACAAGTAGATCAGAGGACCAGAGATTCACTCCGTTGGTGGCTGTCCCTGGACAACCTGTCACAGGGGATGAGCTTCCGCAGACCAGAGTGGGTCATTGTCACGACCGACGCCAGTCTGGTGGGCTGGGGCGTGGTCTGGGGACCCCTGAAAGCTCAGGGTCTTTGGTCTCGGGAAGAATCTCTTCTCCCGATAAATATTCTGGAACTGAGAGCGATATTCAATGCTCTCAAGGCTTGGCCTCAGCTTGCAAAGGCCAAGTTCATACGGTTTCAATCAGACAACATGACGACTGTTGCGTACATCAACCATCAGGGGGGAACAAGGAGTTCCCTGGCGATGGAAGAAGTGACCAAAATCATTCAATGGGCGGAGACTCACTCCTGCCACTTGTCTGCAATCCACATCCCAGGAGTGGAAAATTGGGAAGCGGATTTTCTGAGTCGTCAGACATTTCATCCGGGGGAGTGGGAACTCCATCCGGAAATCTTTGCCCAAATTACTCAATTGTGGGGCATTCCAGACATGGATCTGATGGCCTCTCGTCAGAACTTCAAGGTTCCTTGCTACGGGTCCAGATCCAGGGATCCCAAGGCGACTCTAGTAGATGCACTAGTAGCACCTTGGACCTTCAAACTAGCTTATGTATTCCCGCCGTTTCCTCTCATCCCCAGGCTGGTAGCCAGGATCAATCAGGAGAGGGCATCGGTGATCTTGATAGCTCCTGCGTGGCCACGCAGGACTTGGTATGCAGACCTGGTGAATATGTCATCGGCTCCACCATGGAAGCTACCTTTGAGACGAGACCTTCTTGTTCAAGGTCCGTTCGAACATCCGAATCTGGTCTCACTCCAACTGACTGCTTGGAGATTGAACGCTTGATCTTATCAAAGCGAGGGTTCTCAGATTCTGTCATTGATACTCTTGTTCAGGCCAGAAAGCCTGTAACTAGAAAAATCTACCACAAAATATGGAAAAAATATATCTGTTGGTGTGAATCTAAAGGATTCCCTTGGGACAAGGTAAAAATTCCTAAGATTCTATCCTTTCTTCAAGAAGGTTTGGAGAAAGGATTATCTGCAAGTTCTTTGAAGGGACAGATTTCTGCCTTGTCTGTGTTACTTCACAAAAAGCTGGCAGCTGTGCCAGATGTTCAAGCCTTTGTTCAGGCTCTGGTTAGAATCAAGCCTGTTTACAAACCTTTGACTCCTCCTTGGAGTCTCAATTTAGTTCTTTCAGTTCTTCAGGGGGTTCCGTTTGAACCCTTACATTCCGTTGATATTAAGTTATTATCTTGGAAAGTTTTGTTTTTGGTTGCAATTTCTTCTGCTAGAAGAGTTTCAGAATTATCTGCTCTGCAGTGTTCTCCTCCTTATCTGGTGTTCCATGCAGATAAGGTGGTTTTGCGTACTAAACCTGGTTTTCTTCCGAAAGTTGTTTCTAACAAAAACATTAACCAGGAGATAGTCGTGCCTTCTTTGTGTCCGAATCCAGTTTCAAAGAAGGAACGTTTGTTGCACCATTTGGATGTAGTTCGTGCTCTAAAATTCTATTTAGATGCTACAAAGGATTTTAGACAAACATCTTCCTTGTTTGTTGTTTATTCTGGTAAAAGGAGAGGTCAAAAAGCAACTTCTACCTCTCTCTCTTTTTGGATTAAAAGCATCATCAGATTGGCTTACGAGACTGCCGGACGGCAGCCTCCTGAAAGAATCACAGCTCATTCCACTAGGGCTGTGGCTTCCACATGGGCCTTCAAGAACGAGGCTTCTGTTGATCAGATATGTAAGGCAGCGACTTGGTCTTCACTGCACACTTTTACTAAATTTTACAAATTTGATACTTTTGCTTCTTCTGAGGCTATTTTTGGGAGAAAGGTTTTGCAAGCCGTGGTGCCTTCCATCTAGGTGACCTGATTTGCTCCCTCCCTTCATCCGTGTCCTAAAGCTTTGGTATTGGTTCCCACAAGTAAGGATGACGCCATGGACCGGACACACCTATGTTGGAGAAAACAGAATTTATGTTTACCTGATAAATTTCTTAATCAGGTCTGATAATTTATTTTCTTTAACTACAGTCACCACGGTATCATATGATTTCTCCTATGCAAATATTCCTCCTTTACGTCGGTCGAATGACTGGGGAAGGCGGAGCCTAGGAGGGATCATGTGACCAGCTTTGCTGGGCTCTTTGCCATTTCCTGTTGGGGAAGAGAATATCCCACAAGTAAGGATGACGCCGTGGACCGGACACACCGTTGGAGAAAGTAATTTATCAGGTAAACATAAATTCTGTTTTTCCTCCTAGTGGCCAGGAGTTGAATCCCATGAGTAATGGTTCGGGTACTCTCACCACTTTATATAAGAAAAATTCTTTACATTAAAACTAGTAGGCAATGTATGTTGCATACTGCAGTATTTATACATATTGCTTGTTAAAGACTACTCCCACAGCTGTCTGCTTGAAAGACTAACTGCCACAAGCCTGGCAAGAATAAACTAATGCTGTTTTAAAATATCTGCCTTCACACAAGAAAGGGAAAAATTGTCCTCTGTGCCCATTTATAGTTGTAGTTTAATTGTGATATAACAGAAGAACTTCACTTAGACTTATGCTTTCATTAAAGAGACATGAAACCCAAGTTGTTTCTTTCGTGATTCAGAAAGAATGTGTAACTTTTCAAAGTACTTCTATTAATTAAATTATTTTGTATCCTTTATAAAAAAAAAAAAAGATAAATAGGTAGGCTCAGGAGCCTCTGATTGGTGGCTATAGATATATGCCTTTAGTTATTCGTTCAACCAGTGTGTTCAGCAAGCTCCCAGTAGTGCGTTGCTGTGTTTTTAACAAAAGATTCCAAGAGAATGATGCAAATGAGGTAATAGAAGTAAATTGGAAAGTTGTTTAAATTTGGGTTCTCTATCTGAATCACAAAATAATTATATTTTTTGTTTATCCTTTTAGAAAAGGTTTGTTTATAATTCTTAATTACATGTTGTCTTACCACCTTTACATACCCTGGTGAGCTTTTCAGTGTAAATGCAATAAACCTAAAAAACAATAGTAAAGTAAAAAGAAACCGCTCCATAAAATGATATTTCAGCTTAAGTTTCAGCTCTCAGTGGGTGTCTCACCATTAAATCATTGTGTACTGTGCTTTTATAACTGACTTTTATGTTATTAGTTGTAACTGGCAATTACTGTTTTTGCTTTTTTTTTTTATTCCTTATAGAGCCTTGAAACTCAAATTAATAATGATCTTGCTGATAAACAATCACTTGAATTACTACGTACAAAACATGAAGAAGAAATTTGTGAAAAAAACTCAATTCTAAGTGAACAGAAGGCTGTAAGTGTCTAGATAATGTGGTTTCCTTACATATTTTTCTATCTTTTAAATAAATGCAATGTGAACAAGAATGATTCCATAGAACACATAGATCCAAAATGTATTATCAGGTTAGACTATTTGTAATTAATTCATTTTTCAGATGGTTAATGCCCTAGAGTCAAAGATCAAGTCCTTGGAGCAAAGACTAGCAGAATTGTCTGAGGCAAACAAATTGGCAGCAAATAGCAGTCTTTTTACACAAAGAAACATGTAAGTATTTAACATGATTGTTTTTGTTGCTAGGTTAGAATAAAAGCTTCTGGGTTGGATTTAAGGGACCATTCTAGGGTAAAATAAAATGTTCTGTGTTTAACCCTGGCTAAAGGCTTATGCTGCACCATATAAGGATACAACTGGTGGTTATGTATGTATGAACGTTCCTGACTGCCTAACCAGCTGTATTTAGAGTGGCACAGAATTTAATTTGGGGGTGTAGCGAGGATGGTGTGTTTAACCCCTCTTACAAAGTTTTTTTATCACAACCACCGCACTCCAGATACCGAGAGGAAAAGACGTTCAGAGAGGGGTTTGCAAACTCCTTTAAAAGAGTGTACTCAGCCATTATGAGCTCATCAATTCTCAATAATTTACATATTTACTTTTCACAACCCTATCACAATTAAGTGTGTAACATTCTTAGTAATTTGAAAACCTCCTTCAAATTCTATGCATTTTCTAAAATGTACTCAACAAATAATATTTCTTCCTGGTCTCAGATAAACACATTATATAGAAACAAGGGTACTTAGTGTATGTGTAATTGTAAAATGATAGTATCAGTCCTGTAAAAGTTCAGTGTAAATTCCAAATGCTGTATTCCAAACAGTACAACATGAACATTGTATGTAGTATAGTAAATGTTAATAGCTGTGCTACTCTGTAATACAATACTGCTCACTGCTGCTAAGGAAATCATTAAATCATTATTGTGCCACTTGCCCACATAATTGTTCTATTATAGATACACATGATCTTCCTTTCTCTTCCTTCAGTGTTAAGCTGAAACTAATAGTAGCTGACCTTGTTCATCTGTTATCAAACAGCAAAAGAATAGTGAATGTCTGCTCCATCCAAGGCCCTTGCTCGAGATGTTTTGTTTTTCTATTTAGTCTAATTTAGCCCTATTTATTCATTGCCCAACAGTAGTGATTCCCTCACCCTAACATATTGTCAGTGACTGTATTATTAACAGCATTGCTTAACAGTAGTGATTCCCTCACCCTAACATATTGTCAGTGACTGTGTTATTAACAGCATTGCCTAACTAGTGATTCCGTCACCCTAACATTCTGTCAGTGACTGTATTATTAACAGCATTGCTTAAAGGGACAGTCTAGTCAAAATTAAACTTTCATGATTCAAAAAGGGCAGGCAATTTTAAACAACTTTCCAATTGACTTTTATCATTAAATTTGCTTTGTTCCCTTGGTGGTATTTTTGAAAAGCTAAACCTAGGTAGGCTCACACTGATTTCTAAACCATTGAAAACCACCTCTTAGCTCAGAGCATTTTGAAAGTTTTTCACAGTTAGACAGTACTAGATCATGTGTGTCATATACAGTAGATAAACATTGTGCTCACTCCCGTGGAGTTATTTAGGAGTATGTACTGATTGGCTAAACTGCATGACTGTCAAAAGCACAGAGATAAGAGGGTAGTCTGCAGAGGCTTAGATACAAGGTTATCAAGTACCCCTAGCAGAAAGGGGTCTAGAGTACTATTCCAACCTTTTTGTGGTTCCAAAGAAGGAGGGCACGTTCCGGCCGATTCTGGACCTAAAGTGTTTAAACAAGTTTCTGAGTGTTCCATCATTCAAAATGGAAACGATCAGATCTATTCTGCCCCTAGTTCAAGAGGGACAGTTCATGACCACTGTAGACTTGAAGGACGCATTTCTGGACCAACACTTCCAGTTTGTGGCCCTTCCTTTTAGCCTGGCGACGGCCCTGAGGGTCTTTACGAAGGTTCTGGGGGCGCTGCTTGCAGTGGCCAGATCCAGGGGCATTGCGGTGGCACCTTACCTGGACGACATCCTAGTTCAGGCGCCGTCGCTTAGCCTCGCAGAGGATCATTCAAGGGCTCTTCTTCTTCTGCTCCAATCTCACGGGTGGAAGATCAACTAAGGAAAGAGTTCCCTGGGTCCCAGCAACAGGGTGGATTTCCTGGGTACTATAATAGACTCTTATGTCCATGAAGATATTTCTTTCATGTAATTAGCAAGAGTCCATGAGCTAGTGACGTAGGGGATATACATTCCTACCAGGAGGGGCAAAGTTTCCCAAACCTTAAAATGCCTATAAATACACCCCTCACCACACCCACAAATCAGTTTTACAAACTTTGCCTCCCATGGAGGTGGTGAAGTAAGTTTGTGCTAGATTCTTCGTTGATATGCGCTTCGCAGCAGGCTGGAGCCCGGTTTTCCTCTCAGTGTGCAGTGAATGTCAGAGGGATGTGAAGAGAGTATTGCCTATTTTAATTCAATGATCTCCTTCTACGGGGTCTATTTCATAGGTTCTCTGTTATCGGTCGTAGAGATTTATCTCTTACCTCCCTTTTCAGATCGACAATATACTCTTATATATACCATTACCTCTACTGATTCTCGTTTTAGTACTGGTTTGGCTTTCTGCTACATGTAGATGAGTGTCCTGGGGTAAGTAAGTCTTATTTTTGTGAAACTCTAAACACATATATTTAGAACTTTATATAAAAGTGCCCAACCATAGCTTAAACATTTATTTGCCTTGATTCAGGATGTTCAACATTCCTTATTTCAGACAGTCAGTTTCATTATTTGGGATAATGCATTTGAATAATCAATTTTTTATTACCTTAAAAATTTGACTTTTCTCCTGTGGGCTGTTAGGCTTGCGGGGGCTGAAAATGCTTCATTTTATTGCGTCATTCTTGGCGTGGACTTTTTTGGCGCAAAATTTTTCTTGTTATTTCCGGCGTCATACTTGTCGCCGGAAGTTGCGTAATTTTTTTGACGTTTTTGCGCCAAAAATGTCGGCGTTACCGGATGTGGCGTCATTTTTGGCGCTTAAAGCATTTAGGCGCCAAATAATGTGGGCGTCTTTTTTGGCGCTAAAAATATGGGCGTCATTATCGTCTCCACATTATTTAAGTCTCATTGTTTATTTGCTTCTGGTTGCTAGAAGCTTGTTCATTGGCTTTTTTTCCCATTCCTGAAACTGTCTTTTAAGGAATTTGATCAATTTTGCTTTATATGTTGTTTTTTCTATTACATATTGCAAGATGTCTCAGATTGACCCTGAATCAGAAGATACTTCTGGAAAATTGCTGCCTGATGCTGGATCTACCAAAGTTAAGTGTATTTGTTGTAAACTTGTGGTATCTGTTCCTCCGGCTGTTGTTTGTAATGAATGTCATGACAAACTTGTTAATGCAGATAATATTTCCTTTAGTAATGTTCCATTACCTGTTGCAGTTCCATCAACATCTAATATTCAGGGTGTTCCTGTTAACATAAGAGATTTTGTTTCTAAATCTATTAAAAAGGCTATGTCTGTTATTCCTCCTTCTAGTAAACGTAAAAGGTCTTTTAAAACTTCTCATTTTTCAGATGAATTTTTAAATGAACATCATCATTCTGATTCTGATTATGATTCCTCTGGTTCAGAGGATTCTGTTTCAGAGGTTGATACTGATAAATCTTCATATTTATTTAAAATGGAATTTATTCGTTCCTTGCTTAAAGAAGTTTTAATTGCATTAGAAATAGAGGAATCTGGTCCTCCTGATATTAAATCTAAACGTTTGAATACGGTTTTTAAATCTCCTCTAGTTATTCCAGAGGTCTTTCCTGTCCCTGATACTATTTCTGAAGTAATTTCCAGGGAATGGAATAATTTGGGTAATTAATTTACTCCTTCAAAACGATTTAAGCAATTATATCCTGTGCCATCTGACAGATTAGAGTTTTGGGACAAAATCCCTAAGGTTGATGGGGCTATCTCTACTCTTGCTAAACGTACTACTATTCCTACGGCAGATAGTACTTCCTTTAAGGTTCCTTTAGATAGGAAAATTGAATCCTTTCTAAGAAAAGCTTACTTATGTTCAGGTAATCTTCTTAGACCTGCTATATCTTTAGCGGATGTTGCTGCAGCTTCAACTTTCTGGTTGGAAGCTTTAGCGCAACAAGTAACAGATCATAATTCCCATAGCATTGTTAATCTTCTTCAACATGCTAATAATTTTATTTGTGATGCCATCTTTGATATCATTAGGGTTGATGTCAGGTATATGTCTTTAGCTATTTTAGCTAGAAGAGCTTTATGGCTTAAAACTTGGAATGCTGATATGTCTTCTAAGTCAACTTTGCTTTCCCTTTCTTTCCAGGGTAATAGATTATTTGGTTCACAGTTGGATTCTATTATTTCAACTGTTACTGGGGGGAAAGGAACTTTTTTACCACAGGATAAAAAATCTAAAGGTAAATTTAGGTCTACTAATCGTTTTCGTTCCTTTCGTCACAATAAGGAACAAAAGCCTGATCCTTCCCCTACAGGAGCGGTATCAGTTTGGAAACCATCTCCAGTCTGGAATAAATCCAAGCCTTTTAGAAAGCCAAAGCCAGCTCCCAAGTCAACATGAAGGTGCGGCCCTCATTCCAGCCCAGCTGGTAGGGGGCAGAGTACGATTTTTCAAAGAAATTTGGATCAATTCGATTCACAATCTTTGGATTCAGAACATTGTTTCTCAAGGCTACAGAATATGCTTCAAGATAAGGCCTCCTGCAAGAAGATTTTTTCTTTCCCGTGTCCCAGTAAATCCAGTAAAGGCTCAAGCATTTCTGAAATGTGTTTCAGATCTAGAGTTGGCTGGAGTAATTATGCCAGTTCCAGTTCTGGAACCGGGGCTGGGGTTTTACTCAAATATCTTCATTGTACCAAAGAAAGAGAATTCCTTCAGACCAGTTCTGGATTTAAAAATATTGAATCGTTATGTAAGGATACCAACATTCAAAATGGTAACTATAAGGACTATTCTGCCTTTTGTTCAGCAAGGGCATTATATGTCCACAATAGATTTACAGGATGCATATCTGCATATTCCGATTCATCCAGATCACTATCAGTTTCTGAGATTCTCTTTCCTAGACAAGCATTACCAGTTTGTGGCTCTGCCGTTTGGCCTAGCAACAGCTCCAAGGATTTTTACAAAGGTTCTCGGTGCCCTTCTATCTGTAATCAGAGAACAGGGTATTGTGGTATTTCCTTATTTGGACGATATCTTGGTACTTGCTCAGTCTTCACATTTAGCAGGATCTCATACGAATCGACTTGTATTGTTTCTTCGAGAACATGGTTGGAGGATCAATTTACCAAAGAGTTCATTGATTCCTCAGACAAGGGTAACCTTTTTAGGTTTCCAGATAGATTCAGTGTCCATGACTCTGTCTCTGACGGACAAGAGACGTCTGAAATTGGTTTCAGCTTGTCGAAACCTTCAGTCTCAATCATTCCCTTCGGTAGCCTTATGCATGGAAATTCTAGGTCTTATGACTGCTGCATCGGACGCAATCCCCTTTGCTTGTTTTCACATGCGACCTCTTCAGCTCTGTATGCTGAACCAGTGGTGCAGGGATTATACAAAGATATCTCAATTAATATCTTTAAAACCGATTGTACGACACTCTCTGACGTGGTGACAGACCACCATCGTTTAGTTCAGGGGGCTTCTTTTGTTCTTCCGACCTGTACTGTGATTTCAACAGATGCAAGTCTGACAGGTTGGGGAGCTGTTTGGGGGTCTCTGACAGCACAAGGGGTTTGGGAATCTCAGGAGGCGAGATTACCAATCAACATTTTGGAACTCCGTGCAATTTTCAGAGCTCTTCAGTCGTGGCCTCTTCTAAAGAGAGAGTCGTTCATTTGTTTTCAGACGGACAATGTCACAACCGTGGCATATGTCAATCATCAAGGAGGGACTCACAGTCCTCTGGCTATGAAAGAAGTATCTTGAATACTGGTATGGGCGGAATCCAGCTCCTGTCTAATTTCTGCGGTTCATATCCCAGGTATAGACAATTGGGAAGCGGATTATCTCAGTCGCCAAACGTTACATCCGGGCGAATGGTCTCTTCACCCAGAGGTATTTCTTCAGATTGTTCAAATGTGGGGACTTCCAGAAATAAATCTGATGGCTTCTCATCTAAACAAGAAACTTCCCAGGTATCTGTCCAGATCCAGGGATCCTCAGGCGGAAGCAGTGGATGCATTGTCACTTCCTTGGAAGTATCATCCTGCCTATATCTTTCCGCCTCTAGTTCTTCTTCCAAGAGTGATTTCCAAGATTCTAAAGGATCGTTCGTTTGTTCTGCTGGTGGCTTCAGCATGGCCTCACAGGTTTTGGTATGCGGATCTTGTCCGGATGGCTACTTGCCACCCGTGGACTCTTCCGTTAAGACCAGACCTTCTATCGCAAGGTCCTTTTTTCCATCAGGATCTCAAATCCTTAAATTTGAAGGTATGGAGATTGAACGCTTGATTCTCAGTCATAGAGGTTTCTCTGACTCCGTAATTAATACTATGTTACAGGCTCGTAAATCTGTATCTAGGAAGATATATTATCGATTCTGGAAGACTTACATTTCTTGGTTTTCTTCTCATCATTTTTCTTGGCATTCTTTTAGAATTCCTAGAATTTTACAGTTTCTTCAGGATGGTTTGGATAAAGGTTTGTCTGCAAGTTCCTTGAAAGGACAAATCTCTGCTCTTTCTGTTCTTTTTCACAGAAAGATTGCTAGTCTTCCTGATATTCATTGTTTTGTACAGGCTTTGGTTCGTATAAAACCTGTTATTAAGTCAATTTCTCCTCCTTGGAGTTTGAATTTGGTTCTGGGGGCTCTTCAAGCTACTCCGTTTGAACCTATGCATTCGCTGGATATTAAATTACTTTCTTGGAAAGTTTAGTTTCTTTTGGCCATCTCTTCTGCTAGAAGGGTTTCTGAATTATCTGCTCTGTCTTGTGAGTCTCCTTATCTGATTTTTCATCAGGATAAGGCTGTGTTGCGAACTTCATTTAAATGTTTGCCTAAGGTTGTGAATTCTAACAACATTAGTAGAGAAATTGTGGTTCCTTCATTGTGTCCTAAACCTAAGAATTCTAAGGAAAGATCGTTGCATTCTTTGGATGTAGTTAGAGCTTTGAAATATTATGTTGAAGCTACTAAAGATTTCCGAAAGACTTCTAGTCTATTTGTTATCTTTTCTGGTTCTAGGAAAGGTCAGAAGGCTTCTGCCATTTCCTTAGCATCTTGGTTAAAGTCTTTGATTCATCATGCTTATGTTGAGTCGGGTAGAACTCCGCCTCAAAGGATTACAGCTCATTCGACTAGGTCAGTCTCTACTTCCTGGGCATTTAAGAATGAAGCTTCAGTTGATCAGATTTGCAAAGCAGCAACTTGGTCTTCTTTGCATACTTTTACTAAATTCTACCATTTTGATGTGTTTTCATCTTCTGAAGCAGTTTTTGGTAGAAAAGTACTTCAGGCAGCTGTTTCAGTTTGATTCTTCTGCTTATAATTTCAGTTTTTTTCATTATAAGATTTAAACTTTGTTTTGGGTGTGGATTATTTTTCAGCTGAATTGGCTGTCTTTATTTTATCCCTCCCTCTCTAGTGACTCTTGCGTGGAAGATCCACATCTTGGGTATTCATTATCCCATACGTCACTAGCTCATGGACTCTTGCTAATTACATGAAAGAAAACATAATTTATGTAAGAACTTACCTGATAAATTCATTTCTTTCATATTAGCAAGAGTCCATGAGGCCCACCCTTTTTTTGTGGTGGTTATGATTTTTTTGTATAAAGCACAATTATTCCAATTCCTTATTTTTTTATGCTTTTTCACTTTTTTCTTATCACCCCACTTCTTGGCTATTCGTTAATCTGATTTGTGGGTGTGGTGAGGGGTGTATTTATAGGCATTTTAAGGTTTGGGAAACTTTGCCCCTCCTGGTAGGAATGTATATCCCATACGTCACTAGCTCATGGACTCTTGCTAACATGAAAGAAATGAATTTATCAGGTAAGTTCTTACATAAATTATGTTTTCTCACAAATCAGCGACGTAAGAAGCTTGCGTTCACCTGTCTTGCCCTTCAGTTCTCCACAAACCCGTCGGTGGCTCAATGTATGGAGGTGATAGGTCTCCCGGTGTCAAGCATAGATGTCATCCCATTCGCCAGGTTCTATCTCAGACCTCTTCAATTGTGCATGTTGAGACAGTGGAATGGCTATCATTCAGATCTATCACAGCAGATTTCCATGGATGCTTGGACTCGGAACTCCCTCTCTTGGTGGATCCGTCCAGAGCAACTGTCCATGGGGACATCCTTCTTGAGACCGTCCTGGGAGATTGGGACCATGGACGCCAGGATGGGGGGCTGTTTGGGGGTATATCAAGCAAGAAACCAGCACACTGAGATGGAATGCATGTCACCACAGGGCCACTGCTCCATGTCCCACAATATCTCAAAAAGGTGACAGCATAAATAACCATTTAAGGAAGACAAAAAACAGGCGGCGTTTCGGGAAGTTATCCCTTATTCATGCCATGCCAAACAATCATTTCACACACCTTTATATACCTGTACACCACTAGGTGGCGATAAAGGTTAACTAACCCTTTCACAATTCAAGTTATACACAGTAATACAATCAAAACGACAACATTTCATATTCTGCTTAAGGCTTGCAAAATAACATTTGACTTTCAAATAACCACTTATATATAAACTTTATGCATTTGCAAAGATACCTTGTATATCTATAAAAAAATGGACAGATCCCAATCTTTATTCATACCTTTAGAGGTAATGGTCCCCAACTCATAAATCCAAAAGGATTCTTTTTGCTTCAGCAGTAATTCCCTATCACCACCTCTGCGTGGTAGAACTATATGGTCTATAATCTGAAATTTGAGCTGGCTAATTGAATGGCCAGTTGTCAAAAAGTGGTATGCAAGGGGGGCTTTCAAATTATTAGTACGTATATTGCTTTTATGCTCAATTATACGAAATCTGGCACTACGGGTAGACTCACCTATATAAACCCTCCCACAAGGACATTTAACCATATAGATAATGAAAGTGGTAGGACAAGTGTAGTAACCCTTAATGTCATATTTTTTTCCCAGTATGAGGATGATAAACAACAGAACCGTTTGTCATGTTGCTGCAACATGAGCAACCCAGACATGGAAAACATCCATTATTTTTTGAAGAATTGAATCTCATTTTTGATGTAATATTAGAACCCACATCAGCTTTAACTAATTTCTTTTATAAATTTACACCTTTCTTATATGCAGGCATAGGATATTTCTGAAAATCAATAATATTAGGGTTACAATTGGATAATATATTCCAATGCTTTCTGATAATACGCTGAATTGCATAGCTTTGAGCATTATACTTGGAAACAAATATTACTCTAGGGTCTTGAGTAATACTTTCCTTCTTATTTAAACTCGGTTTCAGGAGTACATCCCTGGGAATAGATTTAACAATATTTCTCCAACATAGGTGTGTCCGGTCCACGGCGTCATCCTTACTTGTGGATTTTCTCTTCCCCAACAGGAAATGGCAAAGAGCCCAGCAAAGCTGGTCACATGATCCCTCCTAGGCTCCGCCTACCCCAGTCATTCTCTTTGCCGTTGTACAGGCAACATCTCCACGGAGATGGCTTAGAGTTTTTTAGTGTTTAACTGTAGTTTTTATTATTCAATCAAGAGTTTGTTATTTTAAAATAGTGCTGGTATGTACTATTTACTCAGAAACAGAAAAGAGATGAAGATTTCTGTTTGTATGAGGAAAATGATTTTAGCAACCGTTACTAAAATCCATGGCTGTTCCACACAGGACTGTTGAGAGGAATTAACTTCAGTTGGGGGAACAGTGAGCAGTCTCTTGCTGCTTGAGGTATGACACATTCTAACAAGACGATGTAATGCTGGAAGCTGTCATTTTCCCTATGGGATCCGGTAAGCCATGTTTATTAAGATAGTAAATAAGGGCTTCACAAGGGCTTATTAAGACTGTAGACTTTTTCTGGGCTAAATCGATTCATTATTAACACATATTTAGCCTTGAGGAATCATTTAATCTGGGTATTTTGATAAGATTATATCGGCAGGCACTTTTTTAGACACCTTATTCTTTAGGGGCTTTCCCAAATCATAGGCAGAGCCTCATTTTCGCGCCGGTGTTGCGCACTTGTTTTTGAGAGGCATGACATGCAGTCGCATGTGTGAGGAGCTCTGATACATAGAAAAGACTTTCTGAAGGCGTCATTTGGTATCGTATTCCCCTTTGGGCTTGGTTGGGTCTCAGCAAAGCAGATACCAGGGACTGTAAAGGGGTTAAAGTTAAAAACGGCTCCGGTTCCGTTATTTTAAGGGTTAAAGCTTCCAAATTTGGTGTGCAATACTTTTAAGGCTTTAAGACACTGTGGTGAAATTTTGGTGAATTTTGAACAATTCCTTCATATTTTTTCGCAATTGCAGTAATAAAGTGTGTTCAGTTTAAAATTTAAAGTGACAGTAACGGTTTTATTTTAAAACGTTTTTTGTACTTTGTTATCAAGTTTATGCCTGTTTAACATGTCTGAACTACCAGATAGACTGTGTTCTGAATGTGGGGAAGCCAGAGTTCCTTCTCATTTAAATAAATGTGATTTATGTGACAATGACAATGATGCCCAAGATGATTCCTCAAGTGAGGGGAGTAAGCATGGTACGGCATCATTCCCTCCTTCGTCTACACGAGTCTTGCCCACTCAGGAGGCCCCTAGTACATCTAGCGCGCCAATACTCCTTACTATGCAACAATTAACGGCTGTAATGGATAATTCTGTCAAAAACATTTTAGCCAAAATGCACACTTATCAGCGTAAGCGCGACTGCTCTGTTTTAGATACTGAAGAGCATGACGACGCTGATAATAATGGTTCTGAAGGGCCCCTAAACCAGTCTGATGGGGCCAGGGAGGTTTTGTCTGAGGGAGAAATTACAGATTCAGGGAACATTTCTCAACAAGCTGAACCTGATGTGATTACGTTTAAATTTAAGTTGGAACATCTCCGCGCTCTGCTTAAGGAGGTATTATCCACTCTGGATGATTGTGACAATTTGGTCATCCCAGAGAAGCTATGTAAAATGGACAAGTTCCTAGAG
The DNA here is from genome assembly GCF_027579735.1 of Bombina bombina. Classification (NCBI taxonomy): domain Eukaryota; kingdom Metazoa; phylum Chordata; class Amphibia; order Anura; family Bombinatoridae; genus Bombina; species Bombina bombina. The sequence continues at coordinate 437,395,477 of NC_069500.1, forward strand.
GTCCCGGGGCTCCCAGAAGCTTTTCCTATACCCAAGCGGGTGGCGGACATTGTAAATAAAGAATGGGAAAGGCCCGGTATTCCTTTCGTCCCTCCCCCCATATTTAAAAAATTGTTTCCTATGGTCGACCCCAGAAAGGACTTATGGCAGACAGTCCCCAAGGTCGAGGGAGCGGTTTCCACTTTAAACAAACGCACCACTATACCCATAGAAGATAGTTGTGCTTTCAAAGATCCTATGGATAAAAAATTAGAAGGTTTACTTAAAAAGATGTTTGTTCAGCAGGGTTACCTTCTACAACCAATTTCATGCATTGTCCCTGTCGCTACAGCCGCATGTTTCTGGTTCGATGAGCTGGTAAAGGCGGTCGATAGTGATTCTCCTCCTTATGAGGAGATTATGGACAGAATCAATGCTCTCAAATTGGCTAATTCTTTCACCCTAGACGCCACTTTGCAATTGGCTAGGTTAGCGGCTAAGAATTCTGGGTTTGCTATTGTGGCGCGCAGAGCGCTTTGGTTGAAATCTTGGTCAGCTGATGCGTCTTCCAAGAACAAGCTACTCAACATTCCTTTCAAGGGGAAAACGCTGTTTGGCCCTGACTTGAAAGAGATTATCTCTGATATCACTGGGGGTAAGGGCCATGCCCTTCCTCAGGATCGGCCTTTCAAGGCCAAAAATAAACCTAATTTTCGTCCCTTTCGTAGAAACGGACCAGCCCAAAGTGCTACGTCCTCTAAGCAAGAGGGTAATACTTCTCAAGCCAAGCAAGCTTGGAGACCAATGCAAGGCTGGAACAAGGGAAAGCAGGCCAAGAAACCTGCCACTGCTACCAAGACAGCATGAAACTTTGGCCCCCGATCCGGGACCGGATCTGGTGGGGGGCAGACTCTCTCTCTTCGCTCAGGCTTGGGCAAGAGATGTTCTGGATCCTTGGACACTAGAAATAGTCTCCCAAGGTTATCTTCTGGAATTCAAGGGGCTTCCCCCAAGGGGGAGGTTCCACAGGTCTCAGTTGTCTTCAGACCACATAAAAAGACAGGCATTCTTACATTGTGTAGAAGACCTGTTAACAATGGGAGTGATTCATCCTGTTCCATTAGGAGAACAAGGGATGGGGTTCTACTCCAATCTGTTCATAGTTCCCAAAAAAGAGGGAACGTTCAGACCAAGCTTAGATCTCAAGATCTTAAACAAGTTTCTCAAGGTTCCATCGTTCAAGATGGAAACCATTCGAACAATTCTTCCTTCCATCCAGGAAGGTCAATTCATGACCACGGTGGATTTAAAGGATGCGTATCTACATATTCCTATCCACAAGGAACATCATCGGTTCCTAAGGTTCGCATTCCTGGACAAGCATTACCAGTTCGTGGCGCTTCCTTTCGGATTAGCCACTGCTCCAAGGATTTTCACAAAGGTACTAGGGTCCCTTCTAGCTGTGCTAAGACCAAGGGGCATTGCTGTAGTACCTTACTTGGACGACATTCTGATTCAAGCGTCGTCCCTTCCTCAAGCAAAGGCTCACACGGACATCGTCCTGGCCTTTCTCAGATCTCACGGATGGAAAGTGAACGTGGAAAAGAGTTCTCTATCTCCGTCGACAAGGGTTCCCTTCTTGGGAACAATAATAGACTCCTTAGAAATGAGGATTTTTCTGACAGAGGCCAGAAAAACAAGACTTCTAGACTCTTGTCGGATACTTCATTCCGTTCCTCTTCCTTCCATAGCGCAGTGCATGGAAGTGATAGGTTTGATGGTAGCGGCAATGGACATAGTTCCTTTTGCGCGCATTCATCTAAGACCATTACAACTGTGCATGCTCAGTCAGTGGAATGGGGACTATACAGACTTGTCTCCGAGGATACAAGTAAATCAGAGGACCAGAGACTCACTCCGTTGGTGGCTGTCCCTGGACAACCTGTCACAAGGGATGACCTTCCGCAGACCAGAGTGGGTCATTGTCACGACCGACGCCAGTCTGATGGGCTGGGGCGCGGTCTGGGGATCCCTGAAAGCTCAGGGTCTTTGGTCTCGGGAAGAATCTCTTCTACCGATAAATATTCTGGAACTGAGAGCGATATTCAATGCTCTCAAGGCTTGGCCTCAGCTAGCGAGGGCCAAGTTCATACGGTTTCAATCAGACAACATGACAACTGTTGCGTACATCAACCATCAGGGGGGAACAAGGAGTTCCCTGGCGATGGAAGAAGTGACCAAAATCATTCAATGGGCGGAGTCTCACTCCTGCCACCTGTCTGCAATCCACATCCCAGGAGTGGAAAATTGGGAAGCGGATTTTCTGAGTCGTCAGACATTGCATCCGGGGGAGTGGGAACTCCATCCGGAAATCTTTGTCCAAATCACTCAACTGTGGGGCATTCCAGACATGGATCTGATGGCCTCTCGTCAGAACTTCAAAGTTCCTTGCTACGGGTCCAGATCCAGGGATCCCAAGGCGGCTCTAGTGGATGCACTAGTAGCACCTTGGACCTTCAAACTAGCTTATGTATTCCCGCCGTTTCCTCTCATCCCCAGGCTGGTAGCCAGGATCAATCAGGAGAGGGCGTCGGTGATCTTGATAGCTCCTGCGTGGCCACGCAGGACTTGGTATGCAGATCTGGTGAATATGTCATCGGCTCCACCATGGAAGCTACCTTTGAGACGAGACCTTCTTGTTCAAGGTCCGTTCGAACATCCGAATCTGGTCTCACTCCAGCTGACTGCTTGGAGATTGAACGCTTGATCTTATCGAAGCGAGGGTTCTCAGATTCTGTTATCGATACTCTTGTTCAGGCCAGAAAGCCTGTAACTAGAAAGATTTACCACAAAATTTGGAAAAAATATATCTGTTGGTGTGAATCTAAAGGATTCCCTTGGGACAAGGTTAAGATTCCTAAGATTCTCTCCTTCCTTTAAGAAGGATTGGAAAAAGAATTATCTGCAAGTTCCCTGAAGGGACAGATTTCTGCCTTGTCTGTGTTACTTCACAAAAAGCTGGCAGCTGTGCCAGATGTTCAAGCCTTTGTTCAGGCTCTGGTTAGAATCAAGCCTGTTTACAAACCTTTGACTCCTCCTTGGAGTCTCAACTTAGTTCTTTCAGTTCTTCAGGGGGTTCCGTTTGAACCCTTACATTCCGTTGATATTAAGTTATTATCTTGGAAAGTTTTGTTTTTGGTTGCAATTTCTTCTGCTAGAAGAGTTTCAGAATTATCTGCTCTGCAGTGTTCTCCTCCTTATCTGGTGTTCCATGCAGATAAGGTGGTTTTACGTACTAAACCTGGTTTTCTTCCAAAAGTTGTTTCTAACAAAAACATTAACCAGGAGATTATCGTACCTTCTCTGTGCCCGAAACCAGTTTCAAAGAAGGAACGTTTGTTGCACAATTTGGATGTTGTTCGCGCTCTAAAATTCTATTTAGACGCTACAAAGGATTTTAGACAAACATCTTCCTTGTTTGTTGTTTATTCCGGTAAAAGGAGAGGTCAAAAAGCAACTTCTACCTCTCTCTCTTTTTGGATTAAAAGCATCATCAGATTGGCTTACGAGACTGCCGGACGGCAGCCTCCCGAAAGAATCACAGCTCATTCCACTAGGGCTGTGGCTTCCACATGGGCCTTCAAGAACGAGGCTTCTGTTGATCAGATATGTAGGGCAGCGACTTGGTCTTCACTGCACACTTTTACCAAATTTTACAAGTTTGATACTTTTGCTTCTTCTGAGGCTATTTTTGGGAGAAAGGTTTTGCAAGCCGTGGTGCCTTCCATCTAGGTGACCTGATTTGCTCCCTCCCATCATCCGTGTCCTAAAGCTTTGGTATTGGTTCCCACAAGTAAGGATGACGCCGTGGACCGGACACACCTATGTTGGAGAAAACAGAATTTATGTTTACCTGATAAATTACTTTCTCCAACGGTGTGTCCGGTCCACGGCCCGCCCTGGTTTTTTAATCAGGTCTGATAATTTATTTTCTTTAACTACAGTCACCACGGTATCATATGGTTTCTCCTATGCAAATATTCCTCCTTAACGTCGGTCGAATGACTGGGGTAGGCGGAGCCTAGGAGGGATCATGTGACCAGCTTTGCTGGGCTCTTTGCCATTTCCTGTTGGGGAAGAGAATATCCACAAGTAAGGATGACGCCGTGGACCGGACACACCGTTGGAGAAAGTAATTTATCAGGTAAACATAAATTCTGTTTTATATTTTTATTAATCATATTTTTAGGGTACCCTCTGTCAATAAACCTTTTACCCATTTCAGCCAATCTTTAATATATCAGATTATCAGATGAAACAATTCTGCGAACACAAAGTAATTGGCTATGTGGAAGGGATTTAATCAGTGAGGGAGGATTGGCACTATCATACCTAAGTAGGCTATTACGGTCAGTAGGTTTTTTATAGAGGTCAGTAACGAATGAATTTCCCACTTTCATTATTCTAACATCTAAAAAAATCTAAAAATTCTTCACTCCATAACAATTTGAATTTAATATGATTAGTGGATAAATTCAATTCACCAACAAATTTTTCCAGGGTTCCAACGTCGCCCAGCCCTATACCGAAGATTTAATCGATAAAGCCCAAATGTGGCACCATACAGAATAAATAAATCATTACAAAATATAAATTTCTCCTCAAACATTCATTAAATTATTGGCAAAATTTGGGGTGAGGTGAAGTTAAAGATGATAATCATCTCTGAACAAAAAGTTATTACCGTAAAAGAATAATAGAAAGTAACTGCATGAAAAAATCAACTTAAGCAATACTGTATTTCTTATCAGATAACAACGTGTAATAGACTGAACCAATAGTGTGGGTAATGGACGTATATAAACTTTCTACGTCTAGACTAAAGAGTATAAATTTACTAGTAGTTAATTCTAAGGAGTCTAATTTATTCAGAAAATCTCCAGTGTCCTTAACAAATGAACTAGACATTTCAACATATGGACGTAAAATCTTATCTAAGAAGATGGAAATATTTGTATACACAGAATTTGTGCTAACCACAATTGGGCGCCCCGGGGGGTTACTCATATTTTTATGCACCTTGGGTAAGGTGTATATTACAGGGGTATATGGCTTCTCAATTTTCAAAAAAACAGCTACTTCTTTATTTATAATACCACATCTTAAAGCATTATGCAAAGATTTGCCAATTTCTTTCTGTATATTAAATATGGGATTACAAGCAAGTTTTTATATACTGTCTCATCATTTAATTGTTTAAAGATCTCGTTAATGTAATAATCTTTATCTAAAACCACAACCGACCCTCCCTTATCAGCACTTTTTAGAGTAATGTCTGATTTCTCTTGAAGAGAACGTAAAGCATGAACTTGTTCAGTTGATTTATTATTAGCTTTCTTTATATATCTTTTATTTCTATATTTCTCAATCTTTGTTTGCAAAATGCTTATATCACGCTGAACAAGAGAAGCATAGGTTTCTACACTGTGATTTACATTACCGGGGTTAAAGCGGCTTTATTTTATCAACTGAACAAGTTCATGCTTTACGTTCTCTTCAAGATAAATCAGATATTACTCTAAAAAGGGCTAATAAGGGAGGGGTGGTTGTGGTTTTAGATAAAGATTATTACATTAACGAGATCTATAAACAATTAAATGATGAGACCGTATATAAAAAACTTGCTTGTAATCCCATATTTAATATACAGAAAGAAATTGACAAATCTTTGCATAATGCTTTAAGATGTGGTATTATAAGTAAAGAAGTAGCTGTTTTTTTTAAAATTGAGAAGCCATATACCCCTGTAATATACACCTTTACACAAGGTGAATAAAAATATGAGTAACCCCCTGGCGCCCAATTGTGGCTAGCACAAATTGTGTGTATACAAATATTTCCATCTTCTTAGATAATATTTTACGTCCATATGTTGAAATGTCTAGTTCATTTGTTAAGGACACTGGAGATTTTCTGAATAAATTAGACTCCTTAGAATTAACTACTAGTAAATTTATACTCTTTAGTCTAGACGTAGAAAGTTTATATACGTCCATTACCCACACTAGTGGTATTGGGTCAGTCTATTATACATTGTTATCTGATAACAAATGCAGTACTGCTCAAGTTGATTTTTTTATGCAGTTAAATTCTATTATTCTTTACGGAAATTACTTTTTGTTCAGAGATGATTATTATCTTCAACTTCAAGGTACAGCCATGGGTTCCAACTTCTCCCCAAATTATGCCATTATTTTTATGAATGTTTATGAGGAGAAATGTATATTGTGTAATTTATTTATTCGGTATGGTGGCGCTATTTCGATTACATCTTCGGTATATGTCTGGGCGACGTTGGAACCTTGGAATTATTTGTTGGTGAATTGAATTTATCCAATAATCATATTAAATTCAAATTGGTATGGAGTGAAGATTTTTTAGAATAATGTTAGAATAATGAAAGTGTTAATGTTAGAATAATGAAAGTGGGAAATTCATTCGTTACTGACCTCTCTAAAAAAAACCTACTGACCGTAATAGCCTACTTAGGTATGATAGTGCCCATCCTCCCTCACTGATTAAATCCCTTCCACATAGCCAATTACTTTGTGTTTGCAGAATTCTTTCATCTGATAATCTGATAGATAAAAGATTGGCTGAAACAGGTAAAAGGTTTATTGACAGAGGGTACCCTAAAAATATGATTAATAAAAATATAAATATTGTTAAATCTATTCCCAGGGATGTACTCCTGAAACCGAGTTTAAATAAGAAGGAAAGTATTACTCAAGACCCTAGAGTAATATTTGTTTCCAAGTATAATGCTCAAAGCTATGCAATTCAGCGTATTATCAGAAAGCATTGGAATATATTATCCAATTGTAACCCTAATATTATTGATTTTCAGAGAAATTATTTAAAGCTGATGTGGCTTCTAATATTACATCAAAAATTAGATTAATTTCTTCAAAAAATAATGGATGTTTCTCTTGTTAAGTGTATCCAGTCCACGGATCATCCATTACTTGTGGGATATTCTCCTTCCCAACAGGAAGTTGCAAGAGGATCACCCACAGCAGAGCTGCTATATAGCTCCTCCCCCAGCTGTCATATCCAGTCATTCTCTTGCAAGCCTCAACCAAGATGGAGGTCGTAAGAGGAGTGTGGTGTTTTATACTTAGTTTATTCTTCAATCAAAAGTTTGTTATTTTTAAATGGTGCCGGAGTGTACTGTTTATCTCAGGCAGTATCTAGAAGAAGAATCTGCCTGCATTTTCTATGATCTTTGCAGAAGTAACTAAGATCCATGGCTGTTCTCACATATTCTGAGGAGTGAGGTAACTTCAGAGAGGGAATGGCGTGCAGGTTTTCCTGCAATAAGGTATGTGCAGTTAAAATATTTCTTTCATGTAATTAGCAAGAGTCCATGAGCTAGTGACGTATGGGATATACATTCCTACCAGGAGGGGCAAAGTTTCCCAAACCTTAAAATGCCTATAAATACACCCCTCACCACACCCACAATTCAGTTTTACAAACTTTGCCTCCGATGGAGGTGGTGAAGTAAGTTTGTGCTAAGATTCTACGTTGATATGCGCTCCGCAGCAAGTTGGAGCCCGGTTTTCCTCTCAGCGTGCAGTGAATGTCAGAGGGATGTGAGGAGAGTATTGCCTATTTGAATGCAGTGATCTCCTTCTACGGGGTCTATTTCATAGGTTCTCTGTTATCGGTCGTAGAGATTCATCTCTTACCTCCCTTTTCAGATCGACGATATACTCTTATATATACCATTACCTCTGCTGATTCTCGTTTCAGTACTGGTTTGGCTTTCTACAAACATGTAGATGAGTGTCCTGGGGTAAGTAAATCTTATTTTCTGTGACACTCTAAGCTATGGTTGGGCACTTTATTTATAAAGTTCTAAATATATGTATTCAAACATTTATTTGCCTTGACTCAGAATGTTCAACATTCCTTATTTTTCAGACAGTCAGTTTCATATTTGGGATAAATGCATTTGTTTCAATCATTTTTTCTTACCTTAAAAAATTTGACTTTTTCCCTGTGAGATTTCCAATCAATATTTTGGAACTCCGTGCAATTTTCAGAGCTCTTCAGTCTTGGCCTCTTCTGAAGAGAGAGTTGTTCATTTGTTTTCAGATAGACAATGTCACAACTGTGGCATACATCAATCATCAAGGAGGGACTCACAGTCCTCTGGCTATGAAAGAAGTATCTCGAATTTTGGTTTGGGCGGAATCCAGCTCCTGTCTAATCTCTGCGGTTCATATCCCAGGTATGGACAATTGGAAAGCGGATTATCTCAGTCGCCAAACGTTGCATCCGGGCGAATGGTCTCTTCACCCAGAGGTATTTCTTCAGATTGTTCAAATGTGGGAACTTCCAGAAATAGATCTGATGGCTTCTCATCTAAACAAGAAACTTCCCAGGTATCTGTCCAGATCCCGGGATCCTCAGGCGGAGGCAGTGGATGCATTATCACTTCCTTGGAAGTATCATCCTGCCTATATCTTTCCGCCTCTAGTTCTTCTTCCAAGAGTAATCTCCAAGATTCTGAAGGAATGCTCGTTTGTTCTGCTGGTAGCTCCGGCATGGCCTCACAGGTTTTGGTATGCGGATCTTGTCCGGATGGCCTCTTGCCAACCGTGGACTCTTCCTTTAAGACCAGACCTTTTGTCTCAAGGTCCTTTTTTCCATCAGGATCTGAAATCCTTATATTTAAAGGTATGGAGATTGAACGCTTGATTCTTGGTCAAAGAGGTTTCTCTGACTCTGTGATTAATACTATGTTACAGGCTCGTAAATCTGTATCCAGAGAGATATATTATAGAGTCTGGAAGACTTATATTTCTTGGTGTCTTTCTCATCATTTTTCTTGGCATTCTTTTAGAATACCGAGAATATTACAGTTTCTTCAGGATGGTTTAGATAAGGGTTTGTCCGCAAGTTCCTTGAAAGGTCAAATCTCTGCTCTTTCTGTTCTTTTTCACAGAAAGATTGCTATTCTTCCTGATATTCATTGTTTTGTACAAGCTTTGGTTCGTATAAAGCCTGTCATTAAGTCAATTTCTCCTCCTTGGAGTTTGAATTTGGTTCTGGGGGCTCTTCAAGCTCCTCCATTTGAACCTATGCATTCATTGGATATTAAATTACTTTCTTGGAAAGTTTTGTTCCTTTTGGCCATCTCTTCTGCCAGAAGAGTTTCTGAATTATCTGCTCTTTCTTGTGAGTCTCCTTTTCTGATTTTTCATCAGGATAAGGCGGTGTTGCGAACTTCTTTTGAATTTTTACCTAAGTTGTGAATTCCAACAACATTAGTAGAGACATTGTGGTTCCTTCATTATGTCCTAATCCTAAGAATTCTAAGGAGAAATCGTTGCATTCTTTGGATGTTATTAGAGCTTTGAAATATTATGTTGAAGCTACTAAGTCTTTCCGAAAGACTTCTAGTTTATTTGTTATCTTTTCCGGTTTTAGAAAGGCCAGAAAACTTCTGCCATTTCTTTGGCATCTTGGTTGAAATCTTTATTTCATCTTGCCTATGTTGAGTCGGGTAAGACTCCGCCTCATAGGATTACAGCTCATTCTACTAGGTCAGTTTCTACTTCCTGGGCGTTTAGGAATGAAGCTTCGGTTGATCAGATTTGCAAAGCGGCAACTTGGTCCTCTTTGCATACTTTTACCAAATTCTACCATTTTGTTGTATTTTCTTCTTCTGAAGCAGTTTTTGGTAGAAAAGTACTTCAGGCAGCGGTTTCAGTTTGAATCTTCTGCTTATGTTTTTCATTAAACTTTATTTTGGGTGTGGATTATTTTCAGCAGGAATTGGCTGTCTTTATTTTATCCCTCCCTCTCTAGTGACTCTTGTGTGGAAAGATCCACATCTTGGGTAGTCATTATCCCATACGTCACTAGCTCATGGACTCTTGCTAATTACATGAAAGAAAACATAATTTATGTAAGAACTTACCTGATAAATTCATTTCTTTCATATTAGCAAGAGTCCATGAGGCCCGCCCTTTTTTGTGGTGGTTATGATTTTTTTATATAAAGCACAATTATTCCAATTCCTTATTTTATATGCTTTCGCACTTTTTTCTTATCACCCCACTTCTTGGCTATTCGTTAAACTGAATTGTGGGTGTGGTGAGGGGTGTATTTATAGGCATTTTAAGGTTTGGGAAACTTTGCCCCTCCTGGTAGGAATGTATATCCCATACGTCACTAGCTCATGGACTCTTGCTAATATGAAAGAAATGAATTTATCAGGTAAGTTCTTACATAAATTATGTTTTTTCTAGGGATGGAATTTGCTAGAAAATGCTGCTGATACCGAACTAATGTAAGTAAAGCCTTGAATGCAGTGAGAGCGACTGGTATCAGGCTTATTAATAGAGATACATACTCTTATAAAAATGTAATATAAAACGTTTGTTGGCATGTTTAATCGTTTTTATATGTATTTGGTGATAAAACTTATTGGGGCCTAGTTTTTTTCCACATGGCTGGCTTGAATTTTGCCTAGAAACAGTTTCCTTAGGCTTTCCACTGTTGTAATATGAGTGGGAGGGGCCTATTTTGCCGTTTTTTTGCACAGCAAAAATTACAGACACAGACATCCAGCTTCTTCCTGCATGATCCAGGACATCTCTGGAGGGCTCAAAAGGCTTCAAAGTCGTTTTTGAGGGAGGTAAAAAGCCACAGTAGGGCTGTGGCAGTTGTTGTGACTGTTTGGGAAAAAAAAAACGTTTTTTGTCATTTATTATTCCATTTTGGGTATTAAGAGGTTAATCATCCATTTGCAAGTGGGTGCAATGCTCTGCTAACTTGTTACATATACTGTAAAAATTTCGTTAGTGTAACTGCCTTTTTTCACTATTATTTCAAATTTTGACATAATTTGTGTTTCTTAAAGGTGCAGTAATGTTTTTTATATTGCTTGTAAACTTGTTAAAAGTGTTTTCCAAGCTTGATAGTCTCATTGCTAGTCTGTTTAAACATGTCTGACAAAGAGGAAACTACTTGTTCATTATGTTTGAAAGCCATGGTGGAGCCCCATAGGAGAATCTGTACTAAATGTATTGATTTCACCTTAAACAGTAAAGATCAGTCTTTAAATGTAAAAGAAATATCACCAGAAGATTCTGACGAGGGGGAAGTTATGCCGACTAACTCTCCCCACGTGTCAGACCCTTCGCCTCCCGCTCAGGGGATGCACGCTAATATGGCGCCAATTACATCAGGGACGCCCATAGCGATTACCTTGCAGGACATAACTGCAATCATGAATAATACCCTGTCAGAGGTATTATCCAGGTTGCCTGAATTAAGAGTCAAGCGCGATTGCTCTGGGGTTAGGAGAAATACAGAGCGCGCAGATGCTGTAAGGGCCATGTCTGATACTGCGTCACAATATGCAGATCATGAGGACGGAGAGCTTCAGTCTGTGGGTGACATCTCTGATTCGGGGAAACCTGATTCAGAGATTTCTAATTTTAAATTTAAGCTTGAGAACCTCCGTGTGTTGCTTGGGGAGGTATTAGCTGCTCTGAATGACTGTAACACAGTTGCAGACCAGAGAAATTGTGTAGGCTGGATAAATACTATGTGGTGCCGGTGTGTACTCATGTTTTTCCTATACCTAAAAGGCTTACATAAATTATTAGCAAGGAGTGGGATAGACCGGGTGTGCCTTTTTCCCCACCTCCTATATTTAGAAAAATGTTTCCAATAGACGCCACTACACGGGACTTATGGCAGACGGTCCCTAAGGTGGAGGGAGCAGTTTCTACTACTGTCACGGCCGCGGCAGCATTCTGGTTTGAGGCCATCCATACAGCTCCATTGACTGAAATTATTGACAAGCTTAGAACACTTAAGCTTGCTAACTCATTTGTTTCTGATGCCATTGTTCATTTGACTAAACTAACGGCTAAGAATTCCGGATTCGCCATCCAAGCGCGTAGGGCGCTATGGCTTAAATCCTGGTCAGCTGACGTGACTTAGAAGTCTAAATTACTCAACATTCCTTTCAAGGGGCAGACCTTATTCCGGCCTGGTTTGAAGGAAATTATTGCTGACATCACTGGAGGTAAGGGTCACACCCTTCCTCAGGACAGGGCCAAAGCAAAGGCCAAACAGCCTAATCTTCGTGCCTTTCGAAATTTCAAGGCAGGTGCAGCATCAACTTCCTCCGCTTCAAAACAAGAGGGAACTTTTGCTCAATCTAAGCAGGCCTGGAAACCTAACCAGTCCTGGAACAAAGGCAAGCAGGCCAGAAAGCCTGCTGCTGCCTCTAAGACAGCATGAAGGAACGGCCCCCTATCCGGCGACGGATCTAGTAGGGGGCAGACTTTCTCTCTTCGCCCAGGAGTGGGCAAGAGATGTTCAGGATCCCTGGGCGTTGGAGATCATATGTCAGGGATATCTTCTGGACTTCAAAGCTTCCCCTCCACAAGAGTGATTTCATCTTTCAAGGCTATCTGCAAATCAGATAAAGAAAGAGGCATTCCTACGCTGTGTGCAAGACCTCCTAGTTATGGGAGTGATCCATCCAGTTCCGCGGACGGAACAAGGACAGGGTTTTTATTCAAATCTGTTTGTGGTTCCCAAAAAAGAGGGAACCTTCAGACCAATTTTGGATCTAAAGTTCTTAAACAAATTCCTCAGAGTTTCATCTTTCAAAATGGAAACTATTCGGACCATCCTACCCATGATCCAAGAAGGTCAGTACATGACCACAGTGGACTTAAAGGATGCCTACCTTCACATACCGATTCACAAAGATCATCATCGGTTTCTAAGGTTTGCCTTTCTAGACAGGCATTACCAATTTGTAGCTCTTCCCTTCGGGTTGGCTACAGCCCCGAGAATCTTTACAAAGGTTCTGGGCTCACTTCTGGCAGTTCTAAGACCGCGAGGCATAGCGGTGGCTCCGTATCTAGACGACATCCTGATACAGGCGTCAAGCTTTCAAGTTGCCAAGTCTCATACAGAGATAGTTCTGGCATTTCTGAGGTCGCACGGGTGGAAAGTGAACGAGGAAAAAAGTTCTCTATCCCCTCTCACAAGAGTCTCCTTCTTAGGGACTCTTATAGATTCTGTAGAAATGAAAATGTACCTGACGGAGTCCAGGTTATCAAAGCTTCTAAATGCTTGCCGTGTTCTTCACTCCATTCCGCGCCCTTCGGTAGCTCAGTGTATGGAGGTAATCAGCTTAATGGTAGCGGCAATGGACATAGTGCCATTTGCGCGCCTTCATCTCAGACCGCTGCAATTATGCATGCTGAGTCAGTGGAATGGGGATTACACAGATTTGTCCCCTCTGCTAAATCTGGATCAAGAGACCAGAGATTCTCTTCTCTGGTGGTTGTCTCGGGTACACCTGTCCAAGGGTATGACCTTTCGCAGGCCAGATAGGACAATTGTAACAACAGATGAAGCCTTCTAGGTTGGGGTGCAGTCTGGAACTCCCTGAAGGCACAGGGATCGTGGACTCAGGAGGAGAAACTCCTTCCAATAAATATTCTGGAGTTAAGAGCGATATTCAATGCTCTTCTGGCTTGGCCTCAGTTAGCAACACTGAGATTACATCAACCATCAAGGGGGAACCAGGAGTTCCCTAGCGATGTTAGAAGTCTCAAAAATAATTCGCTGGGCAGAGTACCACTCTTGCCACCTGTCAGCAATCCATATCCCAGGCGTGGAGAACTGGGAGGCGGATTTTCTAAGTCGTCAGACTTTCCATCCGGGGGAGTGGGAACTCCATCCGGAGGTGTTTGCTCAATTGATTCATCGTTGGGGCAAACCAGAGTTGGATCTCATGGCGTCTCGCCAGAACGCCAAGCTTCCTTGTTACGGATCCAGGTCCAGGGACCTAGAAGCGACGCTGATAGATGCTCTAGCAGCGACTTGGTTCATCAACCTGGCTTATGTGTTTCCACCGTTTCCTCTGCTCCCTCGATTGATTGCCAAAATCAAACAAGAGAGAGCATCGGTGATTCTGATAGCGCCTGCGTGGCCACGCAGGACTTGGTATGCAGACCGAGTGGACATGTCATACTTTCCACCATGGACTCTGCCTCTAAGACAGGACCTTCTGATACAAGGTCCTTTCAATCATCCAAATCTAATTTCTCTGAGACTGACTGCATGGAGATTGAACGCTTGATTCTATCAAAGCGTGGCTTCTCCGAGTCAGTCATTGATACTTTAATACAGGCACGAAAGCCTGTTACCAGGAAAATCTACCACAAGATATGGAGTAAATATCTTTATTGGTGTGAATTCATGAATTACTCATGGAGTAAGGATAGGATTCCTAGAATATTGTCCTTTCTCCAAGAGGGCTTGGACAAAGGATTATCAGCTAGTTCCTTAAAGGGACAGATTTCTGCTCCGTCTATTCTTTTGCACAAGCGTCTGGCAGAGGTTCCAGACGTCCAGGCATTTTGCCAGGCTTTGGTTAGAATTAAGCCTGTGTTTAAACCTGTTGCTCCCCCGTGGAGCTTAAACTTGGTTCTTAAGGTTCTTCAAGGAGTTCCGTTTGAACCCCTTCATTCCATTGATATTAAACTTTTATCTTGGAAAGTTCTGTTTTTGATGGCTATTTCCTCGGCTCGGAGAGTCTCTGAGCTATCTGCCTTACAATGTGATTCTCCTTATCTGATTTTTCATGCAGATAAGGTAGTTCTGCGTACCAAACCTGGGTTTTTACCTAAGGTGGTTTCTAACAAGAATATCAATCAAGAGATTGTTGTTCCATCATTGTGTCCTAATCCTTCTTCAAAGAAGGAACGTCTTTTACATAATCTGGACGTAGTCCGTACCTTGAAGTTTTATTTACAAGCTACTAAGGATTTTCGTCAAACATCTTCCCTGTTTGTTGTTTACTCTGGACAGAGGAGAGGTCAAAAAGCTTCGGCAACCTCTCTTTCCTTTTGGCTTCGGAGCGTAATACGCCTAGCCTATGAGACTGCTGGACAGCAGCCCCCTGAAAGGATTACAGCTCATTCTACTAGAGCTGTGGCTTCCACCTGGGCCTTTAAAAATGAGGCCTCTGTTGAACAGATTTGCAAGGCCACGACTTGGTCTTCGCTTCACAACTTTTCCAAATTTTACAAATTTGATACTTTTGCTTCTTCGGAGGCTGTTTTTGGGAGAAAGGTTCTTCAGGCAGTGGTTCCGCTTAATCCTGCCTTGTCCCTCCCATCATCCGTGTACTTTAGCTTTGGTATTGGTATCCCACAAGTAATGGATGATCCGTGGACTGGATACACTTAACAAGAGAAAACATAATTTATGCTTACCTGATAAATTTATTTCTCTTGTAGTGTATCCAGTCCACGGCCCGCCCTGTCCTTTTAAGGCAGGTCTAAATTTTAATTAAACTACAGTCACCACTGCACCCTATGGTTTCTCCTTTCTCTGTTTGTTTTCGGTCGAATGACTGGATATGACAGCTGGGGGAGGAGCTATATAGCAGCTCTGCTGTGGGTGATCCTCTTGCAACTTCCTGTTGGGAAGGAGAATATCCCACAAGTAATGGATGATCCGTGGACTGGATACACTACAAGAGAAATAAATTTATCAGGTAAGCATAAATTATGTTTTTCCATGTCTGGGTTGCTCATGTTGCAGCAACATGACAAAAGGTTCTGTTTTTTATCATCCTCATACTGGGAAAAAAAATATGACATTAAGGGTTACTACACTTGTCTTACCACTTTCATTATCTATATGGTTATATGTCCTTGTGGGAGGGGTTTATATATGTGAGTCTACCCGTAGTGCCAGGGATCGTATAATTGAGCATAAAAGCAATATACATACTAATAATTTGAAAGCCCCCCTTGCATATCACTTTTTGACAGCTGGCCATTCAATTTGCCAGCTCAAATTTCAGATTATAGACCATATAGTTCTACCACGCAGAGGTGGTGATAGGGAATTAATGCTGAAGCAAAAAGAATCCTTTTGGATTTATGAATTGGGGACCCTTACCCCTAAAGGTATGAATAAAGATTTGGATCTGTCCATTTTTTTATAGATATACAAGGTATCTTTGCAAATGCATAAAGTTTATATATGTGGTTATTTGAAAGTCAAATGTTATTTTGTAAGCCTTAAGCAGAATATGAAATGTTGTCGTTTTGATTGTATTACTGTGTATAACTTGAATTGTGAATGGGTTAATTAACCTTTATCGCCACCTAGTAGTGTACAGGTATATAAAGGTGTGTAAAATGATTGTTTGTCATGGCATGAATAAGGGATAACTTCCCGATACGTCGCCTGTTTTTTTGTCTTCTTTAAATAAATAAATGTTTATTTATGCTGTCACCTTTTTGAGCTGTTTGGGGTGCCAGGATGGCACAAGGAAAGTGGTCCAGGGAAGAGTATTTCCTTACAATCAACATCTTAGAACTACAAGCAATTTACAATGCTCTGAAGGCATGGCCTTCTCTAAAGTCAGTCAGTTTAATCAGATTCCAGACCAACAACATTACCTTGGTGGCTTCCATCAACCATCAGGAGGGTACAAGTAGCTTCCTCGCAATGAGGGAGGTGTCTTGGATTCTGGAGTGGGCGGAATCCCACGACTGCTCGCACTTAACGATTCACATTCCAGGTGTGGACAACTGGGAAGTGGACTTTCTCAGCAGACAGTCCTTCTATCCGGGGGAATGGTCTCTTCACCCGAGGTATTTGCAGAGATTTGTCACAGATGGGGAACGCCAGAGATAGATCTCATGATTGATACTCTAATTCAGGCAAGGAAGCCAGTCACTTGTTGCATCTACCGTAGGTGTGGAGGACTTACATGTCCTGGTGTGAGAAGCATGGATATCCTTGGCATAAGGTGAAGGTATTGAGGATTCTGTCCTTTCTCCAAGATGGTTTGGAGAAGGGTCTTGCCACTAGTTCCTTAAAGGGGCAGATTTCGAGCACTATCAGTTTTGTTGCATAGGAGACTCGCTGAGCTCCCTGACATCCAATCTTTTGTTAAGGCTCTTTCTAGAATCAGGCCCGTCTTTAGACAGTCGGCTCTGCCTTGGAGCTTAAATTTAGTTAAGATTTTGCAGAGGGTTCCGTTTGAACCTATGCATTCCATTGACATTAAGATTCTGTCCTGGAAGGTTCTCTTCCTGTTGGCTATTGCATTGGCACGCAGAGTATCTGAACTTGCTGCCTTGCAATGTGATCCTCCTTATCTGATGTTTCATGCGGAAAAGGCTGTTCTTCACACTGGGTTGGGGTTTCTCCCCAAGGTGATGTCTAACCGTAACATCAATCAGGAAATAGTTGTTCCTTTTTTGTGTCCTCCTTCTTCAAAGAGGAGGTTACTTCATAACCTGGATATGGTTCATCCCTTAAAGTTCTATCTTCAGGCTTCAAAGGATTTCAAACAGTCAACATTGCTCTTTGTGGTGTATTCTGGGAAGCGCAATGGGCAAAGGGCCTCTGCTACTTCTTTGTCTTTTTGGTTAAGGAGATTGATTCGCTTGGTTTATGAGACAGCGGGACATAAGCCTCCTCAGAGGATCACGGCTCATTCAACTAGAGCTGTGGCTTCATCTTGGGCCTTCAAGAATGAGGCCTCTATGGGGCAAATTTGTAAGGCGGCTACCTGGTCCTCCTTTCACACTTTTACAAAGTTTTACAAATTTGACGTTTTTGGGAGAAAGTTTTTTGCAGGCTGTGGTACCCTCAGATTAGGGTCCACATTTTTACACTCCCGGTTTCATTCAGTGTCCTCTAGAGCATGTTCCCAATAGTAATGAATAAAGCCGTGGACTCTCCTCCCCTTTAGATGGAGAACATAAATCATGCTTACCTGATAATTTAATTTCCATCAAGGGGAGGAGAGTGCACGGCTTTATTCATTACTATTGGGAATTAAGAACCTGGCCACCAGGAGGAGGCAAAGACATCCCAGGCTTAAATACCTCCCCCACTTGAAGCCGTGGACTCTCCTCCCCTCGATGGAAATAAAATTATAAGGTAAGCATAATTTGTTATTATTAATAGTATTGCTTAACAGTCGTGATTCCCTCCCCCTAACATCCTGACAGTGGCTGTATTATTAACAGCATTGCTTAACAGTAGTGATTCCCTCACCCTAACATCCTGTCAGTAACTGTAGGTAGATCCATGAGTGCCATTTTTTAATTTATTAATCTACTTATCCTGCAGCACAAGGTGAGAGGTATTAAAAGGGTTGAGTGAGTATTCCATGATTATGTTTTTAGCATATATATATTATTAATCCATCTCACCATCTGAAGACAGTGAGATTGTAAAACTCACCCCTCCTTACTTTATGTCAAGTTACGTTAAGGTAAAATAATATCCCCTGCAAGGTTACAATAACACATCTATTATTCTATCCTAGCATACATTCTAGTTATATTTCATTTATTTTTTAACAGGAAAGCTCAAGAGGAGATGATTTCAGAACTGAGGCAGCAAAAGTTCTATCTGGAAACCCAGGCTGGGAAAACAGAGGCCCAAAATCAAAAGCTGGAAGAGCAACTAGAGAGAATAAATAACCAGGAGCACACTGACAAGAACCGCATGATTGAGTTAGAGACCAGACTGCGGGAGGTGAAGTATAAGTGGACTGTTCATTTCTAGCATGACATTACAGACTTTACCAACAAAGTATGTAAAATTCTATTCCTACTAACATTATTGTTTTTATCTGTAGATTAGTCTGGAGCATGAAGAACAAAAGCTGGAGCTGAAGAGGCAGTTAACCGAGCTGCAGCTCTCCCTGCAGGAGAGAGAATCCCAGATCTCCACTTTACAGTCAGCACGATCATCTTTAGAGAACCAATTACACCAAGCAAAAGCTGAGCTTGAGGATACAACTGCAGAGGCAGAGGAGGAAATTCAGGCTCTAAGGGTGAGAATTATCAAAAGTTTGTTGATAGATCTCAATACAAAACATTATATGTTATATAAACAGCGTATATTTAACTATTTCAAATGAGGTGTGTGTTAGAAAGATCTTCTTTTCTCCAACATAGGTGTGTCCGGTCCACGGCGTCATCCTTACTTGTGGGATATTCTCTTCCCCAACAGGAAATGGCAAAGAGCCCAGCAAAGCTGGTCACATGATCCCTCCTAGGCTCCGCCTACCCCAGTCATTCTCTTTGCCGTTGTACAGGCAACATCTCCACGGAGATGGCTTAGAGTTTTTTAGTGTTTAACTGTAGTTTTTCATTATTCAATCAAGAGTTTGTTATTTTCAAATAGTGCTGGTACGTACTATTTACTCAGAAACAGAAAAGAGATGAAGAATTCTGTTTGTATGAGGAAAATGATTTTAGCAACCGTAACTAAAATCCATGGCTGTTCCACACAGGACTGTTGAGAGCAATTAACTTCAGTTGGGGGAACAGTTTGCAGTCCCTTGCTGCTTGAGGTATGACACATTCTAACAAGACGATGTAATGCTGGAAGCTGTCATTTTCCCTATGGGATTCGGTAAGCCATGTTTATTACGATTGTAAATAAGGGCTTCACAAGGGCTTATTTAAACTGTAGACTTTTTCTGGGCTAAATCGATTGATTATTAACACATATTTAGCCTTGAGGAATCATTTTATCTGGGTATTTTGATATAATAATATCGGCAGGCACTGTTTTAGACACCTTATTCTTTAGGGGCTTTCCCAAAGCATAGGCAGAGTCTCATTTTCGCGCCGGTGTTGCGCACTTGTTTTTGAGAGGCATGGCATGCAGTCGCATGTGAGAGGAGCTCTGATACTTATAAAAGACTTCTGAAGGCGTCATTTGGTATCGTATTCCCCTTTGGGTTTGGTTGGGTCTCAGCAAAGCAGATACCAGGGACTGTAAAGGGGTTTAAAGCTTAAAACGGCTCCGGTTCCGTTATTTTAAGGGTTAAAGCTTCCAAAATTGGTGTGCAATATTTTCAAGGCTTTAAGACGCTGTGGTGAAAATTTGGTGAATTTTGAACAATTCCTTCATGTTTTTTCGCAATTGCAGTAATAAAGTGTGTTCAGTTTAAAATTTAAAGTGACAGTAACGGTTTTATTTTAAAACGTTTTTTGTACTTTCTGATCAAGTTTATGCCTGTTTAACATGTCTGAACTACCAGATAGACTGTGTTCTGAATGTGGGGAAGCCAGAATTCCTATTCATTTAAATAAATGTGATTTATGTGATAATGACAATGATGCCCAAGATGATTCCTCAAGTGAGGGGAGTAAGCATGGTACTGCATCATTCCCTCCTTCGTCTACACGAGTCTTGCCCACTCAGGAGGCCCCTAGTACATCTAGCGCGCCAATACTCCTTACTATGCAACAATTAACGGCTGTAATGGATAATTCTGTCAAAAACATTTTAGCCAAAATGAACCCTTGTCAGCGTAAGCGTGGCTGCTCTGTTTTAGTTACTGAAGAGCATGACGACGCTGATATTAATATCTCTGAAGGGCCCCTAACCCAATCTGAGGGGGCCAGGGAGGTTTTGTCTGAGGGAGAAATTACTGATTTAGGGAACATTTCTCAGCAGGCTGAATCTGATGTGATTACATTTAAATTTAAATTGGAACATCTCCGCATTTTGCTTAAGGAGGTATTATCCACTCTGGATGATTGTGAAAATTTAGTCATCCCAGAGAAACTATGTAAAATGGACAAGTTCCTAGAGGTGCCGGGGCTCCCAGAAGCTTTTCCTATACCCAAGCGGGTGGCGGACATTGTTAATAAAGAATGGGAAAGGCCCGGTATTCCTTTCGTCCCTCCCCCCATATTTAAAAAATTGTTTCCTATGGTCGACCCCAGAAAGGACTTATGGCAGTCAGTCCCCAAGGTCGAGGGAGCGGTTTCTACTTTAAACAAACGCACCACTATTCCCATAGAGGATAGTTGTGCTTTCAAAGATCCTATGGATAAAAAATTAGAAGGTTTGCTTAAAAAGATGTTTGTTCAGCAGGGTTACCTTCTACAACCCATTTCATGCATTGTCCCTGTCACTACTGCCGCATATTTCTGGTTTGATGAACTGCTTAAGGTGCTCGATAGTGACTCTCCTCCTTATGAGGAGATTATGGACAGAATCAATGCTCTCAAATTGGCTAATTCTTTCACTCTAGACGCCTCTTTGCAATTGGCTAAGTTAGCGGCTAAGAACTCTGGGTTTGCTATTGTGGCGCGCAGAGCGCTTTGGTTGAAATCTTGGTCGGCTGATGCGTCTTCCAAGAACAAGCTACTAAACATTCCTTTCAAGGGGAAAACGTTGTTTGGTCCTGACTTGAAGGAGATTATCTCTGATATCACTGGGGGTAAGGGCCACGCCCTTCCTCAGGATCGGCCTTTCAAGGCAAAAAATAGACCTAATTTTCGTCCCTTTCGTAAAAACGGACCAGCCCAAGGTGCTACGTCCTCTAAGCAAGAGGGTAATACTTCTCAGGCCAAGCCAGCTTGGAGACCAATGCAAGGCTGGAACAAGGGAAAGCAGGCCAAAAAACCTGCCACTGCTACCAAGACAGCATGAAATATTGGCCCCCGATCCGGGACCGGATCTGGTGGGGGGCAGACTCTCTCTCTTCGCTCAGGCTTGGGCAAGAGATGTTCTGGATCCTTGGGCGCTAGAAATAGTCTCCCAGGGTTATCTTCTGGAATTCAAGGGACTTCCCCCAAGGGGGAGGTTCCACAGGTCGCAGTTGTCTTCAGACCACTTAAAAAGACAGGCGTTCTTACATTGTGTAGAAGACCTGTTAAAAATGGGAGTGATTCATCCTGTTCCGTTAAGAGAACAAGGGATGGGGTTCTACTCCAATCTGTTCATAGTTCCCAAAAAAGAGGGAACGTTCAGACCAATCCTAGATCTCAAGATCTTAAACAAATTTCTCAAGGTCCCATCGTTCAAGATGGAAACCATTCGAACTATCCTCCCTTCCATCCAGGAAGGTCAATTCATGACCACGGTGGATTTAAAGGATGCGTATCTACATATTCCTATCCACAAGGAACATCATCGGTTCCTAAGGTTTGCATTCCTGGACAAACATTACCAGTTCGTGGCGCTTCCTTTCGGATTAGCCACTGCTCCAAGGATTTTCACAAAGGTACTAGGGTCCCTTCTAGCGGTGCTAAGACCAAGGGGCATTGCAGTAGTACCTTACCTGGACGACATTCTGATTCAAGCGTCGTCCCTTCCTCAAGCAAAGGCTCACACGGACATTGTCCTGGCCTTTCTCAGATCTCACGGCTGGAAAGTGAACGTGGAAAAGAGTTCTCTATCCCCGTCAACAAGGGTTCCCTTCTTGGGAACAATTATAGACTCCTTAGAAATGAGGATCTTTCTAACAGAGGCCAGAAAAACAAAGCTTCTGGACTCTTGTCGGATACTTCATTCCGTTCCTCTTCCTTCCATAGCTCAGTGCATGGAAGTGATCGGGTTGATGGTGGCGGCGATGGACATAGTTCCTTTTGCGCGCATTCATCTAAGACCATTACAACTGTGCATGCTCAGTCAGTGGAATGGGGACTATACAGACTTGTCTCCGAAGATACAAGTAAATCAGAGAACCAGAGACTCACTCCGTTGGTGGCTGTCCCTGGACAATCTGTCTCAAGGGATGATGTTCCACAGACCAGAGTGGGTCATTGTCACGACCGACGCCAGTCTGATAGGCTGGGGCGCGGTCTGGGGATCCCTGAAAGCTCAGGGTCTTTGGTCTCGGGAAGAATCTCTTCTACCGATAAATATTCTGGAACTGAGAGCGATATTCAATGCTCTCCAGGCCTGGCCCCAGCTTGCGAGGACCAGGTTCATACGGTTTCAATCAGACAACATGACGACTGTTGCGTACATCAACCATCAGGGGGGAACAAGGAGTTCCCTAGCGATGGAAGAAGTAACCAAAATTATTCTTTGGGCGGAGTCTCACTCCTGCCACCTGTCTGCTATCCACATCCCAGGAGTGGAAAATTGGGAAGCGGATTTTCTGAGTCGGCAGACATTGCATCCGGGGGAGTGGGAACTCCATCCGGAAATCTTTACCCAAGTCACTCACCTGTGGGGCATTCCAGACATGGATCTGATGGCCTCTCGTCAGAACTTCAAAGTTCCTTGCTACGGGGCCAGATCCAGGGATCCCAAGGCGGCTCTAGTGGATGCACTAGTAGCACCTTGGACCTTCAAACTAGCTTATGTGTTCCCGCCATTTCCTCTCATCCCCAGGCTGATAGCCAGGATCAAGCAGGAGAGGGCGTCGGTGATCTTGATAGCTCCTGCGTGGCCACGCAGGACTTGGTATGCAGATCTGGTGAATATGTCATCGGCTCCACCTTGGAAGCTACCTTTGAGACGAGACCTTCTTGTTCAGGGTCCGTTCGAACATCCGAATCTGGTTTCACTCCAGCTGACTGCTTGGAGATTGAACGCTTGATTTTATCGAAGCGAGGATTCTCAGATTCTGTTATCGATACTCTTGTTCAGGCCAGAAAGCCTGTGACTAGAAAGATTTACCACAAAATTTGGAAAAAATATATCTGTTGGTGTGAATCTAAAGGATTCCCTTGGGACAAGGTTAAGATTCCTAGGATTCTATCCTTCCTTCAAGAAGGATTGGAAAAAGGATTATCTGCAAGTTCCCTGAAGGGACAGATTTCTGCCTTGTCGGTATTACTTCACAAAAAGCTGGCAGCTGTGCCAGATGTTCAAGCCTTTGTTCAGGCTCTGGTTAGAATCAAGCCTGTTTACAAACCTTTGACTCCTCCTTGGAGTCTCAATTTAGTTCTTTCAGTTCTTCAGGGGGTTCCGTTTGAACCCTTACATTCCGTTGATATTAAGTTATTATCTTGGAAAGTTTTGTTTTTAGTTGCGATTTCTTCTGCTAGAAGAGTCTCAGAATTATCTGCTCTGCAGTGTTCTCCTCCTTATCTGGTGTTCCATGCAGATAAGGTGGTTTTACGTACTAAACCTGGTTTTCTTCCAAAAGTTGTTTCTAACAAAAACATTAACCAGGAGATTATCGTACCTTCTCTGTGTCCAAAACCAGTTTCAAAGAAGGAACGTTTGTTGCACAATTTGGATGTTGTTCGCGCTCTAAAATTCTATTTAGATGCTACAAAGGATTTTAGACAAACATCTTCCTTGTTTGTTGTTTATTCAGGTAAAAGGAGAGGTCAAAAAGCAACTTCTACCTCTCTCTCTTTTTGGATTAAAAGCATCATCAGATTGGCTTACGAGACTGCCGGACGGCAGCCTCCCGAAAGAATCACAGCTCATTCCACTAGGGCTGTGGCTTCCACATGGGCCTTCAAGAACGAGGCTTCTGTTGATCAGATATGTAGGGCAGCGACTTGGTCTTCACTGCACACTTTTACCAAATTTTACAAGTTTGATACTTTTGCTTCTTCTGAGGCTATTTTTGGGAGAAAGGTTTTGCAAGCCGTGGTGCCTTCCATTTAGGTGACCTGAATTGCTCCCTCCCTTCATCCGTGTCCTAAAGCTTTGGTATTGGTTCCCACAAGTAAGGATGACGCCGTGGACCGGACACACCTATGTTGGAGAAAACAGAATTTATGTTTACCTGATAAATTTCTTTCTCCAACGGTGTGTCCGGTCCACGGCCCGCCCTGGTTTTTTTAATCAGGTCTGATATTTTATTTTCTTTAACTACAGTCACCACGGTACCATATGGTTTCTCCTATGCAAATATTCCTCCTTAACGTCGGTCGAATGACTGGGGTAGGCGGAGCCTAGGAGGGATCATGTGACCAGCTTTGCTGGGCTCTTTGCCATTTCCTGTTGGGGAAGAGAATATCCCACAAGTAAGGATGACGCCGTGGACCGGACACACCGTTGGAGAAAGAAATTTATCAGGTAAACATAAATTCTGTTTTTTTTTTTTTGCACTTTAAGTTTTTTTTTGGGGGGGGGGGGCTGGCTACTTCTTGGCTTTTACAAGGATGGAGTAGAGAGAGAAATTTGAGATGAGAAACAAGTTTATGAGAGGAACGTGTGAGTAAAGAAAAGATAACAATATTAGAATTGGTGCAAGGTTATTGTTTGGGGAGGGCTTCTGCGATTTGGTGTAAGGGAGAAGAGTCAATAAAGTGAAGCAAAAATAACTATTTAACCATGACTTATAAGGGAACATCAAAATACTATTTGCCAGGTTCGATTTGTTACGGAAATTCATGTATCATAAAGTGAGCCTGCTCAAATGAAAAAAATATTTTAAAAAAAGTACAATAAAGACAGACCACAATGAAAATATTAGCAAAAAATAAAAATTAATCTTAATTACACACAATGCACAAATTAAATTAAGTGCATTCACCAAACCACAATAGAAATTCCATTTTAGGTCAAATATCGTTTTATTCAGAAGACTTCATAGATGGCTTGGTTTCTCACGTTACAATGATAATTACTCCTTAAGAAAGTTACAAATACATTATTTTGAGTTTCAGTAGCTCTAAGTAAACAGCATTTTAAATAATCCCTCTGTATCTCTGGATAGCATTCCTCAATTTATTTAAAACAGCCTAAAATAAGTTAAAATATGGAGAGCATATAACCACATATCTAGGATTCAATACCGGTAATGTCCAAAAGAACTTCGCCCACTATAGGGATATATACCCCAGAGTCATTAGCAGCAGTCATGTGTGTACTATGAAAGTCAACTTATTATACTTGATCATCGCTTCCTCTTGGCACTTCTCCTATGCAACGCTCCAACGTACGTTTCTCCTCTTAATTCAGCTTTTTCTAGGATACATTGTCTGAGATCCTCCACGGATTTTAAAGGCACATAACCCCAAATCTTTTCTTTCATGATTCAGATAGAACATTTAATTTTAAACAACTATCCAATGTAGTTCAATTTTGACATTTTCTGCATTATCTTGTTATCCTTTGTTGAAAAGCAATAAGGTAAGTTCTGGAGTGTGCATGTGTCTGCAGCACTATATTGCAGCAGTTTTGTAACAATGTTATACATTAGCAAGAACACTAGATGGCAGCACTATTTCCTGTAGTGTCCCAGACATGTGCACGCTACCTATCTCGATATCTCCAACAACAAAAAATAACATGAGAACAAAGTAGATTTGATAATAGAAGTAAAGTGAAAACTTTTTTAAAACTGTATTCTCTATCTGAATCATGAAAGAAAAAATTGGGGTTTAAAGTCCACTGTCCTTTCTGATTTCATAGAATCCTTAACCCTTTGTGGGACAGAGTTCTTTGTTCACATATCCACTTGTAACATGAAAATAAGTCAATTTCAATTAAAGGGTATACAGACATCACAAATATTACAATTTACTCCTTTTAAAGTGAAAAGATATATTTTTTAATGGGTTCCTTAATGTATTAAACTGATATTTCTAATTTAAAATTAAGATTAAAAAATAGGATGCTTTATAATTTAAAATGGTCCTTTCTCTGAAAATATTTAAATCTGCTCTTTCCATAAAGAGTAGTATTAAATAATAAAATTCTTCTTTTTATTGAAAAATCTTTTTATTATATAAAATATTAATGGAAAATATTTATCCTACTTCAGAAGCAAACTTTGTCCATTTCTTATACCATTCATTCATTTTGAAACTCATTCAATATATTGTAATTTTGTGATCAATATCTCATTTGTAACTTCGCTAAATCATTGATTTCTCTCTTCAAATCTACAAGATATTATTATAAAATGATGAATAAAAAATAAGTAAATTAGCAATAAATATCTCCTATGAATTCTTATTATTTTAATCTAGCAGATATACAAAAATTACTCCTTTTTCTTGTGTGTTATAATAAATTATGTAATTCAAAAATGTTATTTAACCCTCCTGGGATTAAGGTACCTAATAAAAAATCCATTTAATTTCTGACTGTCCTAACATGTTATTAATATTTCCTCACCTTCAATGGACTTTCCTTATAGCCATACATTTAGTAATATGCTTAAGATCTGAATGTTTGTTCAAAATGGTGCTAAACTTTTTTTCGTAAGGTAATGAGTCCATAATTCCTGTTGGGAATTCATAACGTGAGCACCAGGAGGAGGCAAAGACACCGTAAACCAAGAGCTTTATTATCCCTCCCACTTCGCCGAACCTCTCAGTCTTTTTTTACCTCTCCAGGAGCAGGTGGAGATTGAGGTGCACATGATTTTATTTTAAGAAGTAAGGGAATCTTTTATCCCGTGTTCCCCTCATAAGGTGAAATTTTAAAGAGAGGTGCATAGGAGAATACTGGGCTGTGCAATGTAATTCTCCTGCGGGAGTCATGGTCACAAGCCTGCCACAGGTGTCTCTGGGACTGGTCCTTCAGCCTCTCCATGTTTGGCCAGGTAGATGTACTCCCTCATTGTATTCTCTACTGTTTAGTGCAGTACTAGATGGGCTCTCTACTGTATCCTCAAGCATCATCTGGATAAGCACAGTGGAGTTGGTCACTTACACAGCCACAGCCATCAGTAGGTACATGTGTAGATGTACATCATAGCATCAACACAGTCTGAGCTCACAAACTAAGGCACAACCTTAACAATACAGCTTTAGCTCATATAAAGCATTTTTAGGGTTGCTCAATGTGAACTATTTCCATCTTAATAGGGGGAGAGACCACTGCTTCATTCATTACTTGTGGGAAATAAGAACCTGGCCACGAGGAGGAGGCAAAGACACCCCAGCCAAAGGCTTAAATACCTCCCCCACTCCTCTCATCCCCCAGTCATTCTTTGCCTTTCGTCACAGGAGGTTGGCAGAGAAGTGTCGGAAGATTGGAGTAGTCGGAAGCACAAGCGAAGGGAAAGACATAGCCTTCCGTCCCAGGGGTCATCTACTCCATTGGATGTCTCTCAGCCTGAGAGATTATCTGATGATGAGGATGCCTCCGACTCGTCAGAGGGTGCCCTTTCTGGGACGGAATCGGCGTCTTCGAAACCTCCGAATTCGGAGGAGCCAGATTTTAAGTTTAAGATTTAGTATTTGCGCTTTTTGATGAAGGAACCAAAAACTTCCGGGAGAACCTTCGATCCCTAAACTAGATAGGGTTTACGATGTCTGAAGGGCAGCTGCCTTGCCCTTCAGACCTCCTCAAGGCCATCTGTGGCCAGGTGTATGGAGGTGATTGTGCTCTTGGTAGGTTCCATTTCAGACCTCTTCAGTTATGCATGTTGAGACAATGGAACAGCGATCACTCAGATCTATCCCAGCAGATCTCTCTGGACAATTGAGTGAGGCAATCCCTCTCTTTGTGGATCTGTCCGGGACAGCTGACCCAGGGGACATCCTTCTTGAGGCCATCCTGGGAGATTGTGACCACGGACGCAAGTCTATTAGGATGGGGAGCTGTTTGAGGTGCCAGAAGGGCACGGGGCAGGTGGACTCAAGAGGAGTCGACTCTACCAATAAAATTCTGGAACTTTGAGCGATATTCAACGCTCTGAGAGCTTGGCCCCACCTGGGGTCGTCCCGATTCATCAGATTCCAGTCGGACAACATTACCTCGGTGGCTTACATAAAGCAGGGGGAACGAGAAGCTCCTTTGCCATGAGGGAAGTATCTCGGATTCTGGAATGGGCAGAGACTCACAATTGTTTGCTTTTAGCAATCCACATTCCGGGTGTGGACAACTCGGAAGTGGATTTTCTCTTGTTAAGTGTAGTCAGTCCACGGGTCATCCATTACTTATGGAATATATCTCTTCCTAACAGGAAGCTGCAAGAGGATCACCCAGCAGAGCTTGCTACATAGCTCCTCCCCTCACATGTCATATTCAGTCATTCTCTTGCAGCCTAACTAGATAGGTCGCTGTGAGAGGTCTGTGGTGTTTTTTAACTTAGTTTATTTCTACAATCAAAAGTTTGTTATTTTAAATGGCACCGGAGTGTGCCGTTTATTCTCAGGCAGCATTAGAAGAAGAATCTGCCTGCGTTTTCTATGATCTTAGCAGACGTAACTAAGATCCACTGGCTGTTCTTATCTGAGGAGTGAGGTAACTTCAGAGAAGGGGAATAGCATGCAGGGCCCCCCTGCAAATGAGGTATGTGCAGTAATTATTTTTCTGAGGAATGGAATTGACTGAGAAAATACTGCTGATACCAATGTAAAGTAAGTTCAGCCTTAAATGCAGTGATAGCGACTGGTATTAGGCTGATGAGTGTGTGTACACTGAATGTATTTTTCTAAGGAATGGAATTGACTCTGAAAATACTGTTAATACTGAAATAATGTATGAGCCTTAACTGCAGTAAAAGCGACTGGTAGCAGGCTTATTAATAACAATTCATAACTTTTCAAATGTTTAAAAAAAAAAAAAAAAAAAAGTTTAAAGCGTTTACTGGCATGTTAATCGTTTTTTGTGAGGTACTTGGTGATAAAACTTATTGGGGCATGATTTTTACCACATGGCCATCTTTGTTTTCTGCATGGAAACAGTTTTCTGAGCTTCCCCACTGTTGTAATATGAGTGGGAGGGGCCTATTTTAGCGCTTTTTTGCGCAGTAAAAATTCAGTCACAATCTGTCTACTTCATCCTCCATGATCCAGATCGTCTCTAGAGAGCTCAGGGGTCTTCAAAATTCATTTTGAGGGAGGTAATCAGTCACAGTCCTGTGACAGTGTGTTTTGACTGTGAGAAAAACGTTAATTATTAAATTGTTAATCCGTTTTTGGGTATTAAGGGGTTAATCATCCATTTGCTGGTGGGTGCAATCCTTTGCTAACTTAATACATTTACTGTGAAAAATTGGTTGCTATAACTATTTTGGTTCATTGTTATTTCAACTGTGACAGCTTTTTGTGCTTCTTAAAGGCACAGTAGCGTTTTTTATATTGCTTGTAAATTTATTTAGAAAAGTATTTCCAAGCTTGCTAGTCTCATTGCTAGTCTGTTTAAACATGTCTGACACAGATGAATCTCTTTGTTCACTATGTTTAAAGGCCAATGTGGAGCCCAATAGAAATTTATGTACTAATTGCATTGATGCTACTTTAAATAAAAGTCAATCTTTACATGTAAAGAAATTATCACCAGACAACGAGGGGGAAGTTATGCCGACTAACTCTCCTCACGTGTCAGTACCTTCGCCTCCCGCTCAGGAGGTGCATGATTTTGTGGCGACAAGTACATCAGGGAGGCCCTTACAAATCACTTTGCAAGACATGGCTACTGTTATGACAGAAGTATTATCTAAATTGCCAGAATTAAGAGGCAAGCGCGATAGCTCTGGGTTAAGGACAGAGCGCGCGGATGAGGTGAGAGCCATGTCAGATACTGCGTCACAGTTTGCAGAACGTGAAGACGGAGAGCTTCATTCTGTGGGTGACGGATCTGATCCAGGGAGACTGGATTCAGAGATTTCTAATTTTAAATTTAAGCTTGAGAACCTCCGCATATTGCTAGGGGAGGTATTAGCGGCTCTGAATGATTGTAACACGGTTGCAATTCCAGAAAAATTATGTAGGTTGGATAGATACTATGCGGTACCGGTGTGTACTGACGTGTTTCCTATACCTAAAAGGCTTACAGAGATTATTAGCAAGGAGTGGGATAGACCTGGTGTGCCCTTTTCCCCTCCTCCCATATTTAGGAAAATGTTTCCTATAGACGCCACCACACGAGACTTATGGCAGACGGTCCCTAAGGTGGAGGGAGCAGTTTCTACTTTAGCTAAGCGTACCACTATCCCGGTGGAGGATAGTTGTGCCTTTTCAGATCCAATGGATAAGAAATTAGAGGGTTACCTTAAGAAAATGTTTGTTCAACAAGGTTTTATCTTACAGCCCCTTGCATGCATTGCGCCTGTCAATGCTGCGGCGGCATTCTGGTTTGAGTCTCTGGAAGAGGCCATTCGCACAGCTCCATTGGATGAAATTATGAACAAGCTTAAAGCATTTAAGCTAGCTAACGCATTTGTTTCTGATGCCGTCGTACATTTAACCAAACTTACAGCTAAGAACTCCGGATTCGCCATCCAAGCGCACAGAGCGCTATGGCTTAAATCCTGGTCAGCTGACGTGACTTCTAAATCTAAATTGCTTAATATTCCTTTCAAAGGGCAGACCTTATTCGGGCCCGGCTTGAAAGAAATTATTGCTGACATTACGGGAGGTAAGGGCCATGCTCTACCTCAGGACAGGGCCAAATCAAAGGCCAAACAGTCTAATTTTCGTGCCTTTCGTAACTTCAAGGCTGGAGCAGCATCAACTTCCTCCGCTCCAAAACAGGAAGGAGCTGTTGCTCGTTACAGGCAGGGCTGGAAAGTTAACCAGTCCTGGAACAAGGGCAAGCAGGCCAAGAAACCTGCTGCTGCCCCCAAGACAGCATGAAGAGAGGGCCCCCTATCCGGAAACGGATCTAGTGGGGGGCAGACTTTCTCTCTTCGCCCAGGCTTGGGCAAGAGATGTCCAGGATCCCTGGGCGTTGGAGATCGTATCTCAGGGATATCTCCTGGACTTCAAAACTTCTCCTCCACGAGGGAGATTTCATCTTTCAAGGTTATCAGCAAACCAAATAAAGAAAGAGGCGTTTCTACGCTGTGTACAAGACCTTTTACTAATGGGGGTGATCCACCCAGTTCCGCGGACGGAACACGGGCAGGGATTCTATTCAAATCTATTTGTGGTTCCCAAGAAAGAGGGAACCTTCAGACCAATCTTGGACTTAAAAATCCTAAACAAATTTCTAAGAGTTCCATCATTCAAAATGGAAACTATTCGAACCATCCTTCCCATGATCCAAGAGGGTCAGTACATGACCACAGTGGATTTAAAGGATGCCTACCTTCACATACCGATTCACAAGGATCATTATCGGTACCTAAGATTTGCTTTCCTAGACAGGCATTACCAGTTTGTAGCTCTTCCCTTCGGATTAGCTACGGCTCCAAGAATCTTTACAAAAGTTCTGGGCTCACTTCTGGCGGTACTAAGACTGCGAGGCATAGCGGTGACTCCGTACCTAGACGACATTCTGATACAAGCGTCAAGTTTTCAAACTGCCAAGTCTCATACAGAGATAGTTCTGGCATTTCTGAGGTCGCATGGGTGGAAGGTGAACGTGGAAAAGAGTTCTCTATTACCACTTACAAGAGTTCCCTTTCTAGGGACTCTTATAGATTCTGTAGAGATGAAAATTTACCTGACAGAGGCCAGGTTATCAAAACTTCTAAATGCTTGCCGTGTCCTTCATTCCATTCCACACCCGTCAGTAGCTCAGTGCATGGAAGTAATCGGCTTAATGGTAGCGGCAATGGACATAGTACCATTTGCGCGCCTGCATCTCAGACCGCTGCAATTGTGCATGCTAAGTCAGTGGAACGGGGATTACTCAGATTTGTCCCCCCCTACTAAGTCTGGATCAAGAGACCAGAGATTCTCTTCTATGGTGGCTCTCTCGGCCACATCTGTCCAAGGGGATGACCTTTCGCAGGCCAGATTGGACGATTGTAACAACAGACGCCAGCCTACTAGGCTGGGGCGCAGTCTGGAACTCCCTGAAAGCTCAGGGATTATGGACTCAGGAGGAGAAACTCCTCCCAATAAATATTCTGGAATTAAGAGCAATATTCAATGCTCTCCTAGCTTGGCCTCAGTTAGCAACTCTGAGGTTCATCAGATTTCAGTCGGACAACATCACGACTGTGGCTTACATCAACCATCAAGGGGGAACCAGAAGTTCCCTAGCGATGTTGGAAGTCTCAAAGATAATTCGCTGGGCAGAGTCTCGCTCTTGCCACCTGTCAGCGATTTACATCCCAGGCGTGGAGAACTGGGAGGCGGATTTTCTAAGTCGCCAGACTTTTCATCCGGGAGAGTGGGAACTTCATCCGGAGGTCTTTGCTCAACTGATTCTTCGTTGGGGCAAACCAGATCTGGATCTCATGGCGTCTCGCCAGAACGCCAAGCTTCCTTGTTACGGATCCAGGTCCAGGGACCCGGGAGCGGTGCTGATAGATGCTCTGACAGCCCCTTGGGTCTTCAACATGGCTTATGTGTTTCCACCATTCCCGATGCTTCCTCGTTTGATTGCCAAGATCAAACAGGAGAGAGCTTCGGTGATTCTGATAGCGCCTGCGTGGCCACGCAGGACCTGGTATGCAGACCTAGTGGACATGTCGTCCTGTCCACCATGGTCTCTACCTCTGAGACAGGACCTTCTAATTCAGGGTCCTTTCAAACATCCAAATCTAATTTCTCTGAGGCTGACTGCATGGAGATTGAACGCTTGATTCTATCAAAGCGTGGCTTCTCGGAGTCGGTTATTGATACCTTAATACAGGCTAGGAAGCCTGTTACCAGAAAAATTTACCATAAGATATGGCGTAAATATTTATATTGGTGCGAATCCAAGAGTTACTCATGGAGTAAGGTTAGGATTCCTAGGATATTGTCCTTTCTACAAGAGGGTTTAGAAAAGGGCTTATCTGCTAGTTCGTTAAAGGGACAGATTTCTGCTCTGTCTATTCTTCTACACAAACATCTGGCTGAAGTTCCAGACGTTCAGGTTTTTTGTCAGGCTTTAACTAGGATTAAGCCTGTGTTTAAGACTGTTGCTCCGCCGTGGAGCTTAAACTTAGTTCTTAATGTTCTTCAAGGCGTTCCATTTGAACCCCTTCATTCCATTGATATCAAGCTGTTATCCTGGAAGGTTTTGTTTTTGATGGCTATTTCCTCGGCTCAAAGAGTCTCTGAGTTATCTGCCTTACATTGTGATTCTCCTTATCAGATTTTTCATTCAGACAAGGTAGTTCTGCGTACTAAACCTGGGTTCTTACCTAAGGTAGTTACTAACAGGAATATCAATCAAGAGATTGTTGTTCCTTCACTGTGTCCTAACCCTTCTTCAAAGAAGGAACAACTTTTGCATAATTTGGACGTAGTCCGTGCCCTGAAGTTCTATTTGCAGGCAACTAAAGATTTTCGTCAAACTTCTTCCCTGTTTGTCGTTTACTCTGGACAGAGAAGAGGTCAAAAGGCTTCGGCTACCTCTCTCTCTTTTTGGCTTTGTAGCATAATACGTTTAGCCTATGAGACTGCTGGACAGCAGCCTCCTGAAAGGATTACAGCTCATTCTACTAGAGCTGTGGCTTCCACCTGGGCCTTTAAAAATGAGGCCTCTGTTGAACAGATTTGCAAGGCTGCGACTTGGTCTTCGCTTCACACCTTTTCAAAATTTTACAAATTTGACACTTTTGCTTCTTCGGAGGCTATTTTTGGGAGAAAGGTACTTCAGGCAGTGGTTCCTTCTGTTTAATGTTCCTGCCTTGTCCCTCCCTTCATCCGTGTACTTTAGCTTTGGTATTGGTATTCCATAAGTAATGGATGACCCGTGGACTGACTACACTTAACAAGAGAAAACATAAATTATGCTTACCTGATAAAATTATTTCTCTTGTAGTGTAGTCAGTCCACGGCCCTCCCTGTCTTTAAGGCAGACCTAAATTTTAATTAAACTCCAGTCACCACTGCACCCTATGGTTTCTCCTTTCTTTCATGTAATTAGCAAGAGTCCATGAGCTAGTGACGTATGGGATATACATTCCTACCAGGAGGGGCAAAGTTTCCCAAACCTCAAAATGCCTATAAATACACCCCTCACCACACCAACAATTCAGTTTTACAAACTTTGCCTCCTATGGAGGTGGTGAAGTAAGTTTGTGCTAGATTCTACGTTGATATGCGCTCCGCAGCAAGTTGGAGCCCGGTTTTCCTCTCAGCGTGCAGTGAATGTCAGAGGGATGTGAGGAGAGTATTGCCTATTTGAATGCAGTGATCTCCTTCTACGGGGTCTATTTCATAGGTTCTCTGTTATCGGTCGTAGAGATTCATCTCTTACCTCCTTTTTCAGATCGACGATATACTCTTATTTATATACCATTACCTCTGCTGATTTTCGTTTCAGTACTGGTTTGGCTTTCTACAAAAATGTAGATGAGTGTCCTTGGGTAAGTAAATCTTATTTTCTGTGACACTCTAAGCTATGGTTGGGCACTTTATTTATAAAGTTCTAAATATATGTATTCAAACATTTATTTGCCTTGACTCAGGATGTTCAACATTCCTTATTTTCAGACAGTCAGTTTCATTTTTGGGATAATGCATTTGAATCAATTTTTTTCTTACCTTAAAATTTGACTCTTTTTTCCCTGTGGGCTGTTAGGCACGCGGAGGCTAAAAATGCTTCATTTTATTGCGTCATTCTTGGCGCTGACTTTTTTGGCGCAAAAAATCTTTTCTGTTTCCGGCGTCATATGTGTCGCCGGAAGTTGCGTCATTTTTTGACGTCCTTTTGCGCCAAAAATGTCGGCGTTCCGGATGTGGCGTCATTTTTGGCGCCAAAAAAGCATTTAGGCGCCAAATAATGTGGGCGTCTTGTTTGGCGCCAAAAAATATGGGCGTCGCTTTTGTCTCCACATTATTTCAGTCTCATTTTTTCTTTGCTTCTGGTTACTAGAAGCTTGTTTATTGGCATTTTTCCCATTCCTGAAACTGTCATTTAAGGAATTTGATCAATTTTGCTTTATATGTTGTTTTTTCTCTTACATATTGCAAGATGTCTCACGTTGCATCTGAGTCAGAAGATAATTCAGGAAAATCGCTGTCTAGTGCTGGAATTACCAAAGCTAAGTGTATCTGCTGTAAACTTTTGGTAGCTATTCCTCCGGCTGTTGTTTGTATTAATTGTCATGACAAACTTGTTAAAGCAGATAATATTTCCTTTAGTAATGTACCATTGCCTGTTGCAGTTCCTTCAACATCTAAGGTGCAGAATGTTCCTGATAACATAAGAGATTTTGTTTCTGAATCCATCAAGAAGGCTATGTCTGTTATTTCTCCTTCTAGTAAACATAAAAAATCTTTTAAAACTTCTCTCTCTACAGATGAATTTTTAAATGAACATCATCATTCTGATTCTGATGACTCTTCTGGTTCAGAGGATTCTGTCTCAGAGATTGATGCTGATAAATCTTCATATTTATTTAAAATGGAATTTATTCGTTCTTTACTTAAAGAAGTACTAATTGCTTTAGAAATAGAGGATTCTGGTCCTCTTGATACTAATTCTAAACGTTTAGATAAGGTATTTAAATCTCCTGTGGTTATTCCAGAAGTTTTTCCTGTTCCTAATGCTATTTCTGAAGTAATTTCCAGAGAATGGGATAAATTGGGTAATTCATTTACTCCTTCTAAACGTTTTAAGCAATTATATCCTGTGCCGTCTGACAGATTAGAATTTTGGGACAAAATCCCTAAAGTCGATGGGGCTATTTCTACCCTTGCTAAACGTACTACTATTCCTACGTCAGATGGTACTTCGTTTAAAGATCCTTTAGATAGGAAAATTTAATCCTTTCTAAGAAAAGCTTATCTGTGTTCAGGTAATCTTCTTAGACCTGCTATATCATTGGCTGATGTTGCTGCAGCTTCAACTTTTTGGTTGGAGACTTTAGCGCAACAAGTAACAGATCATGATTCTCATAATATTATTATTCTTCTTCAACATGCTAATAATTTTATCTGTGATGCCATTTTTTGATATTATCAGAGTTGATGTCAGGTTTATGTCTCTAGCTATTTTAGCTAGAAGAGCTTTATGTCTTAAAACTTGGAATGCTGATATGGCTTCTAAATCAACTCTACTTTCCATTTCTTTCCAGGGTAACAAATTATTTGGTTCTCAGTTGGATTCTATTATCTCAACTGTTACTGGTGGGAAAGGAACTTTTTTACCACAGGATAAAAAATCTAAGGGTAAAAACAGGGCTAATAATCGTTTTCGTTCTTTTCGTTTCAACAAAGAACAAAAGCCTGATCCTTCATCCTCAGGAGCAGTTTCAGTTTGGAAACCATCTCCAGTCTGGAATAAATCCAAGCCTTCTAGAAAAGCAAAGCCTGCTTCTAAGTCCACATGAAGGTGCGGCCCTCATTCCAGCTCAGCTGGTAGGGGGCAGGTTACGTTTTTTCAAAGAAATTTGGATCAATTCTGTTCACAATCTTTGGATTCAGAACATTGTTTCAGAAGGGTACAGAATTGGTTTCAAGATGAGACCTCCTGCAAAGAGATTTTTTCTTTCCCGTGTCCCAGTAAATCCAGTGAAAGCTCAAGCATTTCTGAATTGTGTTTCAGATCTGGAGTTGGCTGGAGTAATTATGCCAGTTCCAGTTCTGGAACAGGGGATGGGGTTTTATTCAAATCTCTTCATTGTACCAAAGAAGGAGAATTCCTTCAGACCAGTTCTGGATCTAAAAATATTGAATCGTTATGTAAGGATACCAACGTTCAAAATGGTAACTGTAAGGACTATCTTGCCTTTTGTTCAGCAAGGGCATTATATGTCCACAATAGATTTACAGGATGCATATCTGCATATTCCGATTCATCCAGATCACTATCAGTTTCTGAGATTCTCTTTCCTAGACGAGCATTACCAGTTTGTGGCTCTGCCGTTTGGCCTAGCAACAGCTCCAAGAATTTTTACAAAGGTTCTCGGTGCCCTTCTGTCTGTAATCAGAGAACAGGGTATTGTGGTATTTCCTTATTTGGACGATATCTTGGTACTTGCTCAGTCTTTACATTTAGCAGAATCTCATACGAATCGACTTGTGTTGTTTCTTCAAGATCATGGTTGGAGGATCAATTCACCAAAAAGTTCATTGATTCCTCAGACAAGGGTAACCTTTCTGGGTTTCCAGATAGATTCAGTGTCCATGACTCTGTCTTTAACAGACAAGAGACGTCTAAAATTGATTTCAGCTTGTCGAAACCTTCAGTCACAATCATTCCCTTCGGTAGCCTTATGCATGGAAATTCTAGGTCTTATGACTGCTGCATCGGACGCGATCCCCTTTGCTCGTTTTCACATGCGACCTCTTCAGCTCTGTATGCTGAATCAATGGTGCAAGGATTACACAAAGATATCTCAATTAATATCTTTAAAACCGATTGTACGACACTCTCTAACGTGGTGGACAGATCACCATCGTTTAATTCAGGGGGCTTCTTTTGTGCTTCCGACCTGGACTGTAATTTCAACAGATGCAAGTCTCACAGGTTGGGGAGCTGTGTGGGGATCTCTGACCGCACAAGGAGTTTGGGAATCTCAGGAGGTGAGATTACCGATCAATATTTTGGAACTCCGTGCAATTTTCAGAGCTCTTCAGTCTTGGCCTCTTCTGAAGAGAGAATCGTTCATTTGTTTTCAGACAGACAATGTCACTACTGTGGCATACATCAATCATCAAGGAGGGACTCACAGTCCTCTGGCTATGAAAGAAGTATCTCGAATTCTGGTTTGGGCGGAATCCAGCTCCTGTCTAATCTCTGCGGTTCATATCCCAGGTATAGACAATTGGGAAGCGGATTATCTCAGTCGCCAAACGTTGCATCCGGGCGAATGGTCTCTTCACCCAGAGGTATTTCTTCAGATTGTTCAAATGTGGGAGCTTCCAGAAATAGATCTGATGGCGTCTCATCTAAACAAGAAACTTCCCAGGTATCTGTCCAGATCCCGGGATCCTCAGGCGGAAGCAGTGGATGCATTATCACTTCCTTGGAAGTATCATCCTGCTTATATCTTTCCGCCTCTAGTTCTTCTTCCAAGAGTAATCTCCAAGATTCTGAAGGAATGCTCGTTTGTTCTGCTGGTAGCTCCGGCATGGCCTCACAGGTTTTGGTATGCGGATCTTGTCCGGATGGCCTCTTGCCATCCGTGGACTCTTCCGCTACGACCAGACCTTCTGTCGCAAGGTCCTTTTTTCCATCAGGATCTCAAATCCTTAAATTTAAAGGTATGGAGATTGAACGCTTGATTCTTGGTCAAAGAGGTTTCTCTGACTCTGTGATTAATACTATGTTACAGGCTCGTAAATCTGTATCCAGAGAGATATATTATAGAGTCTGGAAGACTTATATTTCTTGGTGTCTTTCTCATCATTTTTCTTGGCATTCTTTTAGAATTCCGAGAATTTTACAGTTTCTTCAGGATGGTTTAGATAAAGGTTTATCCGCAAGTTCTTTGAAAGGACAAATCTCTGCTCTTTCTGTTCTTTTTCACAGAAAGATTGCTAATCTTCCTGATATTCATTGTTTTGTACAAGCTTTGGTTCGTATAAAACCTGTCATTAAGTCAATTTCTCCTCCTTGGAGTTTGAATTTGGTTCTGGGGGCTCTTCAAGCTCCTCCGTTTGAACCTATGCATTCATTGGACATTAAATTACTTTCTTGGAAAGTTTTGTTCCTTTTGGCAATCTCTTCTGCCAGAAGAGTTTCTGAATTATCTGCTCTTTCTTGTGAGTCTCCTTTTCTGATTTTTCATCAGGATAAGGCAGTGTTGCGAACTTCTTTTGAATTTTTACCTAAAGTTGTGAATTCTAACAACATTAGTAGAGAAATTGTGGTTCCTTCATTATGTCCTAATCCTAAGAATTCTAAGGAGAAATCATTGCATTCTTTGGATGTTGTTAGAGCTTTGAAATATTATGTTGAAGCTACTTAGTCTTTCCGAAAGACTTCTAGTTTATTTGTTATCTTTTCTGGTTCTAGAAAAGGCCAGAAAGCTTCTGCCATTTCTTTGGCATCTTGGTTGAAATCTTTAATTCATCTTGCCTATGTTGAGTCGGGTAAAACTCCGCCTCAAAGGATTACAGCTCATTCTACTAGGTCAGTTTCTACTTCCTGGGCGTTTAGGAATGAAACTTCGATTGATCAGATTTGCAAAGCAGCAACTTGGTCCTCTTTGCATACTTTTACTAAATTCTACCATTTTGATGTATTTTCTTCTTCTGAAGCAGTTTTTGGTAGAAAAGTACTTCAGGCAGCGGTTTCAGTTTGAATCTTCTGCTTATGTTTTTCATTAAACTTTATTTTGGGTGTGGATTATTTTCAGCAGGAATTGGCTGTCTTTATTTTATCCCTCCCTCTCTAGTGACTCTTGCGTGGAAAGATCCACATCTTGGGTAATCATTATCCCATACGTCACTAGCTCATGGACTCTTGCTAATTACATGAAAGAAAACATAATTTATATAAGAACTTACCTGATAAATTCATTTCTTTCATATTAGCAAGAGTCCATGAGGCCCGCCCTTTTTTTGGGGTGGTTATGATTTTTGTATAAAGCACAATTATTCCAATTCCTTATTTTATATGCTTTCGCACTTTTTTATCACCCCACTTCTTGGCTATTCGTTAAACTGAATTGTGGGTGTGGTGAGGGGTGTATTTATAGGCATTTTGAGGTTTGGGAAACTTTGCCCCTCCTGGTAGGAATGTATATACCATACGTCACTAGCTCATGGACTCTTGCTAATATGAAAGAAATGAATTTATCAGGTAAGTTCTTACATAAATTACGTTTTCTCGTCTGCTTTGGTCGAATGACTGAATATGACATGTGAGTGGAGGAGCTATGTAGCAAGCTCTGCTGGGTGATCCTCTTGCAGCTTCCTGTTAGGAAGAGATATATTCCATAAGTAATGGATGACCCGTGGACTGACTACACTACAAGAGAAATAAATTTATCAGGTAAGCATAAATTATGTTTTCTCAGCAGACAATCATTTCATACGGGGGAATGGTCTCTTCATCCCGAGGTGTTTGCGGAGATCTGCATCAGATGGGGAATGCCGAAGATATACCTCATGGCGTCCAGACTCAACTTCAAGCTTCCCAGATACAGGTCGCCGTCCAGGGATCCACAGGCAGAGCTGGTAGATGCCTTAGCGGTGCCTTGGGAGTTCAACCCAATTTACATTTTTCCACCGTTGCCACTTTTTCCTCGAGTAGTGGCTCGCATCAAACAGGAGCAAACTTCGACCATTCTGATTGCTCTGTTGTGACCGCGGAGGATGTGGTTTGCGGATCTGGTGGGGGATGACATCATCTCCTCCTTGGAGGTTACCCTGTCGCAGAGATCTGCTGGTTCAGGGTCCCTTTCTACACCTAAATCTCGATTCTCTGAGGCTGACTGTGTGGAGATTGAACGCCTAGTCTTGGTCAAGAGAGGTTTTTCCGAGAGAGTAATTGATACTCTCATCCCGGCCAGGAAGCCGGTTACTCTTCGCATCTATTATAAGGTGTGGATGACCTACTTATCCTGGTGTGAAGAAGGTGGATATCCCTGACACAAGGTTAGGGTATTCAGGATTCTGGCTTTTCTCCAGGATGAACCGGATAAGGGTCTTGCTGCCAGTTCCTTAAAAAGATAATTTTCTGCGTTATGGGTGCTGTTACAGCTATTGGAGCTTCCTGATGTTTAGTCCTTTGTTCAGGCTATGTCTAGGATCAGACCTGTCTTTAGAAATTCTCCTCCTCAGAGCTGAAACTTGGTTCTTAAGGTTTTGCAGAGGGCTCCGTTTAAGGCTATGCATGCGCTTGACATTAAGATTCTTTCCTGGAAGGTTCTATTTCTTCTGTCTATTGCATCGGCTCACAGAGTCTCTGAGTTAGCAGCCTCTCAATCTGAGCCCCCTTACCTGTTTTTTCACGCTGATAAGGCTATGCTTCGCACTGGGTTGGGTTTTCTTCCCAAGGTGGTGTCAGATCGTAACTTCAATCAGGAGATAGTAGTTACTTCTTTGTGTCCACATTTATAACTTGGATGTGGTTCGAGCCTTGAAGTTTTATCTTCAGACCATGAAAGATTTCAGACAGACTTTGTCCATATTTGTGGTGTATTCAGGGAAGCGTAGGGGGCAAAGGGCCTCTTCCACTTCTGTCTTTTTGTTTGAGGAGCATTATCCGTTTGGCCTTGAAGACAGCGGGACATAAGCCTCCTTAGAGGATTACGGCTCACTCAACTAGAGCTGTGGCTTGTTCTTGGGCCTTTAAGAACGAGGCTTCTGTGGAGCAGATTTGTATAATTTTACAAAGGTTTACAAATTTAAAGTTTTTGCTTCGGCGGAAGCTGTTTTTGGGAGAAAGGTTTTGCAGGCTGTGGTGCCCTCAGTTTAGAGTCCACCTTCTTTTACCCTCCCGTTTTTTTCATTCGTTGTCCTCTAGAGCTTTGGTATTTGTTTCCACAAGTAATGAATGAAGCAGTGGACTCTCCTCCCATTAAGAAGGGAAACATAAATTATGCTTACCTGATCATTTAACTTCCATCTGTGGGAGGAGGTCAGGTGGACGGACCTAAATCTAATATTATTCTTCTGGCACCATGTATACTGTTCCTTGTTCCCTTGGCAGAATGACTGGGGTATGATGGGAGTGGGGGAGGTATTTAAGCCTTTGGTTGGGGTGTCTTTGCTTACTCCTGGTGGCCAGGTTCTTATTTCTCACAAGTATTGAATGAAGCAGTGTACTCTCCTCCCACATATGGAAATGAAAATATCAGGTAAGCATAATTTATGGGGGGGGGTTTACTGTAGTGGACCCTTTAAATTTTTGCGCCAGAATTAGTCTTTTTTTTTGTTTTTTTAAGCGGTGGCTCACTTTTACCGCTCTCTCACTCTGATTCATCGATGTGGGGGTATCGAGGGAGAGGTATGTAGTGCGCAGCATCGGGGCTATAATAGTGCAGTGCTGGCATAACTATTCTCAGTTATGGAGAAGGTTAAAACATTTTCTTTCTAATGACACGGTGAGTCCATGGATCATCATAATTACTGTTGGGAATATCACTCCTGGCCAGGAGGCAAAGAGCACCACAGCAAAACTGTTAAATATCACTTCCCTACACACAAACCCCAGTCATTATCTTTGCCTGTGCAAGGAGGTGGTAAAGTTTTAGGTGGGAAGATTCTTTAATCAAGAGTTTATTTTTTTAAAGCAGAGCAGGTTGTTCTGTGTTTTTTGTCTAGCTGTGTTCCACGTCAGACTCTTCAGTAGAGCTGTGGTGGTTTTTAAGCATTTGGAAACTGATGGGGTTTAATTCTCACTGTGCATTCCATGTCTGGTGCTGCCCTTTCCTGAATGCGTGATTAGGTTTAGTCAGTCTTTCGTTGTTCCACGGGTCTCTGGGGGGAGGAAGCCTTCTCATATCTGTGAGCTTCCCTGCTGCAGGGCAGATTGAACTCAGGTAAGTGCCTGTTTTTTATTTTCTTTGCTGCAAAAGAAGGTTATGACACTTTTCTGGGAATAAGGACTGTAAAACCTATGTGGAGTTTTTTATTAGGCAGTATGTGGGCACTGTGAGACACTTTGAGAGGAGAGGCTCTGTGTTTGGTGCATCGGTTTTTGCTGCGTGTGTTTTGTTTAATACCAGCTTTTTTTTCAGTAAATGGTGGCTGGTCTGTTGGTAACTCCCACGAATAGGAGGGGTGGTTTTCTGAGGCTGCATTTAAGTTGCGCGCCTTTCCGGAGCTCTGTTTGGTTGTTCCGGTCTGCTTTGGGGCTTCATTGCACTTCTGTTGATTTTTGGGTCCGGATCGTTGGGTATATTATCCGGCTTCAGGAGGTCAGGTAGGCACCTCAGCAGGGTGTGTTGAGGTAAGGAGGCTGCCTGTAGGTTTTAGTAGTATTTAGTTAGGTGTTTTTTCATTTTGAAAAGAAAACTAAATTTTTCCACACAAAAAAAGAAAGAA
This sequence comes from Bombina bombina, assembly GCF_027579735.1. Taxonomy (NCBI): domain Eukaryota; kingdom Metazoa; phylum Chordata; class Amphibia; order Anura; family Bombinatoridae; genus Bombina; species Bombina bombina. The sequence goes on from NC_069500.1 coordinate 437,439,003, forward strand.
AAAAAGTTGTTCTTTTAAAATTTAAAGGGACAGTAATGTTTATTATTTTTAAATTTTGGGAAGCCAGTTTGATTTATTTTGGGTAAAGATGGATGAAGAGGCTTTGCAAGATGTTACATGTAGCTTATGCTTTGACTCTCTAATGTGGAACCTCCTATCCCGTTTTGTTGATCATGTATAGATAGGACATGAATCTGAGCCATCATTAGCTAAGGCGGATGCTGTTCAGGGGTCTCCCATTCAGGATATGCCGCAGCTTTCTCCTTAAACGTCCCATACTTTAGTGTCTTCTCGTGCAGTGCCCAGTGTTTCTTCAGTTTCTCCAGTTGGGGTTTCTTTGCAGGACATTGCTACCCAGATATCTTTTGCAGTAACTGATGCCCTGGCGGCTTTTCCCATGCTACAGGGGAAGCGTAAAAGGAGGTGTAAGGATTCAGTGAGCAAGGTGACTGAATCAGGTGTGGCTATGTCGAATGTTTCTTCCCATAGATCTGAGGGGGAGGATTATATAGCATCTAAGGGGGAAGTCTCAGACTCGGACAGTATAGTTTCTCCTTCTGATGCTGAAGTTATAACTTTCAGGTTTAAGCTTGAACACCTTCGGTTATTACTCAAGGAGGTTTTGGCTACTTTGGATGACTCTAACGCCTCTGTTGTAGTCACTCCTAAGAAATCTAGTACACTGAACAAATATTTTTATGTTCCTTCAGTGGTGGAGGTATTTTCTGTTCCAGACCGTGCTTCTGAGATTATTGCACGGGAGTGGGAGAAGCCTGGGATTCTTTTGCCCTTCTCCAATTTTTAAGAAGATGTTTCCATTTGCTGATTCTATTAAGAAGTCTTGGCAGACGGTTCCCAAGGTGGAAGGAGCAGTTTCCACTTTGGCTAAGAGAACCACTATTCCTATACAGGATAGTTGTTCTTTTAAGGATCCTATGTTTAAGAAGTTGGAGGCGTTACTTAAAAGGATGAATGTTCACCAGGGTTTGCAATGGTAGCCTGCGGTATGTATTGGTACTGTCACTAGCCCGGCAGCATACTGGTTTGATGCATTGTCTGATTCTATTCAGACTGATACCCCTCTTGAAGAGATTCAGGATAGGATCAAGAATTTGAAGTTGGCCAATTCTTTTATCACGATTGCTTCCTTACAAGTCATTAAGTTGGGTGCAAAGATATCTGGCTTTGCTGTTCTGGCACGCAGAGCCTTTTGGTTAAAGTCTTGGTCTACAGATTTCTAAGCTTTTGTCCATTTCTTACAAGGGTTAGACCTTGTTTGGGCTGGTTTGTCTGAGATTATTTTAGATGTTACGGGAGGAAAGGGTAATTCTCTCCCTCAGGATAAGAGAAATAAGCAGAAGAGGCGTCAGAGTAATTTTCGTTCCTTTTGAAACTTTTAAGGTAAGCCTTCCCGCTCCTCTTCCAAGCAGGAGCAGTCCAAGTCCTCTTGGAAGTCCAATCAGTCTTGGAACAAGGGGAAGCAATCTAAGAAGCCTGTTAATGACTCAGTCAGCATAAAGGGTCTACCCCTGATCCGGGAGTAGATCGCGTAGGGGGCAGACTTTCCTTTTTCGCTCAATCCTGGGTTCGGGATGTTCCGGATCCCTGGGTGGTGGACGTAGTTTTCCAGGGATACAAATTAGAGTTCAAGACCTTTCCACCCAGGGGCAGGTTCCTTCTCTCAAGATTATCTGTAGACTAGATAAAGAGAGGAGTTCTTACGTCGTGTCCAGGATCGTTTCGACCTGGGAGTGATAGTTCCTGTTCCATTACAGGAGCAGGGTCTGGGATTCTATTCCAATCTGTTCGTAGTTCCCAAAAAGGAGGGAACTTTCAGACCTATTTTAATCTCAAGAGCTTAAACAAGTTCCTCAGAGTTCCGTTTTTCAAGATGGACACTATTCATTCCATTCTTACTTTGGTTCAGGAGGGTCAGTTTATGACTACAGTGGATTTAAAGGATGAGTATTTGCATATTCCCATCCACAGGGACATCACAAGTTTCTGAGGTTTGCGTTCCTAGACAGACACTTTCAGTTTGTGGCTCTTCCATTTGGTATTGCAACAGCTCCCAGAATTTTCTCAAAGGTCCTGGGAGCGTTGTTGGCGGTGCTTCGGTTGCGGGGTGTTGCAGTGATTCTTTATCTGGATGACATTCTGGTTCAGGCGCCATCTTTTCAACTAGCAAACTCCCACACAGAGTTGTTGTCTTTTCTGAGCTCCCATGGATGGAAGGTAAATTTAGGAAGTTCCTTGATTCCAGCCACAAGAGTGGTGTTCTTCTGAACCGTAATAGATTCTCTAGCAATGAAGATTTTTCTGACAGAAGCCAGAAGAACAAAGATCTTCAACTCTTGTCTTGCCCTTCAGGCCTCTCCTCGGCCATCAGTGGCTCAGTGTATGGAGGTTATTGGTCTGATGGTGTCAGATATAGACATCATTCCATTTGCTCGATTGCATCCAGGGATCCTGCTTTCGCATATCTTCCTGGGTGATTGTGACCACGGATGCCAGTCTGCTGGGATGGGGAGCTGTCTGGGTCTCATTAAAGGCTCAGGGTTTATGGACTTTGGAGGAGTCGGCTCTTCCCATAAATATTCTAGAGCTGAGGGCAATCTTCAATGCTCTTCTGGCCTGGCCTCAGTTAGCTTCAGCCCAGTTTATCAGGTTTTAGTCGGACAACATCACGTCAGTGGCTTATATCAATCATCATGGAGGAATTTAGAGTTCCTTGGCCATGACAAAGGTAGCCAAGATTATTCACTGGGCGGAGACTCACAACTGCTGTCTGTCTGCAATCTACATTACAGGGGTGAACAATTGGGAAGCGGATTTTCTCACCAGACAGACTTTTCATCTGGGGGAGTGGGAACTTCATCCGGAGGTGTTTTCCAGCTTGATTCTCAAATGGGGACAGAATTGGATCTCATGGCGTCTCTTCAGAATGCCAAGCTTCCGAGGTATGGGTTGAGGTCAAAGGATCCTCAGGCTGTACTGATAGATGCTCTGGCGGTTCCTTGGAATTTCAGTCTGGCATACGTGTTTCCTCTGTTTGCTCTCCTTCCTCTGGTCATTGCTTGGATCAGACAGGAGAGGGCGTCGGTGATTCTCATTGCACCAGCGTGGCCTCGCAGAATCTGGTATGCAGATCTGGTGGAGATGTCATCTCTTCCACCTTAGAGACTTCCACTGAGGAAGGACCTTTTACTTCAGGGGCCCTTCCTTCATCCAAATCTTGTTTCTCTGAAGCTGACTGCTTGATATTATCTAAGCGGGGGTTTTCTGAGGCAGTAATTGAGACTTTGATTCAGGCTCGTAAGCCTGTAAGTTGGAAAATTTACTATAAGATATGATATAAATATCTGTATTGGTGTGAATCCAGAGGGTTCTCCTAGGATTTTGTCATTTCTCCAGGAGGGTCTGGAGAAGGGTTTATCTGCAAGTACCTTGAAGGGTCAAATTTCAGCTTTATCTATTTTGTTACATAAGCATCTGGCGGATGTGCCAGATGTTCAATCTTTTTGTCAGGCCCTGGTTAGAATCCGGCCTATGTTTAAGTTTGTTATGCCTCCTTGGAGTCTTAATTTGGTTCTTAGAGTTATTCAGCAGGCTCCGTTTGAGCCTATGCATTCTTTGGATATTAAGATGTTATCCTTGAAGGTTTTGTTTTTGGTTGCTATTTCTTCGGCTCGAAGAGTTTTGGAGCTGTCAGCGTTGCAGTGTGAATCTCCTTACCTTATTTTCATTTGGATAAGGTAGTCCTGCGTACTGCCTTAGGATTTCTTCCCAAAGTGGTTTTCGGATAGGAATATTAATCAAGAAATTGTTGTTCCTTCTTTATGTCCTAATCCTCCTCCTCATAAGGAGCGTTTGTTGCACAACCTGGATGTGGTTCGTGCGTTGAAATATTATTTGCAGGCTACTAAGGATTTTTCGCCAGTCTTCTTCTTTGTTTGTTGTTTTTTCTGGGAAGCGCAAGGGTCTGAAAGCTACGGCTACTTCTCTTTCCTTTTACTATATAAAAGACAAAACGGCGTATGAGCCAAGAAACGCGTTGCATTTACAGGGGGCTTGACTGTATGCCCCTAGTTCACTCCTTTGTACATGTATTTTAATTTGTTTTTAATAAATAGTATTTTTTAATTTGTAAAAATACTCTTGTGAGTGATTTTACCTGCCTGCACCTGCTTGGAGTGGAACCTAACACATAGAAGTCTGCCACTTTTGGATATTGCATCCTAAGGAAAAGTCCCTTGTTGGTGAGCTGACACACCTTACCATAATATGCCAGCTTGCTCCTACTAGCACATAAGTGTGCTCATCTAACATGTGAGTACCCAATCTTCCTTTGTGCTAAGTCAAACACCATATCCTTTGTGATCTGCACAATTTGGTGCTTTTCCTGTGTTTTATCTTTCTACTACAGTTAATGACTGATATCCTCTGTGGGTGAGCTGTCACACCTGATAAAATCTGCAGCCTATCCCTACAAACACATAGGTGTGCTCCAGAGCCTTGTGAGTACCCATTTGGCTTTTTTCTGTGGCTTTGTGCTTATTTGATGATACTAGACATGAGGTGCCCATTTGTTTTGTCTTTTATATAGTATCTCTGGACCATTGTTGGTGAGGAGGAGGCTGCCATCTTTGGGAAGAAAGATACACTTCTTAACCTGAAATTGAACTTTAATATGCCAAATTGCTGGCAATTCTAATTGTATTTATATGCTCATATATCATTGAGGTTATTAATAGCTATTTATTAGCGCTCACCCTTTTGTTGTGTAGATTCTCTTTCCTTTTGGCTGAGGAATGTTATTCACTTGGCATATGAGACTGCTGGACAGTGGCCTCCTGAGAAAATCACGGCTCATTCCACAAGGACTGTTTCTTCTTCTTGGGCCTTCAAAAATGAAGCTTCTGTGGAACAGATTTGCAAAGCTGCCACTTGGTCATCTTGAGATCTCTGAAAAAGATCACAAAGAAGAGGGCGCTTCCTAGTGCAGTATTGCAATGATGATGGCATATAACAGTTCTTGTATTGAAATAATACTTCAAGGCTGGCAGCACCAAGTGTGCTAATTGACGCAGGCTAGGGACTCAAAGTGGCCCAGCAACACTGATCCAGCAACAGGATAACAGGAATACAGGAACTCCAGGTGAGGGAAATGCAAACCAGGCTCATGCTTCCATATGGTACAATGAATATTTATTAAAAGTTATATAAAAACATTGGGTATTATGTTCACCCAAAAAGTATAAAAACAATGGTGGAAACAGATTGCAACGCATTTCTCAGCTTGTCTAGCTGTTTCCTCAGGCATTAGAAAGAAAAGAAAATGTATGCTTACCTGATAAATTTATTTATTTCTTGACACGGTGAGTCCATGGCCCGCCCTGTAATTTTCAGACAGTTTATTTTTCTATGAATCTCAGGCACCTCTGCACCTTGTGTTACTTCCGTTCTCCTTTCCCTTTGGTCGAATGACTGGGGTTTGTGGGTAGGGAATATTAAACAGCTTTGCTGTGGTGCTCTTTGCCTCCTCCTGCTGGTCAGGAGTGATATTCCCAACAGTAATTATGATGATCCGTGGACTCAGTGTCAAGAAATAAGTAAATTTATCAGGTAAGCATACATTTTCTTTTCCCATTGCACTTGCATTTTTGCGCGGCTGTTTCTCCCTCACTCTGCTGGTAGCCATTGTTAGCTCTGGACACACTATGTTATTTTCTCTGCATACATTGTATCAGAGGGAGTAAGATACCCTATACCAGGAGTGGAGCGGGTGTTTTATGGTATGCTTATACTTTTATATTTATTTATACCACATTTGGTTAATTTTTGTACCTTTATAAGCTCAGTAGCTAGCTCTGCTACAACTTGAACTGCAGTCCTTTACATGATTTCTTTGATATGGAGCAGACTAGAACTGGCCCTTCTGGGTTAGACTCTTTAGAGGATTGCCCTACAGATTTTGTATTTCCAACAAACAAATGTATTCTTTGCAAATTGGCTACTGTCTGTTCTCCAGCTCATACTTTAAGGGTTCAGGACCCTAATCCAGTTGCGGATAAGGCTATAAAACAACTTGACCTAATCTTTAAACCTAAAGCTAAGTCTTTAGAATGTGTTCCTGTTCCAATTGTGTTGTTTGAAATGATATTTAAAGCCTTGTGTTCCTTTTCCTCCTCCCTTAAAATTTAGAAGGTTTTTCCGGTTGCAGCTTCTAATTTAGAAGTTTGAAACTATTCTGAAAGTGGATGGAGCCATTTCTACTTTGGCGAAAAGAACCAGAATACCTCTGGAAGGCAGCACTTCTTTCAGAGATCCTAGGGATAGGAAGTTGGAAAGCTATCTCAGAAAGGCTTTTCTTCAAGTGGGTTCAATTGGCTGACTCCTTTATGATGTGGTAATTTAAATAATTTGCATCAATGCAAAGAATATGGCTCTCGCTGTTATTACTAGAAGGGTCTTATATTTGAAATGTTGGTCTGTACACATGGTTTCAAAGATCAGACTTCTATCTTTATAATGTTAAGGAAAAATCTTGTTTGGGCCAGGATTGGATTAAATTATTTCTACTCTTATGGGTGGCAAAGGAGCTTTTCTATCCCAGGATAAGAAATCCAAAACCAAGGGCAAATCTAATAATAATTTTTGCTAATTTTTTCAGTCTAGAAACCAGAAGTTGTCTTCTTCTCAAAAGTAAGAATCCTCCAAGCCTTCTTGAAAGCCCAATCCAGTATGGAACAAAGAAGAAAAGAAAAGAGGAACGAGTTCCTCCACAGTAAACACTGATAGCACTCCAGAGTCCAAAAATAATCAGTTCCCGATATGACCCAAAAGGGGAACTGTGTCCCAACTCAGGGATCAGGTATTCAGTGTGGATTAAAATATAACTTTTATTAAGATCCGACTAAAAATAGGATTTGACTTTAAAATTACTACTGGGGTAGAGAGAGCGCAATATGTATATATGTCTCAGTAATACTGCTCATTCAGCGATATGCTGATTAAAGGTCAGGACAGTAAAGTACCTTTTGTAGTGTTTTGGGGGTATCAGTAGTAAATGTAATAGCTAATTATTCAAAAGTAATCAAATAAGGTAGAATTAGGGGGAGCTAGTAATATACAGCACTAGTACCTTAGCGGCATTAAGGTATAAATGTGTGTCAGGTATATAATGAAAAATTGTTTGATAATTGTTATAGTTGGGTTGTATAATGTGTCTAATTTTAATAGCTTATATTGTTATTATTGTACCTATACACAATGGTAAGTAACTCCACTAGTAATGAGTGCTATAATGCACAAAATGGCCCCTGGGTTTCGGTACTATAGTAATAGTCAGTCCAAAATATAGCTGACTAAATACTAGGTTATCAAATAAGGTAAAATTAGAGGAAACTAGTAATATATAGCACTAGTACCTTGGCGGCGTGAAGGTATAAATGTGTATCAGGTATACAACAAAAAATTGTTTAATGAACGTTATTGTAGGGTTGTATAATGTATCTAGCTTGTATAGCTATATTGTTATTTTGTTATTATACCTATACCCAATGATAAATAGCTCCACTAATAATAAGTGCTGTATTATTATTATTATTCTTTATTTCTCTTGTTAAGTGTATCCAGTCCACGGATCATCCATTACTTATGGGATATTCTCCTTCCCAACAGGAAGTTGCAAGAGGATCACCCACAACAGAGCTGCTATATAGCTCCTCCCCTAACTGTCATACCCAGTCATTCTCTTGCAAGCCTCAACCAAGATGGAGGTCGTAAGAGGAGTGTGGTGTTTTATACTTAGTTTATTCTTCAATCAAAAGTTTGTTATTTTTAAATGGTGCCAGAGTGTACTGTTTATCTCAGGCAGTATTTAGAAGAAGAATCTGCCTGCGTTTTCTATGATCTTAGCAGAAGTAATTAAGATCCATGGCTGTTCTCACATATTCTGAGGAGTGAGGTAACTTCAGAGAGGGAATGGCGTGCAGGTTTTCCTGCAATAAGGTATGTGCAGTTAATATTTTTCTAGGGATGGAATTTGCTAGAAAATGCTGCTGATACCGAACTAATGTAAGTAAAGCCTTAAATGCAGTAATAGCTACTGGTATCAGGCTTATTAATAGAGATGCATACTCTTATAAAAATGTAATATAAAACGTTTGCTGGCATGTTTAATCGTTTTTATATGTATTTGGTGATAAATCTTATTGGGGCCTAGTTTTTTTCCACATGGCTGGCTTGAATTTTGCCTAGAAACAGTTTCCTTAGGCTTTCCACTGTTGTAATATGAGTGGGAGGGGCCTATTTTGCCGTTTTTTTGCACAGCAAAAATTACAGACACGGACATCCAGCTTCTTCCTGCATGATCCAGGACATCTCTGGAGGGCTCAAAAGGCTTCAAAGTCGTTTTTGAGGGAGGTAAAAAGCCACAGTAGAGCTGTGGCAGTTGTTGTGACTGTTTGAAAAAACGTTTTCTCCAACATAGGTGTGTCCGGTCCACGGCGTCATCCTTACTTGTGGGATATTCTCCTCCCCAACAGGAAATGGCAAAGAGCCCAGCAAAGCTGGTCACATGATCCCTCCTAGGCTCCGCCTACCCCAGTCATTCTCTTTGCCGTTGTACAGGCAACATCTCCACGGAGATGGCTTAGAGTTTTTTAGTGTTTAACTGTAGTTTTTCATTATTCAATCAAGAGTTTGTTATTTTCAAATAGTGCTGGTACGTACTATTTACTCAGAAACAGAAAAGAGATGAAGAATTCTGTTTGTATGAGGAAAATGATTTTAGCAACCGTAACTAAAATCCATGGCTGTTCCACACAGGACTGTTGAGAGCAATTAACTTCAGTTGGGGGAACAGTTTGCAGTCCCTTGCTGCTTGAGGTATGACACATTCTAACAAGACGATGTAATGCTGGAAGCTGTCATTTTCCCTATGGGATCCGGTAAGCCATGTTTATTACGATTGTAAATAAGGGCTTCACAAGGGCTTATTTAAACTGTAGACTTTTTCTGGGCTAAATCGATTGATTATTAACACATATTTAGCCTTGAGGAATCATTTTATCTGGGTATTTTGATATAATAATATCGGCAGGCACTGTTTTAGACACCTTATTCTTTAGGGGCTTTCCCAAAGCATAGGCAGAGTCTCATTTTCGCGCCGGTGTTGCGCACTTGTTTTTGAGAGGCATGGCATGCAGTCGCATGTGAGAGGAGCTCTGATACTTATAAAAGACTTCTGAAGGCGTCATTTGGTATCGTATTCCCCTTTGGGTTTGGTTGGGTCTCAGCAAAGCAGATACCAGGGACTGTAAAGGGGTTTAAAGCTTAAAACGGCTCCGGTTCCGTTATTTTAAGGGTTAAAGCTTCCAAAATTGGTGTGCAATATTTTCAAGGCTTTAAGACGCTGTGGTGAAAATTTGGTGAATTTTGAACAATTCCTTCATGTTTTTTCGCAATTGCAGTAATAAAGTGTGTTCAGTTTAAAATTTAAAGTGACAGTAACGGTTTTATTTTAAAACGTTTTTTGTACTTTCTGATCAAGTTTATGCCTGTTTAACATGTCTGAACTACCAGATAGACTGTGTTCTGAATGTGGGGAAGCCAGAATTCCTATTCATTTAAATAAATGTGATTTATGTGATAATGACAATGATGCCCAAGATGATTCCTCAAGTGAGGGGAGTAAGCATGGTACTGCATCATTCCCTCCTTCGTCTACACGAGTCTTGCCCACTCAGGAGGCCCCTAGTACATCTAGCGCGCCAATACTCCTTACTATGCAACAATTAACGGCTGTAATGGATAATTCTGTCAAAAACATTTTAGCCAAAATGAACCCTTGTCAGCGTAAGCGTGGCTGCTCTGTTTTAGTTACTGAAGAGCATGACGACGCTGATATTAATATCTCTGAAGGGCCCCTAACCCAATCTGAGGGGGCCAGGGAGGTTTTGTCTGAGGGAGAAATTACTGATTTAGGGAACATTTCTCAGCAGGCTGAATCTGATGTGATTACATTTAAATTTAAATTGGAACATCTCCGCATTTTGCTTAAGGAGGTATTATCCACTCTGGATGATTGTGAAAATTTAGTCATCCCAGAGAAACTATGTAAAATGGACAAGTTCCTAGAGGTGCCGGGGCTCCCAGAAGCTTTTCCTATACCCAAGCGGGTGGCGGACATTGTTAATAAAGAATGGGAAAGGCCCGGTATTCCTTTCGTCCCTCCCCCCATATTTAAAAAATTGTTTCCTATGGTCGACCCCAGAAAGGACTTATGGCAGTCAGTCCCCAAGGTCGAGGGAGCGGTTTCTACTTTAAACAAACGCACCACTATTCCCATAGAGGATAGTTGTGCTTTCAAAGATCCTATGGATAAAAAATTAGAAGGTTTGCTTAAAAAGATGTTTGTTCAGCAGGGTTACCTTCTACAACCCATTTCATGCATTGTCCCTGTCACTACTGCCGCATATTTCTGGTTTGATGAACTGCTTAAGGTGCTCGATAGTGACTCTCCTCTTATGAGGAGATTATGGACAGAATCAATGCTCTCAAATTGGCTAATTCTTTCACTCTAGACGCCTCTTTGCAATTGGCTAAGTTAGCGGCTAAGAACTCTGGGTTTGCTATTGTGGCGCGCAGAGCGCTTTGGTTGAAATCTTGGTCGGCTGATGCGTCTTCCAAGAACAAGCTACTAAACATTCCTTTCAAGGGGAAAACGTTGTTTGGTCCTGACTTGAAGGAGATTATCTCTGATATCACTGGGGGTAAGGGCCACGCCCTTCCTCAGGATCGGCCTTTCAAGGCAAAAAATAGACCTAATTTTCGTCCCTTTCGTAAAAACGGACCAGCCCAAGGTGCTACGTCCTCTAAGCAAGAGGGTAATACTTCTCAGGCCAAGCCAGCTTGGAGACCAATGCAAGGCTGGAACAAGGGAAAGCAGGCCAAAAAAAAAAACCTGCCACTGCTACCAAGACAGCATGAAATATTGGCCCCCGATCCGGGACCGGATCTGGTGGGGGGCAGACTCTCTCTCTTCGCTCAGGCTTGGGCAAGAGATGTTCTGGATCCTTGGGCGCTAGAAATAGTCTCCCAGGGTTATCTTCTGGAATTCAAGGGACTTCCCCCAAGGGGGAGGTTCCACAGGTCGCAGTTGTCTTCAGACCACATAAAAAGACAGGCGTTCTTACATTGTGTAGAAGACCTGTTAAAAATGGGAGTGATTCATCCTGTTCCATTAAGAGAACAAGGGATGGGGTTCTACTCCAATCTGTTCATAGTTCCCAAAAAAGAGGGAACGTTCAGACCAATCCTAGATCTCAAGATCTTAAACAAATTTCTCAAGGTCCCATCGTTCAAGATGGAAACCATTCGAACTATCCTCCCTTCCATCCAGGAAGGTCAATTCATGACCACGGTGGATTTAAAGGATGCGTATCTACATATTCCTATCCACAAGGAACATCATCGGTTCCTAAGGTTTGCATTCCTGGACAAACATTACCAGTTCGTGGCGCTTCCTTTCGGATTAGCCACTGCTCCAAGGATTTTCACAAAGGTACTAGGGTCCCTTCTAGCGGTGCTAAGACCAAGGGGCATTGCAGTAGTACCTTACCTGGACGACATTCTGATTCAAGCGTCGTCCCTTCCTCAAGCAAAGGCTCACACGGACATTGTCTTGGCCTTTCTCAGATCTCACGGCTGGAAAGTGAACGTGGAAAAGAGTTCTCTATCCCCGTCAACAAGGGTTCCCTTCTTGGGAACAATTATAGACTCCTTAGAAATGAGGATCTTTCTAACAGAGGCCAGAAAAACAAAGCTTCTGGACTCTTGTCGGATACTTCATTCCGTTCCTCTTCCTTCCATAGCTCAGTGCATGGAAGTGATCGGGTTGATGGTGGCGGCGATGGACATAGTTCCTTTTGCGCGCATTCATCTAAGACCATTACAACTGTGCATGCTCAGTCAGTGGAATGGGGACTATACAGACTTGTCTCCGAAGATACAAGTAAATCAGAGAACCAGAGACTCACTCCGTTGGTGGCTGTCCCTGGACAATCTGTCTCAAGGGATGATGTTCCACAGACCAGATTGGGTCATTGTCACGACCGACGCCAGTCTGATAGGCTGGGGCGCGGTCTGGGGATCCCTGAAAGCTCAGGGTCTTTGGTCTCGGGAAGAATCTCTTCTACCGATAAATATTCTGGAACTGAGAGCGATATTCAATGCTCTCCAGGCCTGGCCCCAGCTTGCGAGGACCAGGTTCATACGGTTTCAATCAGACAACATGACGACTGTTGCGTACATCAACCATCAGGGGGGAACAAGGAGTTCCCTAGCGATGGAAGAAGTAACCAAAATTATTCTTTGGGCGGAGTCTCACTCCTGCCACCTGTCTGCTATCCACATCCCAGGAGTGGAAAATTGGGAAGCGGATTTTCTGAGTCGGCAGACATTGCATCCGGGGGAGTGGGAACTCCATCCGGAAATCTTTGCCCAAGTCACTCACCTGTGGGGCATTCCAGACATGGATCTGATGGCCTCTCGTCAGAACTTCAAAGTTCCTTGCTACGGGGCCAGATCCAGGGATCCCAAGGCGGCTCTAGTGGATGCACTAGTAGCACCTTGGACCTTCAAACTAGCTTATGTGTTCCCGCCATTTCCTCTCATCCCCAGGCTGATAGCCAGGATCAAGCAGGAGAGGGCGTCGGTGATCTTGATAGCTCCTGCGTGGCCACGCAGGACTTGGTATGCAGATCTGGTGAATATGTCATCGGCTCCACCTTGGAAGCTACCTTTGAGACGAGACCTTCTTGTTCAGGGTCCGTTCGAACATCCGAATCTGGTTTCACTCCAGCTGACTGCTTGGAGATTGTACGCTTGATTTTATCGAAGCGAGGATTCTCAGATTCTGTTATCGATACTCTTGTTCAGGCCAGAAAGCCTGTGACTAGAAAGATTTACCACAAAATTTGGAAAAAATATATCTGTTGGTGTGAATCTAAAGGATTCCCTTGGGACAAGGTTAAGATTCCTAGGATTCTATCCTTCCTTCAAGAAGGATTGGAAAAAGGATTATCTGCAAGTTCCCTGAAGGGACAGATTTCTGCCTTGTCGGTATTACTTCACAAAAAGCTGGCAGCTGTGCCAGATGTTCAAGCCTTTGTTCAGGCTCTGGTTAGAATCAAGCCTGTTTACAAACCTTTGACTCCTCCTTGGAGTCTCAATTTAGTTCTTTCAGTTCTTCAGGGGGTTCCGTTTGAACCCTTACATTCCGTTGATATTAAGTTATTATCTTGGAAAGTTTTGTTTTTAGTTGCGATTTCTTCTGCTAGAAGAGTCTCAGAATTATCTGCTCTGCAGTGTTCTCCTCCTTATCTGGTGTTCCATGCAGATAAGGTGGTTTTACGTACTAAACCTGGTTTTCTTCCAAAAGTTGTTTCTAACAAAAACATTAACCAGGAGATTATCGTACCTTCTCTGTGTCCAAAACCAGTTTCAAAGAAGGAACGTTTGTTGCACAATTTGGATGTTGTTCGCGCTCTAAAATTCTATTTAGATGCTACAAAGGATTTTAGACAAACATCTTCCTTGTTTGTTGTTTATTCAGGTAAAAGGAGAGGTCAAAAAGCAACTTCTACCTCTCTCTCTTTTTGGATTAAAAGCATCATCAGATTGGCTTACGAGACTGCCGGACGGCAGCCTCCCGAAAGAATCACAGCTCATTCCACTAGGGCTGTGGCTTCCACATGGGCCTTCAAGAACGAGGCTTCTGTTGATCAGATATGTAGGGCAGCGACTTGGTCTTCACTGCACACTTTTACCAAATTTTACAAGTTTGATACTTTTGCTTCTTCTGAGGCTATTTTTGGGAGAAAGGTTTTGCAAGCCGTGGTGCCTTCCATTTAGGTGACCTGATTTGCTCCCTCCCTTCATCCGTGTCCTAAAGCTTTGGTATTGGTTCCCACAAGTAAGGATGACGCCGTGGACCGGACACACCTATGTTGGAGAAAACAGAATTTATGTTTACCTGATAAATTTCTTTCTCCAACGGTGTGTCCGGTCCACGGCCCGCCCTGGTTTTTTTAATCAGGTCTGATATTTTATTTTCTTTAACTACAGTCACCACGGTACCATATGGTTTCTCCTATGCAAATATTCCTCCTTAACGTCGGTCGAATGACTGGGGTAGGCGGAGCCTAGGAGGGATCATGTGACCAGCTTTGCTGGGCTCTTTGCCATTTCCTGTTGGGGAGGAGAATATCCCACAAGTAAGGATGACGCCGTGGACCGGACACACCGTTGGAGAAAGAAATTTATCAGGTAAACATAAATTCTGTTTTTGTCTTTTATTATTCCGTTTTGGGTATTAAGGGGTTAATCATCCATTTGCAAGTGGGTGCAATGCTCTGCTAACTTGTTACATACACTGTAAAAATTTCGTTAGTGTAACTGCCTTTTTTCACTGTTATTTCAAATTTTGACAAAATTTGTGTTTCTTAAAGGTGCAGTAACGTTTTTTATATTGCTTGTAAACTTGTTTAAAGTGTTTTCCAAGCTTGCTAGTCTCATTGCTAGTCTGTTTAAACATGTCTGACACAGAGGAAACTACTTGTTCATTATGTTTGAAAGCCATGGTGGAGCCCCATAGGAGAATGTGTACTAAATCTATAGATTTCACCTTAAACAGTAAAGATCAGTCTTTAACTATAAAAGAAATATCACCAGAAGATTCTGACGATGGGGAAGTTATGCCGACTAACTCTCCCCACGTGTCAGACCCTTCGCCTCCCGCTTAGGGGATGCACGCTAATATGGCGCCAATTACATCAGGGACGCCCATAGCGATTACCTTGCAGGACATGGCTGCAATCATGAATAATACCCTGTCAGAGGTATTATCCAGGTTGCCTGAATTAAGAGGCAAGCGCGATTGCTCTGGGGTTAGGAGAAATACAGAGCGCGCAGATGCTGTAAGGGCCATGTCTGATACTGCGTCACAATATGCAGATCATGAGGACGGAGAGCTTCAGTCTGTGGGTGACATCTCTGATTCGGGGAAACCTGGTTCAGAGATTTCTAATTTTAAATTTAAGCTTGAGAACCTCCGTGTGTTGCTTGGGGAGGTATTAGCTGCTCTGAATGACTGTAACACAGTTGCAGTACCAGAGAAATTGTGTAGGCTGGATAAATACTATGCGGTACCGGTGTGTACTGATGTTTTTCCTATACCTAAAAGGCTTACAGAAATTATTAGCAAGGAGTGGGATAGACCGGGTGTGCCTTTTTCCCCACCTCCTATATTTAGAAAAATGTTTCCAATAGACGCCACTACACGGGACTTATGGCAGACGGTCCCTAAGGTGGAGGGTTACCTTAAGAAAATGTTTATTCAACAAGGTTTTATTTTACAGCCCCTTGCATGCATTGCGCCTGTCACGGCCGCGGCGGCATTCTGGTTTGAAGCCCTGGAAGAGGCCATCCATACAGCTCCATTGACTGAAATTATTGACAAGCTTAGAACACTTAAGCTAGCTAACTCATTTGTTTCTGATGCCATTGTTCATTTGACTAAACTAACGGCTAAGAATTCCGGATTCGCCATCCAGGCGCGTAGGGCACTATGGCTCAAATCCTGGTCAGCTGACGTGACTTTGAAGTCTAAATTACTCAACATTCCTTTCAAGGGGCAGACCTTATTCGGGCCTGGTTTGAAGGAAATTATTGCTGACATTACTGGAGGTAAGGGTCACACCCTTCCTCAGGACAGGGCCAAAGCAAAGGCCAAACAGTCTAATTTTCGTGCCTTTCGAAATTTCAAGGCAGGTGCAGCATCAACTTCATCCGCTTCAAAACAAGAGGGAACTTTTGCTCAATCTAAGCAGGCCTGGAAACCTAACCAGTCCTGGAACAAAGGCTAGCAGGCCAGAAAGCCTGCTGCTGCCTCTAAGACAGCATGAAGGAACGGCCCCCTATCCGGCGACGGATCTAGTAGGGGGCAGACTTTCTCTCTTCGCCCAGGCGTGGGCAAGAGATGTTCAGGATCCCTGGGCGTTGGAAATCATATCTCAGGGATATCTTCTGGACTTCAAAGCTTCCCCTCCACAAGGGAGATTTCATCTTTCAAGGCTATCTGCAAATCAGATAAAGAAAGAGGCATTCCTACACTGTGTGCAAGACCACCTAGTCATGGGAGTGATCCATCCAGTTCCGCGGACGGAACAAGGACAGGGTTTTTATTCAAATCTGTTTGTGGTTCCCAAAAAAGAGGGAACCTTCAGACCAATTTTGGATCTAAAGATCTTAAACAAATTCCTCAGAGTTCCATCTTTCAAAATGGAAACTATTCGGACCATCCTACCCATGATCCAAGAAGGTCAGTACATGACCACAGTGGACTTAAAGGATGCCTACCTTCACATACCGATTCACAAAGATCATCATCGGTTTCTAAGGTTTGCCTTTCTAGACAGGCATTACCAATTTGTAGCTCTTCCCTTCGGGTTGGCTACAGCCCAGAGAATCTTTACAAAGGTTCTGGGCTCACTTCTGGCGGTTCTAAGACTGCGAGGCATAGCGGTGGCTCCGTATATAGACGACATCCTGATACAGGCGTCAAGCTTTCAAGTTGCCAAGTCTCATACAGAGATAGTTCTGGCATTTCTGAGGTCGCACGGGTGGAAAGTGAACGAGGAAAAGAGTTCTCTATCCCCACTCACAAGAGTCTCCTTCTTAGGGACTCTTATAGATTCTGTAGAAATGAAAATTTACCTGACGGAGTCCAGGTTATCAAAACTTCTAAATGCTTGCCGTATTCTTCATTCCATTCCGCGCCCTTCGGTAGCTCAGTGTATGGAGGTAATCGGCTTAATGGTAGCGGCAATGGACATAGTGCCATTTGCGCGCCTTCATCTCAGACCGCTGCAATTATGCATGCTGAGTCATTGGAATGGGGATTACACAGATTTGTCCCCTCTGCTAAATCTGGATCAAGAGACCAGAGATTCTCTTCTCTGGTGGTTGTCTCGGGTACACCTGTCCAAGGGTATGACCTTTCGCAGGCCAGATTGGACAATTGTAACAGATGCCAGCCTTCTAGGTTGGGGTGCAGTCTGGAATTCCCTGAAGGCACAGGGATCGTGGACTCAGGAGGAGAAACTCCTTCCAATAAATATTCTGGAGTTAAGAGCGATATTCAATGCTCTTCTGGCTTGGCCTCAGTTAGCAACACTGAGGTTCATCAGATTTCAGTCGGACAACATCACGACTGTGGCTTACATCAACCATCAAGGGGGAACCAGGAGTTCCCTAGCGATGTTAGAAGTCTCAAAAATAATTCGCTGGGCAGAGTACCACTCTTGCCACCTGTCAGCAATCCATATCCCAGGCGTGGAGAACTGGGAGGCGGATTTTCTAAGTCGTCAGACTTTCCATCCGGGGGAGTGGGAACTCCATCCGGAGGTGTTTGCTCAGTTGATTCATCGTTGGGGCAAACCAGAGTTGGATCTCATGGCGTCTCGCCAGAACGCCAAGCTTCCTTGTTACGGATCCAGGTCCAGGGACCCAGAAGCGACGCTGATAGATGCTCTAGCAGCGCCTTGGTTCTTCAACCTGGCTTATGTGTTTCCACCGTTTCCTCTGCTCCCTCGACTGATTGCCAAAATCAAACAGGAGAGAGCATCTGTGATTCTGATAGCACCTGCGTGGCCACGCAGGACTTGGTATGCAGACCTAGTGGACATGTCATCCTTTCCACCATGGACTCTGCCTCTAAGACAGGACCTTCTGATACAAGGTCCTTTCAATCATCCAAATCTAATTTCTCTGAGACTGACTGCATAGAGATTGAACGCTTGATTCTATCAAAGCGTGGCTTCTCCGAGTCAGTCATTCATACTTTAATACAGGCACAAAAGCCTGTTACCAGGAAAATCTACCACAAGATATGGAGTAAATATCTTTAATGGTGTGAATCCAAGAATTACTCATGGAGTAAGGTTAGGATTCCTAGAATATTGTCTTTTCTCCAAGAGGGCTTGTCAGCTAGTTCCTTAAAGGGACAGATTTCTGCTCTGTCTATTCTTTTGCACAAGCGTCTGGCAGAGGTTCCAGACGTCCAGGCATTTTGCCAGGCTTTGGTTAGAATTAAGCCTGTGTTTAAACCTGTTGCTCCCCCGTGGAGCTTAAACTTGGTTCTTAAAGTTCTTCAAGGAGTTCCGTTTGAACCCCTTCATTCCATTGATATTAAACTTTTATCTTGGAAAGTTCTGTTTTTGATGGCTATTTCCTCGGCTCGGAGAGTCTCTGAGCTATCTGCCTTACAATGTGATTCTCCTTATCTGATTTTTCATGCAGATAAGGTTGTCCTGCGTACCAAACCTGGGTTTTTACCTAAGGTGGTTTCTAACAAGAATATCAATCAAGAGATTGTTGTTCCATCATTGTGTCCTAATCCTTCTTCAAAGAAGGAACGTCTTTTACATAATCTGGACGTAGTCTGTGCCTTGAAGTTTTACTTACAAGCTACTAAAGATTTTCGTCAAACATCTACCCTGTTTGTTGTTTACTCTGGACAGAGGAGAGGTCAAAAAGCTTCGGCAACCTCTCTTTCCTTTTGGCTACGGAGCATAATACGCCTAGCCTATGAGACTGCTGGACAGCAGCCCCCTGAAAGGATTACAGCTCATTCTACTAGAGCTGTGGCTTCCACCTGGGCCTTTAAAAATGAGGCCTCTGTTGAACAGATTTGCAAGGCCGCGACTTGGTCTTCGCTTCACACTTTTTCAAAATTTTACAAATTTGATACTTTTGCTTCTTCGGAGGCTGTTTTTGGGAGAAAGGTTCTTCAGGCGGTGGTTCCTTCCGCTTAATCCTGCCTTGTCCCTCCCATCATCCGTGTACTTTAGCTTTGGTATTGGTATCCCATAAGTAATGGATGATCCTTGGACTGGATACACTTAACAAGAGAAAACATAATTTATGCTTACCTGATAAATTTATTTCTCTTGTAGTGTATCCAGTCCACGGCCCGCCCTGTCCTTTTAAGGCAGGTCTAAATTTTAATTAAACTACAGTCACCACTGCACCCTATGGTTTCTCCTTTCTCTGTTTGTTTTCGGTCGAATGACTGGATATGACAGTTAGGGGAGGAGCTATATAGCAGCTCTGCTGTGGGTGATCCTCTTGTAACTTCCTGTTGGGAAGGAGAATATCCCATAAGTAATGGATGATCCGTGGACTGGATACACTACAAGAGAAATAAATTTATCAGGTAAGCATAAATTATGTTTTATTAAGCGCCAACATATTCCTCAGCACTGTCCATGGATACAATTCATTTAAATAAAACAATTCAAGACTTGTAAGATACAGGACAAAATTTACAAACACATACAGGAGGGATTGAGGTCCCTATTCCCGTGGGAATTTACAATCTAGAAGGGTAGGAGCTGAGGACTGCAAGATTGAGAAAGATGTTAATACAGAGTTAGATGAGGAAAATGTTAGGTAAGTGAAATTAATTTGAGTTGGGTGGTAGGCTTCCCTGAACAGAAACGTTTTCAGGGAACATTTAAAGGAAGAAAGATTAGGGCAAAGCCTGACAGCATGAGGGAGAGTGTTCCAGAGGGTAGGTGCTGCACGACAGAAGTCCTGCAGTCTAGCATGAGAGGAGGTGATAGTTGCGGATGCAAGGAGCAGGTCATTGTTGGATCTTTGTGTACGGGCTGGAGTATACTTGTGTATTAGAGAGGATAGGTAGAGGGGAGCGGCGTTGGTGAGTTTTGTATGTAAGGGTGAGAATTTTGAATTTTATTCTGCTGTGAATGGGGAGCCAATGAAGGGACTCACAGAGAAGTGCAGCAGATACAGACCGACGGGAAAGGTGGATCAGCCTGGCAGAGGCATTTAGGATGGATTGAAGGGGGGAGAGGCGGGAAAGAGGAAGGCCAGCGAGTAGGTTATTGCAATAGTCAAGTCGGGAGATAACAAGGGAGGGAATTATTTGCTTTGTGGTGTCAGCGCTCAGAAAAGGGCGAATTTTGGAAATATTGTGTATATGATTGCGGCAGGATGTAGAAAGCGATTGGATATGGGGGACGAAGGATAGCTTTGAGTCAAGTGTGACTCTGAGGCAGCGGACTTGGGGCGATGGGGAAATGGTGATGCCGTCAACAGGGATAGAGAAGTCAGAAGTGGGCGTAGAGCTTGAGGGGGGGATACGAAGGAGCTCAGTCTTGGACATGTTAATCTTTAGGTGGTGAGAGGCTATCCAGGAAGAAATACCAGATAAGCAGTTGCTGACATGACAGAGGACAGAGGGAGAGAGAGCAGGGGTGGAGACGTAGATCTGGGTGTTATCAGCATAGAGGTGATATTTGAAGCTATAACTGTTGATAAGTTTACCCAGCGAAGAATAGATGGAGAAGAGTAGAAGACCCAGAACAGATCCTTGAGGTACTCCAACAGACAGAGGCATAGGAGAGGAGTCGTCGCCGGCAAATGACGCAGAAAAAGACCTGTGAGAAAGATAGGAGTGAATCCAGGAAATAGCAGTGTCACAGAGGCCAAAAGAGCCAAGGGTCTGTAGGAGGAGGGGGTGGTCAACTGTGTCGAAGGCAGCTGAGAGGTCAAGTAAGATGAGTATAGAGTAGTGTATTGTACAGAATGGCCCCTGGATTCCGGTGATATAGTAATAGCCAGCCTAAAATATAGGTGCCTGAATACATAGTTGTTAACTGCTGGTACATGGTAAACGATGTTGCACTGCTGATAGTTTGGTGTTAAATGTATTCGTATGCTTTGATTAGAAAAGATTACCATATACCGGTGCTATACCACTGTGAAATTGATTCAAATTAACTTACAGGACTGGTTGTAATATGTATACATTATGTGCCTATATCAGCAACAGTAATACCGTGTTCATTATATAGTCATATAAAAGGTAATAGTGCACCAGTGGTGAAACAAGCTATGCTTAATTGCTAAGCTGTGACAGTTAGTCTCTTAAATCGTGAGATCTGTGAGTTTGTATACCATCATTGGTTTCTACTGTCAGATTATCAAGTTGTAAAAATTGACTTGGATACTGGAATAGTATTATAATATATAATAGTGCTATATAAACTACGGTGTACACAATGTGAGGTATTCTTGCATAATATACGTTGTATCTAGTGGCATTACTAATAGTCGTACACTTGTTAAATGACTAGACATCAAACTCTATATTAGGACAGCTTAAATATAGTTGTTTCTGCACTATGTGCTTATGTATCTGTATCTTATATACTGTAGGTTGTGCTGTTCATGTTATATAGCCGTTTCTATCTAAGGGTTTTACCAAAATTGCCGATATGGTCTATGAGAGATTGAGTACCAGGTGAAACATTGAAGTCCCTTCAATACGATTGTCTCTTACGCAATACCATAGGGTTTGTGGGGGTAAAGGGCGAGTTGTTCCACACGCGATACAGTCTCTCAGATTAGCATCTTCTGTGTAACACACTACAGTTGCGATCTAGTTAAGAAGTTCACTGACATAAGTAATTGAGCATGAGAGATAAAGGGTCACGCTACTCGAGCCCCAAGACGCCCTAAAAACACAGGAGTTTCCTAGTCTCCTCACCAGACCCTAACATGTTTCGCCGCTTGTAGGCTTTTTCAAAGAATGCTAATCTGAGAGACTGTATCGCGTGTGGAACAACTCGCTCTTTACCCCCCACAAACCCTATTATATCGCGTAAGGGGCTTCAATGTTTCACCTGGTACTCAATCTCTCATAGACCATATCAGCAATATTGGTAATACCCTTAGATAGAAATGGCTATATAACATGAACAGCACAACCGACAGTATATAAGATACAGATACATAAGCACATAGTGCAGAAACAACTATTTCTTTCATGTAATTGGCAAGAGTCCATGAGCTAGTGACGTATGGGATATACAATCCTACCAGGAGGGGCAAAGTTTCCCAAACCTCAAAATGCCTATAAATACACCCCCCCCCCCACCTCACCCACAATTCAGTTTTACAAACTTTGCCTCCTATGGAGGTGGTGAAGTAAGTTTGTGCTAATATTTCTATGCTGATATGCGCTTCTCAGCTTTTTTGAAGCCCTGTTCCTCTCAGAGTGCAGTGAATGACAGAGGGATGTGAAGGGAGTATCACCTATTGAATACAATGGTCATCCTAACGGGGATCTATTTCATAGGTTCTCTGTTATCGGTCGTAGAGATTCATCTCCTACCTCCCTTTTCAGATCGACTATATACTCTTCTATACCATTACCTCTGCTGATTCTCGTTTCAGTACTGGTTTGGCTATCTACTTTATGTAGATGAGTGTCTTTGGGTAAGTATGTTTCCTTTATTTAAGACACTCTCAGCTTTGGTTTGGCACTTTATATTTAAAGTTCTAAATATTTGTTTGTACTTATATTTGCCATGATTCAGGTTTATCAGTATATTTCCTTCTTGAAGACTGTCCGTTTCATATTTGGGAAATGCATATGAAAAAAAAAATTCTTACCTAAAATTTTCAAATTGACTCTCTTTTCTAAATTGCGTGCTGTTAGGCTTGCGGGAGCGCAAAATGCTATAATTTATTGTGTCATTCTTGGCGCGAGAATTACATTTGTTGACGTAATTTCGGCATTTCTGGTGTCTTAGTTGGCGCCGAGTTTTTTCACGTAATTGCGTCATCTATGACGCTCGTGTTTGTTGCAGACGTTCTTGGCGCCAAAAAATATTTTGTCAGTTGTGGGCGTCATACTTGGTGCCAAACTTTTGACATTATTTAAGACTTCATTTCTTTTTGCTTCTGGTTTCCAGAGGCTTATTTTGTTTTGCATTTCTTTCCCATTCCTGAAACTGTCATATAAGGAAATTGATATTTTGCTTTACATGTTTTTTTTTCTCTTACATTTGCAAGATATCTCAAAACTGTTCCTGTATCAGAAAACACTGTTGGATTCCTGCTAACTGATATCAGTCCTACCAAAGCTAAGTTCATTTATTTTAATGTTATGAATTTTTATCTTTAGCTATGGTTTGTAATAAGTTATTATGATAAACTTTTACATGCAGAGAAAATGTCCATCAGTATTAATGCATTGTCTATTGCTATTCTTTTAACATCTAATGTACAAGATATACCTGGGAATTTATAAGAATATTTTCTTGATTCTATTCAGAAGGCTTTATCTGCCATCCCCCCTTCTAATAAAATGTAAAGGTCTTTTTTAAACTTCTCATTTAGTTGATGAATTTTCAAATGACCGACAACATACTGTATTATCCTTCTCTGATGAGGATTTATCCGATTCATAATATCCTTCATCAGATATTGACACTAACAAATCTACTTTTTATTTTTAAATAGAGTACATTCGTTCTTTGTTGAAAAAGTGTTGATTATATTGGATATTGAGGAGACTAGTCCTCTTGATTTTAAGGCTAGCTAACATTTAAATTCTGTTTATTAACCTCCTGTGGTTTTTTCAGAGTTTTTTTTCCAGTTCCTAATACTAGGGAATGGAATAGGACTGGTACTTCTTTTATTCCTCCTTTTTTAAAAATTGTATCCTTTGCCAGCAGTTAGTTTGGAGTTTTGGGAAACGATCCCTAAAGTTAATGGGGCTATCTCTACTCTTGCTAAACGTACTACTATTCCTTTGGAAAATAGTATTTATTTTAAAGATCCTTCAGATGGGAAACTTGTATCTTATCTAAGGAAAATTAATTTGTTTTCAGGTCCTTTTCTTAGGCCTGCAATTTCTTTGGCCGATGTTTCACCTGTTTCATCTTTTTTGGTTGGAAACTTTAGTTCAACAAGTATCGGATTATGATTTGTTTAGCATTGTTAACTTGATTCAACATGCTAATAATTTCATTTGTGATGCATTTTTTTTATATTATCAAAATTGATGTTAATCTATGTCTTTAGATATTTTTGCTAGAAGAACTTTGTGGCTTAAATCTTGGAATGCTGATTTGATTTCTAAATCCAGATTTCTATTTTTTTTTCTTCCAAGGTAATACATTTTTTGGTTCACAGTTGGATTCATTACTTTCAACTGTTA
This sequence comes from Bombina bombina, assembly GCF_027579735.1. NCBI lineage: Eukaryota > Metazoa > Chordata > Amphibia > Anura > Bombinatoridae > Bombina > Bombina bombina. Next base: position 437,463,103 of record NC_069500.1, read on the forward strand.
CTGTGGGGAAGGGAGTTTTTTTGCCTCAAGTTTAAGTTCCTAGGGTAAATCTTAAGCTTATATCCGTTTTTGTTCTTATTAAGGAACAGAAACCTAATTCTTCCACAAGTAATATGTTTCTAATTGGAAGCTTTCTTCAAAATGGAATGAATTCAAGCCATTTATGAGATCAAAGCCAGCCCCTAAATTTGCATGAAGGTGCGGCCCTTATTCCAGCTTAGCTGGTAGGGGGCAGGTTAAGATTTTTCTAAAGTTGTTTGGTTCAATTCGGTCCAAACTCCTTAGATTGGGGTTCAGAATAGGGTTCAGCGTAAGACCGCTTGTGAGAAGTCTTTTTCTCTCTCACATATTCCAGCAATCCCAGTAAAGGCTCAGACTTTCCTGAAGTGTGTTTCAGACCTGGAGTTATCTGGGGTATTCATACCAGTTCCGTTTCAGGAACAGGGTCTGGGGTTTTATTCAGATCTATTCATTGTCCCAAAGAAAGAAAATCTTTTGAATTGTCATATAAGAGTACCATCTTTCAGAATGGTGATTATAAGGTCTATTCTGCCTTTTGTTCAGCAAGGGCATTATTTGTCCACAATAGACTTACAGGATGCATATCTTCATATTCTGTTTCATTCAGATAATTTTCATTTTCTGAGATTCTCTTTTTTAGACAAGCATTACCAATCTGTTGTTCTTCCTTTCTGGCCTAGCGACAGCTCTAGGAATCTTTTCAAAGGTTCTCAGTGTTTCCTTATTTGGACGATATCTTGGTACTTGCTCAGTCTTTTCGTTCTGCAGAATCTCATACTATTCACTTATGATGTTTTCTTCAAAAACAGGGTTGGAGGATCATTTTACCAAAAAATTTCCTTGATTCCTCAGACAAGGGTCACCTTTTTTAGGTTTCCAGGTGGATTGTTTCAATGTCTTTGTCTCTATCAGACAAGAGACAATTTTTATTGGGTTCAGCTTGTCGGAACCTTCAGTCTCTATTATTTCCTTCAGTAGCTATATGCATGGAAGTTTTAGGTCTCATGACTGCAGCATCAGACTCGATTCCCTTTGCTCATTTTCATATGAGACCTCTCCAGTTTTTTTATTGCTGAATTAATGGTGCAGGGATTATTCTAGGATATCACATTTAATATTCTTGAATCCCAATATTCAACTATCTCTAACTGGGTTGTTAGATCACCATCGTATAGTTCTACGGGTCTCTTTGGTTCATCCAACCTGGACCGTGATCACAACAGATGCGAGTCTTTTAGGTTAGGAAGCTGTCTGGGGATCTCTGACAGCACAAGGGGTTTGGAATTCTCAAGAGGCGAGATTACCAATCAATATTTTGGAACTCCGTGCGATTCTCAGAGCTCTTCAGTTTTGGCTTCTATTGAAGAGAGAGACGTTTATTGGTTTTCAGACAGTCAACGTCACAACTGTGGCGTATGTCAATCATCAGGGTGAGACTCTCAGTCCTCAGGCTATGATAGAAGTATCCCGGATACTTGCTTGGGCAAAATCCAGCTCCTGTCTAATTTCTGCGGTCCATATTCCAGGTATAGACAATTGAGAAGCGGATTCTCTCAGTCGTCAAGCTTTACATCCGGAAGAGTGGTCTTCTCACCCAGATGTGTGTTTTCAAATTGTTCAGTTGTGGGAACTTCCAGAAATAGATCTGATAGCATCTCATCTAAACAAGAAACTTCCCAGGTACCTATCCAGGTCCAGGGATCCTCATGCGGAGGCAGTGGATACATTGACACTGCCTTGGAGTTATTATCCTGCCTATATTTTTCCGCCTCTAGTTATTCTTCCCAGAGTGATTTTCAAAATCATCATGGAGCAATCGTTTGTGCTGCTGGGGGCTCCAGCATGGCCGCTCAGGTTTTGGTATGTGGATCTTGATCAGATGTCCAGTTGCCAACCTTGGTCACTGCCATTAAGGTCAGACCTTATATCTCAAGGTTTGTTTTTCCATCAGGATTTCAAATCATTAAATTTGATGGTATGGAAATGGAACACTTAGTGCTTAGTCATAGAAGTTTATCTGCCTCAGTGATTAATACTATGTTGCAGGCTCGTAAATCTGTGTCCAGAAAGATTTATTATCGAGTTTGGAAGAGTTACATCTCATGATGCTCTTCTCATAAATTCTCTTGGCATTCTTTTAGAATTCCTAGAATTTTACAGTTTCTTCATGATGGTTTAGATAAGGGTTTGTCTGCAAGTTCCTTGAAAGTACAAATCTCTGCTCTTTCTGTTCTGTTCCACAGAAAAATTGCTAAACTTCCTGATATTCATTGTTTTGTTCAGGCTTTGGTTCGTATCAGGCCTGTCATTAAATCAATCTCTTCTCTTTGGAGTCTTAATTTGGTTTTGAAGGCTTTACAGGCTCCTCCGTTTGAGCCTATGCATTCTCTGGACATTTAATTACTTTCTTGGAAAGTATTGTTCCTTTTGGCTATCTCTTCTGCTAGAAGAGTTTCTGAATTATCTGCTCTTTCTTGTGAGTCTCCTTTTCTGATTTTTCATCAGGATAAGGCAGTTTTATGGACTTCGTTGAAATTTTTACCTAAAGTTGTTACTTGAGAAATTCTTGTCCCTTCTTTGTGTCCTAATCCTAAGAATTCTCTGGAGAGATCTTTACATTCTTTGGATGTGGTAAGAGCTTTGAAATTTTATGTTGAAGCTACTAAAGATTTCAGGAAGACTTCTAGTCTATTTGTTATTTTTTCTGGTTCTAGGAAAGGTCAGAAGGCTTCTGCCATTTCTTTGGCATCTTGGTTAAAGCTTTTGATTCATCATGCTTATTTGGAGTCGGGTAAATCCCCGCCTCAGAGGATTACGGCTCATTCTACTAGGTCAGTTTTCACTTCCTGGGCTTTTAAGAATGAAGCTTCTGTTGATCAGATTTGCAAAGCAGCAACTTGGTCTTCTTTGCATACTTTTACTAAATTCTACCATTTTGATGTTCTTTCTTCAATTTTTGGTAGAAAAGTACTTCAGGCAGCTTTTTCAGTTTGATTCTTCTGCTTATAATGTCAGTTTTTTTCATTATAAAGATTAAAACTTTTGGTTTGGGTTGTGGATTAATTTTTCAGCGGAATTGGCTGTCTTTATTTTTATCCCTCCCTCTCTATTGACTCTTGCGTGGAGTTCCACATCTTGGGTACTTGCTATCCCATACGTCATTAGCTCATGGACTCTTGCTAATTACATGAAAGAAAACATAATTTATGTAATTATTAACCTGATAAATTCATTTCTTTCATATTGGCAAGAGTCCATGAGACCCACCCTTTTTATGGTGGTTATGATTTTTTTGTATAAAGCACAATTATTCAAATTCCTTGTTGATGCTTTTGCTCCTTTCTTATCACCCCACTTCTTGGCTATTTGTTAAACTGAATTGTGGGTGTGGTGGGGGTGTATTTATAGTCATTTTGAGGTTTGGGAAACTTTGCCCCTCCTGGTAGGATTGTATATCCCATACGTCACTAGCTCATGGACTCTTTCCAATATGAATGAAATGAATTTATCAGGTAAATTCTTACATAAATTGTTATTTAGGCTGTCCTAATATAGAGTTTGATGTCTAGTCATTTAACAAGTGCACAACTATAAGTAATAATACTGGATACAATGTATATTATGTAAGAATACCTCACATTGTGTACTTTACACCGTAGTTTATAAAGCATAATTATATATTATAATACTATTCCAGTATCCAAGTAAATTTTTACAACTTGATAATCTGACAGTAGAAACCAATGATGGTACACAAACTCACAGATCTCAAGATTTGAGAGACTAACGGTCACAGCTTAGCAATTAAGCATAGCTTGTTTCACCACTGGTGCACTATTACCTTTTATATGACTATATAATTAACACGGTATTACTGTTGCTGATATAGGCACATAATGTATACATATTACAACCAGTCCTGTAAGCTAATTTGAATCAATTTCACAGTGGTATAGCACCGGTATATGGTAATCTTTTCTAATCTAAGCATACGAATACATTTAACACCAAACTATCAGCAGTGCAACATCATTTACCATGTACCAGCAGTTAACAACTATGTATTCAGGCACCTATATTTTAGGCTATTACTATATCACCGGAATCCAGGGGCCATTCTGTACAATACAGCACTTATTACTAGTGGAGCTATTTATCATTGGGTATAGGTATAATAACAAAATAACAGTATAGCTATACAAGCTAGATACGTTATACAACCCTACTATAACGTTCATTAAACAATAATTTGTTGTATACCTTTATATCTTCACGCCGCCCAGGTACTAGTGCTATATATTACTTGTTCCCTCTAATTTTACCTTATTTGATAACCTAGTATTTAGTCAGCTATATTTTTGACTGACTATTACTATAGTACCGAAACCCAGGGGCCATTTTGTGCATTATAGCACTCATTACTAGTGGAGTTACTTACCATTGGGTATAGGTACAATAATAATAATATAAGCTATTAAAGCTAGATACGTTATACAACCCAACTATAACGATTATCAAACAGTTTTTCATTATATACCTTAAACACATTTATACCTTTATGCCGCTAAGGTACTAGTGCTGTATATTACTAGCTCCCCCTAATTCTACCTCATTTTATTACTTTTGAATAATTATCTATTACACTAATTACTGATACCCCCAAAACACTACAAAAGGTACTTTATTGTCCTGACCTTTAATCAGCATATCGCTGAATGAGCAGTATTACTGAGACATATATACATATCGCGCTATCTCTACCCCAGTCGTAATTTTAAAGTCGAATCCTGTTTTTAGTCGGATCTTAATAAAAGTTATATTTTAATCCACACTGAATACCTGATCCCTAAGTTGGGAGACAGTTCCTCTTTTAGGTCATATCGGGAACTAACTAATTCTTTTTGGACTCTGGAGTGCCATCAGTGTATACCGTGGAGGAACTCATTCCTCTTTTCTTTTCTTCTTTGTTGTTTATATGCACAGCACCATCCAATGAACCCACGATAATTATATTCTGGAATTCATTTTACTGTCGGTAGTCCCTATTTATATACAGTAGTGCCATTGGCCTCTTCCTCTTTTTTTCCAGTATGGAACAAGTCCAAGCAGGCTATGAAATCCCCTTCCAATGCAAAAATGTTCATGAAAATGCGTCCCCAAACCAGACTTGTTGCTGTTAGGGGGTAGGTTGAGCCTTTTCCAGAAGGTCTCAGTCTGTTCAGGGCCCTTGGGTACTGGAGATTGTATTTTAGGGGTACAGGATAGGTTTTCGATCACAGCCTCCTCAGGTAAGTTTCTTCTATCTCATGTTTCAAAAAGGCCTATAAAATATCTTCTTTTTTTCAATGTATTCAGAATCCAGAGAACATAGAGGTGATCATCCGGTTGCTCTGTCAGGGGTTTTATTCCAACCTCTTTATTGTAACCTTCAGACCCATTTTGGATCTGAAAACCTTAACAAGTTTTTGAGGGTTTCCTCATTCAAGATGGAAACTATCAGAACTATCCTTCCGTTAGTTTAACAGGGACAATTTATGGCAACCAGAGACTTGAAGTATGCTTACCTTCAAATCCCTATTCACAAGCAGCATTTTCAGTTCCTTCATTTTGCTTTTCTGGACAGACCTTTTCAGTTTGTAACTCTTCATTTTGTACTAGATGCAGCTTCCAGGGTTTTCACCAAAGTTCTGCGGGCATTGCTTTCTGTTATCAGAGCTCAGGATATAGCTGTAGCACTATACTTGGGCGATATATTTCCCAATAAGCAGCTGTTCATACTGAAAAGCTACTATGGTTTTTTTGCAGTCATGACTGGAAGGTAAATGTTGCCAAGAGTTCTGCAATTCCTCATACAAGAGTGTCTTCCTTGGGTGTTATAATATATTGTGTGACCATGCAGCTTTTTTTACAGTGGAAGGGATAATAAAGCGCTTGGTGTAGGGTGTCTTTGCCTCCTCCTAGTGGCCAGATGATGAATTCCCGACAGTCAGATATGGTGGACTCTCGCAACCAAAAAATAAATTAATTTATCATGTAAGAACAAATTAGGTATGTTTTCATAAAGCCTTTCATAATACTATACTCATCTTCTCCTAAACTTTTGCTAAGCGGTCTTGAGGTTCAGGCTATAAACTGCATCTTGCTTGAATAATAATTAAGAATAATTAACATAGTATGAATTGCATGTCAACATTTTGTGTAATATCAATTTTTTATTATTTGAGCAAGAGTTAAAACTGGTTATTATTATTATTTCACTACTTCCAGAAGATCTACAGCTCTAAACAGAGACCACATTTGTAAAATCCATATTTTACGTAATTTAACCAAGTAATTTTATTCATTGTATCATCATTCAAATAACTCCTCGTTATTTTATCTTTAATATTTGGTGCCTTACGATTATCCTCAATGGTGTCAATCAAGGTTGAATCCATTGTTAGGATATCCCAATGTTTTTTTTACAATATTACTGACCTCTTTACTTTGGTCACAAAAATCTAAAATGATTGGACCAACTTTATCTTTCTGTATATATTATCTAATTTGTTTAATGTCTTTTTTTAATATCTTTTCTCCAACATAGGTGTGTCCGGTCCACGGCGTCATCCTTACTTGTGGGATATTCTCTTCCCCAACAGGAAATGGCAAAGAGCCCAGCAAAGCTGGTCACATGATCCCTCCTAGGCTCCGCCTACCCCAGTCATTCTCTCTGCCGTTGTACAGGCAACATCTCCACGGAGATGGCTTAGAGTTTTTTAGTGTTTAACTGTAGTTTTTATTATTCAAAAAAGAGTTCTCTATCTCCGTCGACAAGGGTTCCCTTCTTGGGAACAATAATAGACTCCTTAGAAATGAGGATTTTTCTGACAGAGGCCAGAAAAACAAAACTTCTAAACTCTTGTCAAACACTTCATTCCGTTCCTCTTCCTTCCATAGCGCAGTGCATGGAAGTAATAGGTTTGATGGTAGCGGCAATGGACATAGTTCCTTTTGCGCGCATTCATCTAAGACCATTACAACTGTGCATGCTCAGTCAGTGGAATGGGGACTATACAGACTTGTCTCCGAAGATACAAGTAAATCAGAGGACCAGAGACTCACTCCGTTGGTGGCTGTCCCTGGACAACCTGTCACAAGGGATGACCTTCCGCAGACCAGAGTGGGTCATTGTCACGACCGACGCCAGTCTGATGGGCTGGGGCGCGGTCTGGGGATCCCTGAAAGCTCAGGGTCTTTGGTCTCGGGAAGAATCTCTTCTACCGATAAATATTCTGGAACTGAGAGCGATATTCAATGCTCTCAAGGCTTGGCCTCAGCTAGCAAAGGCCAAGTTCATACGGTTTCAATCAGACAACATGACGACTGTTGCGTACATCAACCATCAGGGGGGAACAAGGAGTTCCCTGGCGATGGAAGAAGTGACCAAAATCATTCAATGGGCGGAGACTCACTCCTGCCACCTGTCTGCAATCCACATCCCAGGAGTGGAAAATTGGGAAGCGGATTTTCTGAGTCGTCAGACATTACATCCGGGGGAGTGGGAACTCCATCCGGAAATCTTTGCCCAAATTACTCAACTGTGGGGCATTCCAGACATGGATCTGATGGCCTCTCGTCAGAACTTCAAGGTTCCTTGCTACGGGTCCAGATCCAGGGATCCCAAGGCGACTCTAGTAGATGCACTAGTAGCACCTTGGACATTCAAACTAGCTTATGTATTCCCGCCGTTTCCTCTCATCCCCAGGCTGGTAGCCAGGATCAATCAGGAGAGGGCGTCGGTGATCTTGATAGCTCCTGCGTGGCCACGCAGGACTTGGTATGCAGATCTGGTGAATATGTCATCGGCCCCACCATGGAAGCTACCTTTGAGACGAGACCTTCTTGTTCAAGGTCCGTTCGAACATCCGAATCTGGTCTCACTCCAGCTGACTGCTTGGAGATTGAACGCTTGATCTTATCAAAACGAGGGTTCTCAGATTCTGTTATTGATACTCTTGTTCAGGCCAGAAAGCCTGTAACTAGAAAAATTTACCACAAAATATGGAAAAAATATATCTGCTGGTGTGAATCTAAAGGATTCCCTTGGGACAAGGTAAAGATTCCTAAGATTCTATCCTTTCTTCAAGAAGGATTGGAGAAAGGATTATCTGCAAGTTCCTTGAAGGGACAGATTTCTGCCTTGTCTGTGTTACTTCACAAAAAGCTGGCGGCTGTGCCAGATGTTCAAGCCTTTGTTCAGGCTCTGGTTAGAATCAAGCCTGTTTACAAACCTTTGACTCCTCCTTGGAGTCTCAACTTAGTTCTTTCAGTTCTTCAGGGGGTTCCGTTTGAACCCTTACATTCCGTTGATATTAAGTTATTATCTTGGAAAGTTTTGTTTTTGGTTGCAATTTCTTCTGCTAGAAGAGTTTCAGAATTATCTGCTCTGCAGTGTTCTCCTCCTTATCTGGTGTTCCATGCAGATAAGGTGGTTTTACGTACTAAACCTGGTTTTCTTCCAAAGGTTGTTTCTAACAAAAACATTAACCAGGAGATAGTCGTGCCTTCTTTGTGTCCGAAACCAGTTTCGAAGAAGGAACGTTTGTTGCACAATTTGGATGTTGTTCGCACTCTAAAATTCTATTTAGATGCTACAAAGGATTTTAGACAAACATCTTCCTTGTTTGTTGTTTATTCTGGTAAAAGGAGAGGTCAAAAAGCAACTTCTACCTCTCTCTCTTTTTGGATTAAAACCATCATCAGATTGGCTTACGAGACTGCCGGACGGCAGCCTCCTGAAAGAATCACAGCTCATTCCACTAGGGCTGTGGCTTCCACATGGGCCTTCAAGAACGAGGCTTCTGTTGATCAGATATGTAGGGCAGCGACTTGGTCTTCACTGCACACTTTTACCAAATTTTACAAGTTTGATACTTTTGCTTCTTCTGAGGCTATTTTTGGGAGAAAGGTTTTGCAAGCCGTGGTGCCTTCCATTTAGGTGACCTGATTTGCTCCCTCCCTTCATCCGTGTCCTAAAGCTTTGGTATTGGTTCCCACAAGTAAGGATGACGCCGTGGACCGGACACACCTATGTTGGAGAAAACAGAATTTATGTTTACCTGATAAATTACTTTCTCCAACGGTGTGTCCGGTCCACGGCCCGCCCTGGTTTTTTAATCAGGTCTGATATTTTATTTTCTTTAACTACAGTCACCACGGTATCATATGGTTTCTCCTATGCAAATATTCCTCCTTAACGTCGGTCGAATGACTGGGGTAGGCGGAGCCTAGGAGGGATCATGTGACCAGCTTTGCTGGGCTCTTTGCCATTTCCTGTTGGGGAAGAGAATATCCCACAAGTAAGGATGACGCCGTGGACCGGACACACCGTTGGAGAAAGTAATTTATCAGGTAAACATAAATTCTGTTTTTTTATAAGCCACAAACTCTTTTCTATCCTTGGATACTAATTCTTCAACAATCTGATCCAAATACTTCCCATTGTAATTTTTCTCAACAGAACTTTCCTTCTGTATCCTAGATTGTACAGAAAATTAAATATTTCTAAAACAATTTCTTTTTAATCTACAGAATTGCCTTTACAGTACTTTCATCAGACAATTTTTAAGATGACATCTTTTTGGTCTCTCTAAAATTGTTTACGTCTATTTTTTTAAATGATTTAAGAACAAAGGGAATAACCCAATAGGGGGCGCTACTAAGAACGGTGTATAATATATATGTAGGCCCACGTGACCATATATGGATGTTTCAGACAAACAATCAACAAAGTACTAATATAACATAGATACAATGTAAGTGTGTGTATTCACAATATTATACCCAATCCTAGATCAGGATGATAGACAAATATACAAAGTCCAGGATAACCCAATCTGGTATAGGTATCTGTCTTCTATGGGACTGGAGGCAGCACTCGATCTTCACCCTCCAAAGGTTATAAATCTAAAATCAAACACAGGAAAGAGGCGCCGTATGTGTGAATCTGAAGAAGCCAACGACAAATATAAGACATGTGCAGGGTACTCACAATGTGAAAAGGCACTCCAATGTGCCTATAGGGGCAGGCTGGTATTCACAGCAAACCAGCTGGCTGAACCGGCTAACCAGGATACCCAAGGTAGAGGACTCTATGTCTTGATGGACTGTGTATACTGGATCCAGCAATGTGGGAACAGGAGCTAGGTGCAAACACAGGCACACCACTGTGTGAATCTGTAGGAGTACACAGGTAAATATGCAATCTGTGCAGGGTACTCACATTCTGTAGCGGCACTCAGTTGTGCCAGTAGAGGCAGGCTGGCTTTCTCAGCAACCCAGCTAGCTGTGTAGAGTATGAAGCAGGATACTAGGCAGCAATCAGGATTGGCAGGTAGCTCAGAAATGGACAATTGCAATGAGGATATATGATTAAAAGAAGGATTTTAATAAAAATTAAAAGCAATAAAATACATATATTCCTCATGCACAGTAAGTAAGTAGCATGCAACGCGTTTCTCGGTGTCAACCGTTTCCTCAGGCATGTGTTCTAACTCTACATAAACATCTTATAAAGGCCTGAGCTACCTGTATTGCCCCACCCTTCATGACAAAAGAAACCAATCACAAAGGCCCTTTGTTTAATTGCCCATTAGTTGATACACCTGCATACTTCTCATACCAAACCCTAATATGCTTGCAGGGCTTGTACATGTTTTGTATTAAATGGGGGAGGAAAACCTAACTAAATGTCTTTTTGAAAAAAGTGCCCCAGTTGAGGATCATAATAACATTACTGAATGTTTAAAGAATAACATATATGCTCCCGGTATGTGGCCTTAAATAAATAACATACTCTCTGCGATTGACCTCATTCTATAACCATAAAACCAAATATTCATACCTGTCTGCTGGTCTTTGGCGTAGTACCTAACAAATACACAAAATATCCAAATATCGAAATTTTTCTATATTAGATCTTCTGTATTTCACTGTGGATCACTAATCGCCTAATACACACAATTTTGTCAAAAACAAATGACCGCCACCCAGATCGTAAAAAGTAAACAATCCTCTGTGATTGTTTGGCGTCTGACGTCAACGCCAATGATAGGCTGATAGGTTCCAACTTTCTAACCAATCCTAAATGAGAACCGCTACACACCCCCACTGGAGCGTGTCCGCGAATCTTCAAACTCATAACAAATGGAAAAAAGGCTCTCTCATTGAAGTCCTCGGTGCCCACAGCCCTCTGTAAACATTATCAGCACCGGCTCTGGTATCGATCAGTGTCGCAAGCTAGATCCAGCTCCTGCATATAGGCCGATTTAGGGGAAACTTCTCCCAGCTCAGGTCCATCAGCGGCAAGACTCACCTCCTCACTACGTCACTCAGCTGTCAGCAACATCCTCCGTAAATACTCCCACAACTGGGTACACTCGCTCCTATGGCTAAGCGATACTAGTGCCAGCAGCTATTCCTGTTGTTTAGCCTATGATGCAGCAAGGTATCTAATGGGTGACATTGTATATATGGCAAGAAAAGTTGAAAAGATTATCGCCACTATATGATCCAAAATGAATCTCTACCTAGTGCCCCAATATACAACCCAAAACAAAAACGAGACAAACTGACCCTCTACATGATCATAACCACCTCTCCGGAGCACACCTAGTTTAGGTATGGACCACCAAGCATGGTGGTTATGATCATGTAGAGGGTCAGTTTGTCTCGTTTTTGTTTTGGGTTGTATATTGGGGCACTAGGTAGAGATTCATTTTGGATCATATAGTGGCGATAATCTTTTCAACTTTTCTTGCCATATATACAATGTCACCCATTAGATACCTTGCTGCATCATAGGCTAAACAACAGGAATAGCTGCTGGCACTAGTATCGCTTAGCCATAGGAGCGAGTGTACCCAGTTGTGGGAGTATTTACGGAGGATGTTGCTGACAGCTGAGTGACGTAGTGAGGAGGTGAGTCTTGCCGCTGATGGACCTGAGCTGGGAGAAGTTTCCCCTAAATCGGCCTATATGCGGGAGCTGGATCTAGCTTGCGACACTGATCGATACCAGAGCCGGTGCTGATAATGTTTACAGAGGGCTGTGGGCACCGAGGACTTCAATGAGAGAGCCTTTTTTCCATTTGTTATGAGTTTGAAGATTCGCGGACACGCTCCAGTGGGGGTGTGTAGCGGTTCTCATTTAGGATTGGTTAGAAAGTTGGAACCTATCAGCCTATCATTGGCGTTGACGTCAGACGCCAAACAATCACAGAGGATTGTTCACTTTTTACGATCTGGGTGGCGGTCATTTGTTTTTGACAAAATTGTGTGTATTAGGCGATTAGTGATCCACAGTGAAATACAGAAGATCTAATATAGAAAAATTTCGATATTTGGATATTTTGTGTATTTGTTAGGTACTACGCCAAAGACCAGCAGACAGGTATGAATATTTGGTTTTATGGTTATAGAATGAGGTCAATCGCAGAGAGTATGTTATTTATTTAAGGCCACATACCGGGAGCATATATGTTATTCTTTAAACATTCAGTAATGTTATTATGATCCTCAACTGGGGCACTTTTTTCAAAAAGACATTTAGTTAGGTTTTCCTCCCCCATTTAATACAAAACATGTACTAGCCCTGCAAGCATATTAGGGTTTGGTATGACAAGTATGCAGGTGTATCAACTAATGGGCAATTAAACAAAGGGCCTTTGTGATTGGTTTCTTTTGTCATGAAGGGTGGGGCAATACAGGTAGCTCAGGCCTTTATAAGATGTTTATGTAGAGTTAGAACACATGCCTGAGGAAACGGTTGACACCGAGAAACGCGTTGCATGCTACTTACTTACTGTGCATGAGGAATATATGTATTTTATTGCTTTTAATTTTTATTAAAATCCTTCTTTTAATCATATATCCTCATTGCAATTGTCCATTTCTGAGCTACCTGCCAATCCTGATTGCTGCCTAGTATCCTGCTTCATACTCTACACAGCTAGCTGGGTTGCTGAGAAAGCCAGCCTGCCTCTACTGGCACAACTGAGTGCCGCTACAGAATGTGATTTTAAATGATTTGTAGTGTTAATATCATTTTCTATATAGATGACCACACACCCACAACGCAAAATACCCCACTACTCGATTAACCAGTAAACTGCCACACACCCACATCGCAAAATACCCCACAACTCTATTAACCCCTAAACTTCCACATCCCCACATCACAAAATACCCCTGTACTACTAGCCCCTAAACCGCCACAACCCCCACCGCAAAATACCCACTGACATCTAACACCCCCTTAGTTACCCCCCAAAAAAACTAACGTTACCTGTAAAAAATAAACCTCTTACCTTAAAAATAAAATATCTTACCTTTAAAAATAAAAGACCTAACCTTTCTTTTAAAAATAAAAATACTGGGGGCATGCCTAGGCTGCAGCCATTAAAGGTCGCAATATCTGAGGCTCTAGAGGAGATTCTAGTATTATCCTTGGAAATATTCAGCATCTCATACCCCTAACAGTACTATTGGATGGCTTAATACAGGCTTATCAGCTCGTTATATTTGTTGCTGAGTTTATCTGGGCCGGTGGGACTTTAGGTGGCGGCCTAACACGAGTGCCATCTCTCCCCCCGGTAACACGGGGTAATAGCTTAAGAATGGCTTATAATAATATGGAGGATTTCACTACTGCACTACAATTTCTTCTAGCTAGTATAGAGCATAAAATTAATTTAAGACTTTGATGACCTTATATCACTGGTGCAGAAGGGAGACCAGGAGGGCATTTCAGAGACAGAGGAAGGATTAGACCTTAGCACATCTACTAACACCGAGATAACAGAGGATACACCCGAGCGAGAGCATCCGATAACCAACAAGCTATGGAATTGGAGACAGAAACGGACCGAATCCTGGAGAGAGACATACTCCTTGCGGTTTTCTGGAGAGGTGCGGCCGGCCCTCCGGAGAATAGCCAAAGTTTCATTCATGTAAGTGGCAAGAGTCCATGAGCTAGTGACGTATGAGATATACATTCCTTCCAAAAGGGGGCAAAGTTTCCCAAACCTCAAATATACCTCCCACTTCACTCATACCTCAGTTTTACAAACTTTGCCTCTTTAGAAGGTGGTAAAGCATGATGTGCTTGATTTCTTCTGTGAAAGGCACTTCTAAGCATATTGAAGCCCAGTTCTCCTCTAAATTTAAAGCTCCCAATCATTTTCGTTCCTTTCGTCAGAATATAGAACAGAAAACCACTCCTTCCCCTAAGGCCTCTGGCTCTAATTGGAGACCATCTCCGAATTGGAATAAATCCAAACCTTATAAGAAACCAAATCCTGCCCCTAAACCTATATGAAGGTGCGGCCCTCAAGCCAGTTTTTCTGGTAGGGGGCAGACTAAAGCTATTTCAAAGAGTTTGGACAGCCTCTGTCCAAAATCAGTGGATTCAGAATATAATTTCTTAGGGTTGTCGAATAGGATTCAAAATAAGACTTTCTTTGGGAAGATTCTTTCTTACCCATGTAACAAAAACCCAGTAAAAGCTCAAGTCTTTCTGAAATGCGTTTCAGATCTAGAACTTTCAGGGGTCATTGTTCCCAGTTCCACAGCAGGAACAAGGATTGGGGTTTTTATTCAAATATATTCATTGTACCTATGAAGGAAAATTCATTCAGACCTATTTTGGATCTGAAAACTTTAAATGGTTTTGTAAGAGTCCCAACTTTCAAGATGGTGACTATAAGGACTATTCTGTCTTTTGTTCAGCAAGGTCACTTCATGTAGGCTTACAGGACGCTTACCTTCACAATCCGATTCATCCAGATCACTATCGTTTTCTGAGATTCTCTTTTCTAAACAGGCATTACCAACTTGTCGCTCTTCCGTTTGGCCTTGCAACAGCACCAAGAATATTCTTAATAGTTTTAGGTGCCCTTCTATCTGCAATCAGAGAGCAGGGTATTGCGGTGTTTCCTTATTTGGACGCTATCTTGGTACTAGCTCAATAAATTTCCAGATAGATTTAGTGTTCATGACTTTTATCCCTAACAGAAAAGAGACGTTTGAGATTGGTTTCAGCTTGTCTAAACCTTCAGTCTCTTATCATTCGCTTCATTGGCTATGTGCATTGAAGTTTTAGGTCTCATGATTGCAGCATCAGATGCAATCCTTTTTGCTTGTTTCATATGAGACCTCTACAGTTTTGCATATGGCACCAGTGGTGCAGGGATTATGCTTTGTTATCGCAACTGATATACAATACTTAAATCCCAACTCTCCACTCTCTCTGACTTGGTGGTTATACCATTACCTTATTGTTTAAGGGGCCTCCTTTGTTTGTCCCACCTGGACTGTGATCATAACAGATGCACATCTCTCAGGTTGGGGAGCTGTTTAGGGGTCTCTGACAGCACAAGGAGTTTGGAATCCTCGAGAGGCGAGGTTACCAATCTATATTTTAAAATTCCGTACTATTTTCAGAGCTCTTAAGAGTTGGCCTCTATTAAAGAGAGAATCATTGTGTATTTGGTTTAAAACAGACATTGTCACAACAGTGGCATATGTCCATCATCAAGGGGGGACTTGCAGTCCCCTAACAATAAAAGA
This sequence comes from Bombina bombina, assembly GCF_027579735.1. Classification (NCBI taxonomy): domain Eukaryota; kingdom Metazoa; phylum Chordata; class Amphibia; order Anura; family Bombinatoridae; genus Bombina; species Bombina bombina. Next base: position 437,478,732 of record NC_069500.1, read on the forward strand.
AGTATCTCTAATACTTTCTTGGGCGGAATCCAATTCTTGTCTAATCACTGTGATTCATATACCAGGTGTAAACAATTTGGAAGCGGATTATCTCAGCCGTCAGCCGTCTCTCCATCCAGATGTGTTCTATCAGATTGTGCAGATGTGGGGTCCTCCAGACATAGATCTGATGGCCTCTCGTCTAAACAAGAAACTTCCCAGATACCTCTCCAGGTCCAGGGATCCTCAGGTACAAATGATGAATGCTCTAGCAGTTCCATGGTTTTACCAACCTGCTTACATTTTTTTCACCTCTGGGAGTGATCTTAAAGATCATAATGGAATAATCTTATGTGTTTCTGATAGCACTAGCATGGCCTCACAGGTTCTGGTATGCGGACCTTGTCCAAATGTCCAGTTGTCAGCCTTGGTCACTTCCTATAAGACCAGACCTTCTTTCTCAAGGCCCAGTTTTCCATCAGGATCTCAAATCTCTAAATTTGATGGCATGGAAATTGAACGCTTAGTTCTTAGTCATAGACGTTTCTCTGACTCAGTAATTAACACTATGATACAGGCTTGTAAGTCTGTTTCAAGTAAGATTTATCATAGGGTTTGGAAAACCTATATTTCTTGGTGTTCCACTCATGATTATTCTTGGCATTCATTTAAAATTCCTAGGATTTTACAGTTTCTTCAGGATGGTTTGGATAAAGGTTTGTCTGCAAATACTTTGAAAGGACATATCTCTGCTCTTTCTGTCTTATTTCATAGAAAGATTGCTAAGCTTTCTGATATTCACTGTTTTGTTCAAGCTTTGATTCGTATCTAGACGGTTATTTAATCAATTTCTCCTCCTTGGAGTCTCAATTTGGTTTTAAAGATTTTGCAGGCTCTTTCTTTTGAGCTTATGCATTCTTTGGATATTAAACTACTTTCTTGGAAAGTTGTATTTCTTTTGGCTATCTCTTCTGCTAGAAGAGTTTCTGAATTGTCTGCTCTCTCTTGCGAGTCTCCTTATCTGATTTTCTATCAAGATAAAGCTGTTTTGCAGACTTTTTTTAAATATTTGCAAAAGGTTGTGAATTCTAACAACATCAATAGGGAAATTATTGTTACTTCCTTGTGTCCTAATCCTAAGAATACTCTTTAAAAGTCTTTATATTCTTTGGATGTAGTAAGAGCTTTGAAATATTATGTTGAGGCTACTAAAGATTTCAGAAAGACTTCTAGTCTACTTGTTATTGTTTCTGGTTCCAGAAAAGGTCACAAAGTATCTGCCATTTCCTTGGCATCTTGGTTGAAGGTTTTGATTCACAAAGCCTATTTGGAGGCGGGGCATTCTCTGCCTCAGCGTATTACAGCTCATTCTACTAGATTAGTTGCCACATCTTGGGCTTTCAAAAATAAAGCTTCAGTTGATCAAATTTGCAAAGCAGCAATTTGGTCTTCTTTGCATACATTTACTAAATTTTACCATTTTGTTGTGTTTGCTTCTTCGGAAGCAGCCTTTGGTAGAAAGGTTCTTCAGGCAGCTTTCTCAGTTTGATTCTAGTGCCTATGATTTGAGTTTTTTTGAAATTTTTAAGAAAAGTTAATTATTTTTTGGATTTAATTTCTCAGCGAAAATAGCTGTTTTTATTTTATCCCTCCCTCTCTAGTGACTCGTGGACTTACATGAAAGAAAACATAATTTATGTAAGAACTTACCTGATAAATTAATTTCTTTCATAGTGGCAAGAGTCCATGAGACCCACCCAATATTTTTTGGGGTTATGATTTTTTTTTTTATAAATAAAGCACTTGATTTATCCTGTTACTCTTTTTTATGCTTTTTACTTTTTTACACCTCACTAATTTGGCTATACGTTAAACTGAGGTATGAGTGAGTTGGGAGGTGTATTTATAGGCATTTGAGGTTTGGGAAATATTGCCCCCTTCTGGTAGGAATGTATATCCCATATGTCATTGGCTCATGGACTCTTGCCACTATGAAAGAAATTAATTTATCAGGTAACTTCATAAATTATGTTTTCTCCCTTCAGCTAATGGCAGACTTCAACTCACCCGCCGCTAACTTGCGACACATAGAAGATTCAGAGTGGGGTAAAAAAGACCTCACATTGATCTCTCCCTTTGTATTTGGGACTTTGATGATGTCTCAGAGATCAAGCTTGCCAGATTCCCCGGTGATTCTTTCTACCTTTTTAATAGTCCACTTCTAGCACAATGGACAATTATTTTGATGGAACAGGCAATTATACAAAGCTCTTTTACTCTGTGCGGAGTGTGATGAGGAGTGGACTTGGTAGTTCTTCTGTTAATTTTTCCCCAAAGCAGCTGAAGAATGATTTACATATCCTGTTACACTATTAGTTACTCCATAAATCTTGTTAATGTTGTTGAATTTTAATTATATCAATCGTTTATAGAGCACAGACCAACCTTAATGATGACACGTTTGATTTGTCTGATATGGCGTTTGTTTATCCATAAGTTTTGTGCATACATGATCTTTGGTTGGCTCTATAAGCTTATATCTAGTGGTGACTAACATAATGATGCATTAGAGAGATTCCCAATATTAATGTTTTAATAATACAGGTACACCCAGATTATCCCTTGCTACTACTCCCAAATATATTCCAGTTAACTCTCTAACACTTGTCCTTTGTTTGGTTACCTCATTTATATCTGAGTTGTGTGTTCACTAAGATATATTTATCAGAATTGTGATCTTGTTTTTAATGTAGAACTATCTGGTTGGCTCGTTACATTGCTGTGGATCCCCACTAAGCACATAGTGTATGTTTTCATGACACTAATGGGTAGGCTTGTCATAGTAGTTATCTTAACATTTAATTGGCACTCTTTCTATCTATGATATTTCTCTCCCTCATGCCATATATGATTACCAACCTATTTAGAAGTTCAGGAATTCATTTTTCCTCATTCTAAAAATTTCCCCATGGAGTGACACCAATGCTTAGCTAAATCCCCACACATAGTATATTAGTTAGGTCAGCTCAATAGAAGAATATAATATTTGAGAACACCTAAGATAAGTGTACCTCCTCCATCAGATAAAATTAATATTGATAATTTTTGCTATAATCTTCAGAATAATCATCCTTGTGTATGTGTCATGTACAATAGCCTTGAAAGTCCAAGAGTGGCTTTAGCTTGTCACATGAGGGGCAGATGCAAAGAGATGCTTGCTACAATGTTATATACTTGAAGGGACAGTCAACACCAGAATTTTTGTTGTTTAAAAAGATAGATAATCCCTTTATTACCCATTCCCCAGTTTTGCATAACCAACACTGTTATATTAATACACTTTTCTCCAACATAGGTGTGTCCGGTCCACGGCGTCATCCTTACTTGTGGGATATTCTCTTCCCCAACAGGAAATGGCAAAGAGCCCAGCAAAGCTGGTCACATGATCCCTCCTAGGCTCCGCCTACCCCAGTCATTCTCTTTGCCGTTGTACAGGCAACATCTCCACGGAGATGGCTTAGAGTTTTTTAGTGTTTAACTGTAGTTTTTATTATTCAATCAAGAGTTTGTTATTTTAAAATAGTGCTGGTATGTACTATTTACTCAGAAACAGAAAAGAGATGAAGATTTCTGTTTGTATGAGGAAAATGATTTTAGCACCGTAACTAAAATCCATGGCTGTTCCACACAGGACTGTTGAGAGCAATTAACTTCAGTTGGGGGAACAGTGTGCAGTCTCTTACTGCTTGAGGTATGACACATTCTAACAAGACGATGTAATGCTGGAAGCTGTCATTTTCCCTATGGGATCCGGTAAGCCATGTTTATTAAGATAGTAAATAAGGGCTTCACAAGGGCTTATTAAGACTGTAGACTTTTTCTGGGCTAAATCGATTCATTATTAACACATATTTAGCCTTGAGGAATCATTTATTCTGGGTATTTTGATATGATTATATCGGCAGGCACTGTTTTTGACACCTTATTCTTTAGGGGCTTTCCCTAATCATAGTCAGAGCCTCATTTTCGCGCCGGTATGGCGCACTTGTTTTTGAGGACAGCATGGCATGCAGCTGCATGTGTGTGGAGCTCTGTTACATAGAAAAGTCTTTCTGAAGGCATCATTGGTATCGTATTCCCCTTTGGGCTTGGTTGGGTCTCAGCAAAGCAGATTCCAGGGACTGTAAAGGGGTTAAATATAAAAACGGCTCCGGTTCCGTTATTTTAAGGGTTAAAGCTTCCAAATTTGGTGTGCAATACTTTTAAGGCTTTAAGACACTGTGGTGAAATTTTGGTGAATTTTGAACAATTCCTTCATACTTTTTCGCAATTGCAGTAATAAAGTGTGTTTAGTTTAAAATTTAAAGTGACAGTAACGGTTTTATTTTAAAACGTTTTTTGTGCTTTGTTATCAAGTTTATGCCTGTTTAACATGTCTGAACTACCAGATAGATTGTGTTCTGACTGTGGGGAAACCAAGGTTCCTTCTCATTTAACTATATGTATTTTATGTCATAAAAAAAAAAAAAAAAAAAAATTTAGTAAAAATGATGCCCAAGATGATTCCTCAAGTGAGGGGAGTAAGCATGGTACTGCATCATCCCCTCCTTCGTCTACACCAGTCTTGCCCATACAGGAGGCCCCTAGTACATCTAGTGCGCCAATACTCCTTACTATGCAACATTTAACGGCTGTAATGGATAATTCTATCAAAAACATTTTAGCCAATATGCCCACTTATCAGCGAAAGCGCGACTGCTCTGTTTTAGAAAATTCTGTAGAGCATGAGAACGCTGATGATATGGTTTCTGAAGGGCCCCTACACCAGTCTGAGGGGGCCAGGGAGGTTTTGTCTGAGGGAGAAATTTCAGATTCAGGAAACATTTCTCAACAAGCTGAACCTGATGTGATTACTTTTAAATTTAAGTTGGAACATCTCCGCGCTCTGCTTAAGGAGGTGTTATCCAATTTGGATGATTGTGATTATCTGGTCATTCCAGAACCACTATGTAAAATGGAAAAGTTCTTAGAGGCCCCGGGGCCCCCCGAAGCTTTTCCTATATCCAAGCGGGTGGCGTACATTGTTAGTAAAGAATGGGACAGGCCCGGTATACCTTTAGTACCTCCCCCCATATTTATAAAATTGTTTTCCTATAGTCGACCCCAGAAAGGACTGATGGCAGACAGTCCCCAAGGTCGAGGGGGCGGTTTCTACTCTACACAAGCGCGCCACTATACCCATAGAAGATAGTTGTGCTTTCCAAGATCCTATGGATAAAAAATTAGAAGGTCTGCTAAAGATGTTTGTTCAGCAAGGTTCCCTTCTACAACCAATTGCATGCATTGTCCCTGTCACTGCAGCCGCGTGTTTCTAGTTTGATGAGCTAGGAAAGGCGATTATTAGTAATTCTTCTTCTTATGAGGAGATTATGGACAGAATTCGTGCTCTTAAATTGGCTAATTCTTTCACCCTAGACGCCACCTTGCAATTGGCTAGGTTAGCGGCGAAAAAATTCTGGGTTTGCTATTGTGGCGCAGAGCGCTTTGGTTAAAATCTTGGGCAGCGGATGCGTCTTCCAAGAACAAATTGCTTGACATTCCTTTCAAGGGGAAAAACACTCTTTGGCCCTGACTTGAAAGAGATTATCTCTGATATCACTGGGGGCAAGGGCCACGCCCTTCCTCAGGATAGGTCTTTTCAAGACCAAAAATAAACCTAAGTTTCGTCCCTTTCGCAGAAACGGATCAGCCCCAAGGGCTACGTCCTCTAAGCAGGAAGGTAATACTTCTCAAGCCAATCCAGCCTGGAGACCTATGCAAGGCTGGAACAAAGGAAAGCAGGCCAGGAAACCTGCCACTGCTACCAAGACAGCATGAAATGCGGGCCCCCGATCCGGGACCGGATCTGGTGGGGGGCAGACTCTCTCTCTCTTCGCTCAGGCTGGGGCAAGAGATGTTCTGGATCCTTGGGCGCTAGAAATAGTCTCCCAAGGTTATTCTCTGGAGTTCAAGGGGCTTCCTCCAAGGGGGAGGTTCCACAGGTCTCAGTTGTCTTCAGACCACATAAGAAGACAGGCATTCTTACATTGGGTAGAAGACCTGCTAAAAATGGGAGTGATTCATCCTGTTCCATTAGGAGAACAAGGGATGGGGTTCTACTCCAATCTGTTCATAGTTCCCAAAAAAGAGGGAACGTTCAGACCAATCTTAGATCTCAAGATCTTGAACAAGTTTCTCAAGGTTCCATCGTTCAAGATGGAAACCATTCGAACACTTCTTCCTTCCATCCAGGAAGGTCAATTCATGACCAAGGTGGATTTCAAGGATGCGTATCTACATATTCCTATCCACAAGGAACATCATCGGTTCCTAAGGTTTGCATTCCTGGACAAGCATTTCCAGTTCGTGGCGTTTTCTTTCGGATTAGCCACTGCTCCTAGGATTTTCTCATAGGTACTAGGGTCCCTTCTGGCGGTGCTAAGACCAAGGGGCATTGCTGTAGTACCTTACTTGGACGACATTCTGATTCGAGCGTCGTCCCTTCCTCAAGTAAAGGCTCACACGGACATTGTCCTGGCCTTTCTCAGATCTCACGGATGGAAAGTGAACGTGGAAAAGAGTTCTCTATCTCCGTCAACGAGGGTTCCCTTCTTGGGAACTATAATAGACTCCTTAGAAATGAGGATTTTTCTGACAGAAGCCAGAAAAACAAAACTTCTAGACTCTTGTCGGATACTTCATTCCGTTCCTCTTCCTTCCATAGCGCAGTGCATGGAAGTGATAGGTTTGATGGTAGCGGCAATGGACATAGTTCCTTTTGTGCGCATTCATCTAAGACCATTACAACTGTTCATGCTCAGTCAGTGGAATGGGGACTATTCAGACTTGTCTCCGAAGATACAAGTAAATCAGAGGACCAGAGACTCATTCCGTTGGTGGCTGTCCCTGGACAACCTGTCACAAGGGATGACCTTCCGTAGACCAGAGTGGGTCATTGTCACGACCGACGCCAGTCTGATGGGCTGGGGCGCGGTCTGGGGATCCCTGAAAGCTCAGGGTCTTTGGTCTCGGGTAGAATCTCTTCTACCGATAAATATTCTGGAACTGAGAGCGATATTCAATGCTCTCAAAGCTTGGCCTCAGCTAGCGAGGGCCAAGTTCATACATCAACCATCAGGGGGGAACAAGGAGTTCCCTAGCGATGGAAGAAGTGACCAAAATCATTCTATGGGCGGAGTCTCACTCCTGCCACCTGTCTGCTATCAACATCCCAGGAGTGGAAAATTGGGAAGCGGATTTTCTGAGTCGTCAGACATTGCATCCGGGGGAGTGGGAACTCCATCCGGAAATCTTTGCCCAAGTCACTCAACCGTGGGGCATTCCAGACATGGATCTGATGGCCTCTCGTCAGAACTTCAGAGTTCCTTACTACGGGTACAGATCCAGGGATCCCAAGGCGGCTCTAGTGGATGCACTAGTAGCACCTTGGACCTTCAAACTAGCTTATGTGTTCCCGCCGTTTCCTCTCATCCCCAGGCTGGTAGCCAGGATCAATCAGGAGAGGGCGTCGGTGATTTTGATAGCTCCTGCGTGGCCACGCAGGACTTGGTATGCAGATCTGGTGAATATGTCATCGGCTCCACCATGGAAGCTACCTTTGAGACGAGACCTTCTTGTTCTAGGTCCGTTCGACCCACTCCAGCTGACTGCTTGGAGATTGAACGCTTGATCTTATCAAAGCGAGGGTTCTCAGATTCTGTTATTAATACTCTTGTTCAGGCCTGAAAGCCTGTAACCAGAAAAATTACCACATAATTTGGTATATCTGTTGGTGTGAATCTGCAGGATTCCCTTGGGACAAGGTTAAGATTCCTAAGAGTCTATCCTTCCTTCGAGAAGGATTGGAAAAAGGATTATCTGCAAGTTCCTTGATGGGACAGATTTCTGCCTTGTCTGTGTTACTTCACAAAAAGCTGGCAGCTGTGCCAGATGTTCTAGCCTTTGTTCAGGCTCTGGTTAGAATCAAGCCTGTTTACAAAATTTTGACTCCTCCTTGGAGTCTCAACCTAGTTCTTTCAGTTCTTCAGGGGGTTCCGTTTGAACCCTTACATTCCGTTGATATTAAGTTATTATCTTGGAAAGTTTTGTTTTTGGTTGCAATTTCTTCTGCTAGAAGAGTTTCAGAATCATCTGCTCTGCAGTGTTCTTCTCCTTATCTGGTGTTCCATGCAGATAAGGTGGTTTTGCGTACTAAACCTGGTTTTCTTCCAAAAGTTGTTTCTAACAAAAACATTAACCAGGAGATAGTTGTGCCTTCTTTGTGTCCTAATCCAGTTTCAAAGAAGGAACGTTTGTTGCACAACTTGGATGTAGTTCGTGCTCTCAAATTTTACTTAGCAGCTACTAAGGATTTCAGACAAACTTTGTCTTTGTTTGTTGTTTATTCTGGTAAACGGAGAGGTCAAAAAGCAACTTCTACCTCTCTCTCCTTCTGGATTAAAAGCATTATCCGATTGGCTTATGAGACTGCCGGACGGCAGCCTCCTGAAAGAATCACAGCTCACTCCACTAGGGCTGTGGCTTCCACATGGGCCTTCAAGAACGAGGCTTCTGTTGATCAGATATGTAAGGCAGCGACTTGGTCTTCACTGCACACTTTTTCTAAATTTTACAAATTTGATACTTTTGCTTCTTCTGAGGCTATTTTTGGGAGAAAGGTTTTGCAAGCCGTGGTGCCTTCCATTTAGGTGACCTGATTTGCTCCCTCCCTTCATCCGTGTCCTAAAGCTTTGGTATTGGTTCCCACAAGTAAGGATGACGCCGTGGACCGGACACACCTATGTTGGAGAAAACAGAATTTATGTTTACCTGATAAATTACTTTCTCCAACGGTGTGTCCGGTCCACGGCCCGCCCTGGTTTTTTTAATCAGGTCTGATAATTTATTTTCTTTAACTACAGTCACCACGGTAACATATGGTTTCTCCTATGCAAATATTCCTCCTTAACGTCGGTCGAATGACTGGGGTAGGCGGAGCCTAGGAGGGATCATGTGACCAGCTTTGCTGGGCTCTTTGCCATTTCCTGTTGGGGAAGAGAATATCCCACAAGTAAGGATGACGCCGTGGACCGGACACACCGTTGGAGAAAGTAATTTATCAGGTAAACATAAATTCTGTTTTTACTTCTGTGACTAACTTGTATCTAAGCATCTTCTGACCGCCCCTAATCATATGACTTTTAGTTATTATCTATTGACTTGCATTTTAGCCAATTAGTGCAGTGTCTGCCACTAGCCACGGGCGTGATCACAATGCTATCTATATGGCCTACATGAGCTTGCTCTCCCCTGCTGTGAAAAGTAAATAAAATAGAGGAGGCCTTGAAGGGCTTAGAAATTATCATATGCACCTTCCTATGTTTGCTTTCAACTAGAATACCAAGAGAACAAAACAAAATTGTTGATAAAAGTAAATTGGAAAGTTGTTTAAAATTGCATGCCCTATTTGAAAAATAAAGTTTTTTCTGGACTTGACTGTCCCTTTAATGTTTTCTTTTTATCATATTGCTCTCTATACTTGTTTATATTAGTTGAGAACTTTATTCTAAGCTACCATAGGTCAAAGAGAGACAATTTATATTAGTCTATTTCCTCTAGATACCATTTCTTTCATGTAATTAGCAAGAGTCCATGAGCTAGTGACGTATGGGATATACATTCCTACCAGGAGGGGCAAAGTTTCCCAAACCTCAAAATGCCTATAAATACACCCCTCACCACACCCACAAATCAGTTTTACAAACTTTGCCTCCTGTGGAGGTGGTGAAGTAAGTTTGTGCTAGATTCTACGTTGATATGCGCTCCGCAGCAGGTTGGAGCCCGGTTTTCCTCTCAGCGTGCAGTGAATGTCAGAGGGATGTGAAGAGAGTATTGCCTATTTGAATTTAATGATCTCCTTCTACGGGGTCTATTTCATAGGTTCTCTGTTATCGGTCGTAGAGATTCATCTCTTACCTCCCTTTTCAGATCGACGATATACTCTTATATATACCATTACCTCTACTGATTCTCGTTTCAGTACTGGTTTGGCTTTCTACTACATGTAGATGAGTGTCCTGGGGTAAGTAAGTCTTATTTTCTGTGACACTCTAAGCTATGGTTGGGCACTTTTATATAAAGTTCTAAATATATGTATTCAAACATTTATTTGCCTTGACTCAGGATGTTCAACGTTCCTTATTTCAGACAGTCAGTTTCATATTTGGGATAATGCATATGAATAAATCATTTTTTTCTTACCTTAAAATTTGACTTTTTTCCCTGTGGGCTGTTAGGCTCGCGGGGGCTGAAAATGCTTCATTTTATTGCGTCATTCTTGGCGCAAAATTTTTTGGCGCAAAATTTTTTACTGTTTCCGGCGTCATACGTGTCGCCGGAAGTTGCATCATTTTTTGACGTTTTTTTGCGCCAAAAGTGTCGGCGTTCCGGATGTGGCGTCTTTTTTGGCGCTAAAAAAATTATGGGCGTCAGTATTGTCTCCACATTATTTAAGTCTCATTATTTATTGCTTCTGGTTGCTAGAAGCTTGTTCACTGGCATTTTTTCCCATTCCTGAAACTGTCATTTAAGGAATTTGATCAATTTTGCTTTATATCTTGTTTTTTCTATTACATATTGCAAGATGTCCCAGATTGACGCTGTGTCAGAAGATACTTCTGGAAAAACACTGCCGGGTGCTGGATCTACCAATGTTAAGTGTATCTGCTGCAATCTTGTGGTATCTGTTCCTCCAGCTGTTGTTTGTAATGAATGTCATGACAAACTTGTTAATGCAGATAATATTTCCTTTAGTAATGTTACATTACCTGTTGCTGTTCCGTCAACATCTAATACTCAGAGTGTTCCTGTTAATATAAGAGATTTTGTTTCTAAATCCATTAAGAAGGCTATGTCTGTTATTCCTCCTTCTAGTAAACGTAAAAGGTCTTTTAAAACTTCTCATTTTTCAGATGAATTTTTAAATGAACATCATCATTCTGATTCTGATAATGGTTCCTCTGGTTCAGAGGATTCTGTCTCAGAGGTTGATGCTGATAAATCTTCATATTTATTTAAAATGGAATTTATTCGTTCCTTACTTAAAGAGGTCTTAATTGCATTAGAAATAGAGGATTCTGGTCCTCTTGATACTAAATCTAAACGTTTAAATAAGGTTTTTAAATCTCCTGTAGTTATTCCAGAAGTTTTTCCTGTCCCTGATGCTATTTCTGAAGTAATCTCCAGGGAATGGAATAATTTGGGTAATTCATTTACTCCTTCTAAACGTTTTAAGCAATTATATCCTTTGCCATCTGACAGATTAGAATTTTGGGACAAAATCCCTAAAGTTGATGGGGCTGTCTCTACTCTTGCTAAACGTACTACTATTCCTACGGCAGATAGTACTTCCTTTAAGGATCCTTTAGATAGGAAGATTGACTCCTTTCTAAGAAAAGCTTATTTATGTACAGGTAATCTTTTTAGACCTGCTATATCTTTAGCGGATGTTGCTGCAGCTTCAACTTCTTGGTTAGAAGCTTTAGCGCAACAAGTAACAGATCATAATTCTCTTAGCATTGTTAATCTTCTTCAACATGCTAATAACTTTATTTGTGATGCCATCTTTGATATCATTAGAGTTGATGCCAGGTATATGTCTCTAGCTATTTTAGCTAGAAGAGCTTTATGGCTTAAAACTTGGAATGCTGATATGTCTTCTTAGTCAACTTTGCTTTCCCTTTCTTTCCAGGGTAATAAATTATTTGGTTCTCAGTTGGATTCTATTATCTCAACTGTTACTGGAGGGAAAGGAACTTTTTTACCACAGGATTAAAGATCTAAAGGTAAATTTAGGTCTAATAATCGTTTTCGTTCCTTTCGTCACAATAAGGAACAAAAGCCTGATCCTTCACCCACAGGAGCGGTATCAGTTTGGAAACCATCTCCAGTCTGGAATAAATCCAAGCCTTTCAGAAAATCAAAGCCAGCTCCCAAGTCCACATGAAGGTGCGGCCCTCATTCCAGCCCAGCTGGTAGGGGGCAGATTACGATTTTTCAAAGAAATTTGGATCAATTCAATTCACAATCTTTGGATTCAAAACATTGTGTCAGAAGGGTACAGAATTGGCTTCAAGATAAGGCCTCCTGCAAAGAGATTTTTTCTTTCCCGTGTCCCAGTAAATCCAGCAAAGGCTCAAGCATTTCTGAAATGTGTTTCAGATCTAGAGTTGGCTGGAGTAATTATGCCAGTTCCAGTTCTAGAACAGGGGCTGGGGTTTTATTCAAATCTCTTCATTGTACCAAAGAAGGAGAATTCCTTCAGACCAGTTCTGGATCTAAAAATATTGAATCGTTATGTAAGGATACCAACATTCAAAATGGTAACTATAAGGACTATCCTGCCTTTTGTTCAGCAAGGGCATTATATGTCCACAATAGATTTACAGGATGCATATCTGCATATTCCGATTCATCCAGATCACTATCAGTTTCTGAGATTCTCTTTCCTAGACAAGCATTACCAGTTTGTGGCTCTGCCGTTTGGCCTAGCAACAGCTCCAAGGATTTTTACAAAGGTTCTCGGTGCCCTTCTGTCTGTAATCAGAGAACAGGGTATTGTGGTATTTCCTTATTTGGACGATATCTTGGTACTTGCTCAGTCTTCACATTTAGCAGAATCTCATACGAATCGACTTGTGTTGTTTCTTCAAGATCATGGTTGGAGGATCAATTTACCAAAAAGTTCATTGATTCTTCAGACAAGGGTAACCTTTTTAGGTTTCCAGATAGATTCAGCGTCCATGACTCTGTCTTTGACAGACAAGAGACGTCTAAAATTGATTTCAGCTTGTCGAAACCTTCAATCACAATCATTCCCTTCGGTAGCCTTATGCATGGAAATTCTAGGTCTTATGACTGCTGCATCGGACGCGATCCCCTTTGCTCGTTTTCACATGCGACCTCTTCAGCTCTGTATGCTGAACCAGTGGTGCAGGGATTACACAAAGATATCTCAATTAATATCTTTAAAACCGATTGTACGACACTCTCTGACGTGGTGGACAGATCACCATCGTTTAGTTCAGGGGGCTTCTTTTGTTCTTCCGACCTGGACTGTAATTTCAACAGATGCAAGTCTGACAGGTTGGGGAGCTGTTTGGGGGTCTCTGACAGCACAAGGGGTTTGGGAATCTCAGGAGGTGAGATTACCAATCAATATTTTGGAACTCCGTGCAATTTTCAGAGCTCTTCAGTCTTGGCCTCTTCTAAAGAGAGAATCGTTCATTTGTTTTCAGACAGACAATGTCACAACTGTGGCATACATCAATCATCAAGGAGGGACTCACAGTCCTCTGGCCATGAAAGAAGTATCTCGAATTCTGGTATGGGCGGAATCCAGCTCCTGTCTAGTTTCTGCGGTTCATATCCCAGGTATAGACAATTGGGAAGCGGATTATCTCAGTCGCCAAACACTACATCCGGGCGAATGGTCTCTTCACCCAGAGGTATTTCTTCAGATTGTTCAAATGTGGGGACTTCCAGAAATAGATCTGATGGCCTCTCATCTAAACAAGAAACTTCCCAGGTATCTGTCCAGATCCAGGGATCCTCAAGCGGAAGCAGTGGATGCATTGTCACTTCCTTGGAAGTATCATCCTGCCTATATCTTTCCGCCTCTAGTTCTTCTTCCAAGAGTAATCTCCAAGATTCTGAAGGAATGCTCGTTTGTTCTGCTGGTAGCTCCAGCATGGCCTCACAGGTTTTGGTATGCGGATCTTGTCCGGATGGCCTCTTGCCAACCGTGGACTCTTCCGTTAAGACCAGACCTTCTGTCGCAAGGTCCTTTTTTCCATCAGGATCTCAAATCCTTAAATTTAAAGGTATGGAGATTGAACGCTTGATTCTTAGTCAAAGAGGTTTTTCTGACTCTGTGATTAATACTATGTTACAGGCTTGTAAATCCGTATCTAGGGAGATATATTATAGAGTCTGGAAGACTTATATTTCTTGGTGTCTTTCTCATAATTTTTCCTGGCATTCTTTTAGAATTCCGAGAATTTTACAGTTTCTTCAGGATGGTTTGGATAAAGGTTTGTCTGCTCCTTGAAAGGACAAATCTCTGCTCTTTCTGTTCTTTTTCACAGAAAGATTGCTAATCTTCCTGATATTCATTGTTTTGTACAAGCTTTGGTTCGTATAAAACCTGTCATTAAGTAAATTTCTCCTCCTTGGAGTTTGAATTTGGTTCTGGGGGCTCTTCAAGCTCCTCCGTTTGAACCTATGCATTCATTGGACATTAAATTACTTTCTTGGAAAGTTTTGTTCCTTTTGGCCATCTCTTCTGCCAGAAGAGTTTCTGAATTATCTGCTCTTTCTTGTGAGTCTCCTTTTCTGATTTTTCATCAGGATAAGGCGGTATTGCGAACTTCTTTTAAATTTTTACCTAAGGTTGTGAATTCTAACAACATTAGTAGAGAAATTGTGGTTCCTTCATTATGTCCTAATCCTAAGAATTCTAAGGAGAAATCATTGCATTCTTTGGATGTAGTTAGAGCTTTGAAATATTATGTTGAAGTTACTAAGAATTTCCGAAAGACTTCTAGTCTATTTGTTATCTTTTCCGGTTCTAGGAAAGGTCAGAAGGCCTCTGCCATTTCTTTGGCATCTTGGTTGAAATCTTTAATTCATCATGCTTATGTCGAGTCGGGTAAAACTCTGCCTCAAAGGATTACAGCTCATTCTACTAGGTCAGTTTCTACTTCCTGGGCGTTTAGGAATGAAGCTTCGGTTGATCAGATTTGCAAAGCAGCAACTTGGTCTTCTTTGCATACTTTTACTAAATTCTACCATTTTGATGTGTTTTCTTCTTCTGAAGCAGTTTTTGGTAGAAAAGTACTTCAGGCAGCTGTTTCAGTTTGATTCTTCTGCTTATAATTTCAGTTTTTTTCATTATAAGATTTAAACTTTATTTTGGGTGTGGATTATTTTCAGCGGAATTGATGTCTTTATTTTATCCCTCCCACTCTAGTGACTCTTGCGTGGAAGATCCACATCTTGGGTAGTCAGTATCCCATACTTCACTAGCTCATGGACTCTTGCTAATTACATGAAAGAAAACATAATTTATGTAAGAACTTACCTGATAAATTCATTTCTTTCATATTAGCAAGAGTCCATGAGGCCCACCCTTTTTTTGTGGTGGTTATGATTTTTTTTGTATAAAGCACAATTATTCCAATTCCTTATTTTTTATGCTTTCGCACTTTTTTCTTATCACCCCACTTCTTGGCTATGCGTTAAACTGATTTGTGGGTGTGGTGAGGGGTGTATTTATAGGCATTTTGAGGTTTGGGAAACTTTGCCCCTCCTGGTAGGAATGTATATCCCATACGTCACTAGCTCATGGACTCTTGCTAATATGAAAGAAATTAATTTATCAGGTAAGTTCTTACATAAATTATGTTTTTGTGTAGGCCCCAGCAACATCGAGTGAGGTGGGCGGGGCCTACATTTACAAGCAGCAAGCAACTTCTCCTGAGGTCCTGATAGTCTTCTGAGGGACTAATTGAAGCTTTAAACTCCATATTATCGCTTCCTAAGGGCAGGTAGGGCCACAGCAGAACTGTGGCAAGGTGCTTTAGGAGGTTTTAAACGGTTTTAGACATATTTCAATCCGTTTTTTTCATTTGGGGGTTTATTGCTTATTAATTAGTGGTGCAATCCTTCTAAAGCTTAGTGGGTACACTGTTAACATTTCAGAAAAATTGAAGCAATTTTAACCTGTTTTGCAGTTTGTGTATGCCTTTTTTTCTCTTAAAGACACATTACCTTTTTTGCCAATTGTGTTTTTTTCATTAAATAAAGTGTTTTCCAAGCTTGCTTGCTTTATTACTAGTCTTTTAAACATGTCTGACACTGAGGAAACTCATTGTTCAATTTGTTTAGAAGCCATTGTGGAACCCCCTCTTAGAATGTGTCCCACTTTTACTGATATGTCTATAAATTGCAAACAGCATATTTTGACTTATAAAAGTTTGGCATTAGATGATTCTCAGACAGAAGGAAATCAGGTTTTCTCTTGTTAAGTGTATCCAGTCCACGGATCATCCATTACTTATGGGAAATTCTCCTTCCCAACAGGAAGTGAATGCACTATCACTTCCTTGGAAGTATCATCCTGCCTATATCTCTCCGCCTCTAGTTCTTCTTCCAAGAGTAATCTCCAAGATTCTGAAGGAATGCTCGTTTGTTCTGCTGGTAGCTCCAGCATGGACGGATTCTTTTTCGGATGACCTTTTGCCATCCGTGGGCTCTTCCGTTAAGACCAGACCTTCTGTCGCAAGGTCCTTTTTTCCATCAGGATCTCAAATCTTTAAATTTAAGGGTATGGAGATTGAACGCTTGATTCTTGGTCAAAGAGGTTTCTCTGACTCTTTGATCAATACTATGTTACAGGCTCATAAATCTGTATCTAGAGAGATATATTATAGAGTCTGGAAGACTTATATTTCTTAGTGTCTTCTCATCATTTTTCCTGGCATTCTTTTAGAATTCCGAGAATTTTTTTTTTTTACAGTTTCTTCAGGATGGTTTAGATAAAGGTTTGTCCGCAAGTTCCTTGACAGGACAAATCTCTGCCCTTTTTGTTCTTTTTCACAGAAAGATTGCTAATCTTCCTGATATTCATTGTTTTGTACAAGACTTGGTTCGTATAAAACCTGTCATTCAGTCAATTTCTCCTCCTTGGAGTTTGAATTTGGTTCTGGGGGCTCTTCTAGCTCCTCCTTTTGAACCCATGCATTCATTGGGACATTAAACTTCTTTCTTGGAAAGTTTTGTTTCTTTTGGCCATCTCTTCTGCCAGAAGAGTCTCTGAATTATCTGCTCTTTCTTGTGAGTCTCCTTTTCTGATTTTTCATCAGGATAAGGCGGTGTTGCGAACTTCTTTTGAATTTAACAACATTAGTAGAGAAATTGTGGTTCCTTCATTATGTCCTAATCCTAAGAATTCTAAGGAGAAATCATTGCATTCTTTGGATGTTGTTAGAGCTTTGTTATATTATGTTGAAGCTACTAAGTCTTTCCGAAAGACTTCTAGTCTATTTTTCATCTTTTCTGGTTCTAGAAAAAGCCAGAAAGCTTCTGCTATTTCTTTGGCATCTTGGTTGAAATCTTTAATTCAACATGCCTATGTCGAGTCGGGTAAAACTCCGCCTCAAAGGATTACAGCTCATTCTACTAGGTCAGTTTCTACTTCCTGGGCGTTTAGGAATGAAGCTTTGGTTGATCAGATTTGCAAAGCAGCAACTTGGTCCTCTTTGCATACTTTTACTAAATACCATTTTGATGTGTTTTCTTCTTCTGAAGCAGTTTTTGGTAGAAAAGTACTTCAGGCAGCGGTTTCAGTTTGAATCTTCTGCTTATGTTTTTCATTAAACTTTATTTTGGGTGTGGATTATTTTCAGCAGGAATTGGCTGTCTTTATTTTATCCCTCCCTCTCTAGTGACTCTTGCGTGGAAGATCCACATCTTGGGTAGTCATTATCCCATACGTCACTAGCTCATGGACTCTTGCTAATTACATGAAAGAAAACATAATTTATGTAAGAACTTACCTGATAAATCCATTTCTTTCATATTAGCAAGAGTCCATGAGGCCCACCCTTTTTGTGGTGGTTATGATTTTTTTTTTTTTGTATAAAGCACAATTATTCCAATTCCTTATTTTTTATGCTTTCGCACTTTTTTCTTATCACCCCACTTCTTGGCTATTCGTTAAACTGATTTGTGGGTGTGGTGAGGTGTGTATTTATAGGCATTTTAAGGTTTGGGAAACTTTGCCCCTCATGGTAGGAATGTATATCCCATACGTCACTAGCTTATGGACTCTTGCTAATATGAAAGAAATTAATTTATCAGGTAAGTTCTAATGTTATTTATTCAAAATGGAATTTATTCGTTCTTTACTTAAAGAGGTCTTAATTGCATTAGAAATAGAGGATTCTGGTCCTCCTAATACTAAATCTAAACGTTTAAATAAGGTTTTTAAATCTCCTGTAGTTATTCCAGAGGTTTTCCTGTCCCTGATGCTATTTCTGAAGTAATCTCCAGGGAATGGAATAATTTGGGTAATTCATTTACTCCTAAACGTTTTAAGCAATTATATCCTGTGCCATCTGACAGATTAGAATTTTGGGACAAAATCCCTAAGGTTGATGGGGCTGTCTCTACTCTGGCTAAACGTACTACTATTCCTACGGCAGATAGTACTTCCTTTAAGGATCCTTTGATAGGAAGATTGAATCCTTTCTAAGAAAAGCTTACTTATGTTCAGGTAATCTTCTTAGACCTGCTATATCTTTAGCGGATGTTGCTGCAGCTTCAACTTTTTGGTTAAAAGCTTTAGCGCAACAAGTAACAGATCATAATTCTCATAGCATTGTTAATCTTCTTCAACATGCTAATAACTTTATTTGTGATGCCATCTTTGATATCATTAGAGTTGATGTCAGGTATATGTCTCTAGCTATTTTAGCTAGAAGAGCTTTATGGCTTAAAACTTGGAATGCTGATATGTCTTCTAAGTCAACTTTGCTTTCCCTTTCTTTCCAGGGTAATAAATTATTTGGTTCTCAGTTGGATTCTATTATCTCAACTGTTACTGGAGGGAAAGGAACTTTTTTACCACAGGATAAAAGATCTAAAGGTAAATTTAGGTCTAATAATCGTTTTCGTTCCTTTCGTCACAATAAGGAACAAAAGCCTGATCCTTCACTCACAGGAGCGGTATCAGTTTGGAAACCATCTCCAGTCTGGAATAAATCCAAGCCTTTTAGAAAATCAAAGCCAGCTCCCAAGTCCACATGAAGGTGCGGCCCTCATTCCAGCCCAGCTGGTAGGGGGCAGATTACGATTTTTCAAAGAAATTTGGATCAATTCAATTCACAATCTTTGGATTCAAAACATTGTTTCAGAAGGGTACAGAATTGGCTTCAAGATAAGGCCTCCTGCAAAGAGATTTTTTCTTTCCCGTGTCCCAGTAAATCCAGCGAAGGCTCAAGCATTTTTGAAATGTGTTTCAGATCTAGAGTTGGCTGGAGTAGTTATGCCAGTTCCAGTTCTGGAACAGGGGCTGGGGTTTTATTCAAATCTCTTCATTGTACCAAAGAAGGAGAATTCCTTCAGACCAGTTCTGGATCTAAAAATATTGAATCGTTATGTAAGGATACCAACATTCAAAATGGTAACTATAAGGACTATCCTGCCTTTTGTTCAGCAAGGGCATTATATGTCCACAATAGATTTACAGGATGCATATCTGCATATTCCGATTCATCCAGATCACTATCAGTTTCTGAGATTCTCTTTCCTAGACGAGCATTACCAGTTTGTGGCTCTGCCGTTTGGCCTAGCAACAGCTCCAAGAATTTTTACAAAGGTTCTCGGTGCCCTTCTGTCTGTAATCAGAGAACAGGGTATTGTGGTATTTCCTTATTTGGACGATATCTTGGTACTTGCTCAGTCTTCACATTTAGCAGAATCTCATACGAATCTACTTGTCGTGTTTCTTCAAGATCATGGTTGGAGGATCAATTTACCGAAAAGTTCATTGATTCCTCAAACAAGGGTAACCTTTTTAGGTTTCCAGATAGATTCAGTGTCCATGACTCTGTCTCTGACAGACAAGAGACGTCTAAATTGATTTCAGCTTGTCGAAACCTTCAATCACAATCATTCCCTTCGGTAGCCTTATGCATGGAAATTCTAGGTCTTATGACTGCTGCATCGGACGAGATCCCCTTTGCTCGTTTTCACATGCGATCTCTTCAGCTCTGTATGCTGAACCAGTGGTGCAGGGATTGAACAAAGATATCTCAATTAATATCTTTAAAACCGATTGTACGACACTCTCTGACGTGGTGGACAGATCACCATCGTTTAGTTCAGGGGGCTTCTTTTGTTCTTCCGACCTGGACTGTAATTTCAACAGATGCAAGTCTGACAGGTTGGGTAGCTGTTTGAGGGTCTCTGACAGCACAAGGGGTTTGGGAATCTCAGGAGGTGAGATTACCAATCAACATTTTGGAACTTTTCAGAGCTCTTCAGTCATGGCCTCTTCTAAAGAGAGAATCGTTCATTTGTTTTCAGACAGACAATGTCACAACTGTGGCATACATCAATCATCAAGGAGGGACTCACAGTCCTCTGGCTATGAAAGAAGTATCTTGAATACTGGTATGGGCGGAATCCAGCTCCTGTCTAGTTTCTGCGGTTCATATCCCAGGTATAGACAATTGGGAAGCGTATTATCTCAGTCGCCAAACGTTACATCCGGGCGAATGGTCTCTTCACCCAGAGGTATTTCTTCAGATTGTTCAAATGTGGGGACTTCCAGAAATAGATCTGATGGCTTCTCATCTAAACAAGAAACTTCCCAGGTATCTGTCCAGATCCAGGGATCCTCAAGCGGAAGCAGTGGATGCATTGTCACTTCCTTGGAAGTATCATCCTGCCTATATCTTTCCGCCTCTAGTTCTACTTCCAAGAGTAATCTCCAAGATTCTGAAGGAATGCTTGTTTGTTCTGCTGGTGGCTCCAGCATGGCCTCACAGGTTTTGGTATACGGATCTTGTCCGGATGGCCTCTTGCCAACCGTGGACTCTTCCGTTAAGACCAGACCTTCTGTCGCAAGGTCCTTTTTTCCATCAGGATCTCAAATCCTTAAATTTAAAGGTATGGAGATTGAACGCTTGATTCTTAGTCAAAGAGGTTTCTCTGACTCTGTGATTAATACTATGTTACAGGCTCGTAAATCTGTATCTAGGAAGATATATTATAGAGTCTGGAAGACTTACATTTCTTGGTGTCTTTCTCATCACTTTTCCTGGCATTCTTTTAGAATTCAGAGAATTTTACAGTTTCTTCAGGATGGTTTGGATAAAGGTTTGTCTGCAAGTTCCTTGAAAGGACAAATCTCTGCTCTTTCTGTTCTTTTTCATAGAAAGATTGCTAATCTTCCTGATATTCATTGTTTTGTACAAGCTTTGGTTCGTATAAAACCTGTCATTAAGTCAATTTCTCCTCCTTGGAGTTTGAATTTGGTTCTGGGGGCTCTTCAAGCTCCTCCGTTTGAACCTATGCATTCATTAGACATTAAATTACTTTCTTGGAAAGTTTTGTTTCTTTTGGCCATCTCTTCTGCTAGAAGAGTTTCTGAATTATCTGCTCTTTCTTGTGAGTCTCCTTTTCTGATTTTTCATCAGGATAAGGCGGTGTTGCGAACTTCTTTTAAATTTTTACCTAAGGTTGTGAATTCTAACAACATTGGTAGATAAATTGTGGTTCCTTCATTATGTCCTAATCCTAAGAATTCTAAGGAGAGATCATTGCATTCTTTGGATGTAGTTAGAGCTTTGAAATATTATGTTGAAGCTACTAAGAATTTCCGAAAGACTTCTAGTCTATTTGTTATCTTTTCCGGTTCTAGGAAAGGTCAGAAGGCCTCTGCCATTTCTTTGGCATCTTGGTTGAAATCTTTAATTCATCATGCTTATGTCGAGTCGGGTAAAACTCCGCCTCAAAGGATTACAGCTCATTCTACTAGGTCAGTTTCTACTTCCTGGACGTTTAGGAATGAAGCTTCGGTTGATCAGATTTGCAAAGCAGCAACTTGGTCTTCTTTGCATACTTTTACTAAATTCTACCATTTTGATGTGTTTTCTTCTTCTGAAGCAGTTTTTGGTAGAAAAGTACTTCAGGCAGCTGTTTCAGTTTGATTCTTCTGCTTATAATTTCAGTTTTTTTTTCATTATAAGATTTATACTTTATTTTGGGTGTGGATTATTTTCAGCGGAATTGGCTGTCTTTATTTTATCCCTCCCTCTCTAGTGACTCTTGTGTGGAAGATCCACATCTTGGGTAGTCATTATCCCATACGTCACTAGCTCATGGACTCTTGCTAATTACATGAAAGAAAACATAATTTATGTAAGAACTTACCTGATAAATTCATTTCTTTCATATTAGCAAGAGTCCATGAGGCCCACCCTTTTTTGTGGTGGTTTTGATTTTTTTGTATAAAGCACAATTATTCCAATTCCTTATTTTTTATGCTTTCGCACTTTTTTTCTTATCACCCCACTTCTTGGCTATACGTTAAACTGATTTGTGGGTGTGGTGGGGGTATATTTATAGGCATTTTGTGGTTTGGGAAACTTTGCCCCTCCTGGTAGGAATGTATATCCCATACGTCACTAGCTCATGGACTCTTGCTAATATGAAAGAAATGAATTTATCAGGTAAGTTCTTACATAAATTTCTGTTATTCCGTTCTCTCTCCCTCCTGTTTTTAAGAAATTGTTTCCCATTTCTGACACCATAAAGGACTCATGGCAGACGGTCCCTAAGGTGGAGGGAGCTATTTCTACCATGGCTAAGCGTACAACTATACCTATTGAAGACAGTTGTGCTTTCATTGATCCTATGGATAAAAAATTAGAGGGTCTCCTAAAGAAAATATTTGTTCATCAAGGTTTTCTTCTTCAACCTATAGAATGCATTGTTCCTGTAACCACTGCAGCTGCCTTTTGGTTTGAGGCTCTAGAAGTGGCTCTTCAGCTGGAGACCCCACTAGATGATATTTTGGACAGAATTAAGGCTCTTAAGTTGACTAATACTTTTATTACAGATGTGACTTTTCATCTTGCTAAATTAGTGGCTAAGAATTCAGGTTTTGCCATTTTAGCGAGTAGAGCGTTATGGCTAAAGTCCTGGTCAGCTGATGTGTCATCTAAATCTAAGCTTTTGTCCATCCCTTTCAAAGGTAAGACCCTATTCGGGCCTGCATTGAAAAAGATCATTTCAGACATTACTGGAGGGAAGGGTCATACCCTCCCTCAGGATAAGTCAAATAAGACAAGGACCAAACAATATAATTTTCGTTCCTTTCGAAACTTCAAGAGTGGTCCCTCTACCTCTTCCACTGCTGCAAAGCAAGAGGGGAACTTTACTCAATCCAAGCCAACCTGGAGACCTAATCAGTTTGGAACAAGGGTAAACAGGCCAAAAAGCCTGCTGCTGCCACTAAGTCAGCATGAAGGGGTAGCCCCTGATACGGGACCGGATCTAGTAGGGGGCAGACTCTCTCTCTTTGCTCAGGCCTAGGCAAGAGACGTCAGGATTCCTGGGCAGTAGAAATTGTAACCCAGGGATACCTTCTAGATTTCAAGGATTCCCCTCCAAGGGGGAGGTTCCATCTTTCTCAATTGTCTGTAAACCCGACAAAAAGAGAGGCGTTCTTACGCTGTGTAGAAGACTTTTTTATCATGGGAGTGATCTGCCCATTTCCAAAAGCAGAACAGGGGCAGGGGTTCTACTCCAATCTGTTTATAGTTCCCAAAAAGGAGGGAACCTTCAGACCAATTCTGGATCTCAAGATCCTAAACCAATTCCTAAGAGTTCCATCTTTCAAGATGGAGACCATTCGGACTATCTTACCATTGATCCAGGAGGGTCAATATATGACCACCGTGGACTTAAAGGATGCATATCTGCACATTCCTATCCACAAAGATCATCACCAGTTCCTCAGGTTCGCCTTTCTGGACAAGCATTATCAGTTTGTGGCTCTTCCTTTCCGGTTGGCCACGGCGCCTCAAATCTTCACGAAGGTGCTAGGGTCTTTTCTGGCGGTTCTAAGGCCACGGGGCATAGCAGTGGCGCCTTATCTAGACGACATTCTAATTCAAGCGTCATCCTTCCAACTAGCCAAGTCTCACATGGACTTAGTGTTGGCCTTTCTAAGGTCTCACGGGTGGAAAGTGAACGTAAAAAAGATTTCTCTTTCCCCCCTCACAAGAGTTTCATTTCTAGGGACTCTGATCGACTCGGTGGACATGAAAATATTTCTGACGGAGGTCAGGAAATCAAAGATTTTGTCCACCTGCCAAGCTCTTCATTCCATTCCTCGGCCATCAGTGGCTCAGTGTATGGAGGTAATCGGACTAATGGTAGCGGCAATGGACATAGTTCCATTTGCTCGCTTGCATCTCAGACCACTGCAACTATGCCTGCTCAATCAGTGAAATGGGGATTATGTGGATTTACCTCCTCAGATAAATGTGGATCAAGAGACCAGAGACTCTCTTCTTTGGTGGTTGTCACAGGATCATCTGTCCCAGGGAATGTGTTTCCGCAGGCCAGAATGGGTTATAGTGACTACGGACGCCAGTCTTCTGGGCTGGGGTGCAGTCTGGAATTCCCTGAAAGCTCAGGGTTTGTGGACTTGGGAGGAGGCTCTCCTACCGATAAATATTCTGGAATTAAGAGCGATATTCAATGCTCTCCAGGCATGGCATCAGCTGGCTTCGGCCAGATTCATCAGGTTTCAGTCGGACAACATCACGACTGTGGCTTATATCAATCATCAGGGCGGAACAAAGAGTTCCTTAGATGATAGAGGTCTCAAGGATAATCCAATGGGCAGAGGCTCACTCTTGCCATCTGTCAGCGATCTATATCCCAGGTGTAGAGAACTGGGAGGCAGATTTTCTAAGTCGTCAGTCTTTTCATCCGGGGGAGTGGGAATTCCATCCGGAGGTGTTTGCTCAGCTGTTTTGGCTATGGGGCACACCAGCGTTGGATCTGATGGCATCTCGTCAGAACGCCAAACTTCCTTGTTATGGCTCCAGGTCAAGGGATCCTCAGGCTGTACTGATAGATGATCTAGCAGTACCCTGGTCGTTCAACCTGGCTTATGTGTTTCCACCTTTACCTCTCCTTCCACGTCTGATTGCCAGAATCAAACAGGAGAGAGCATCAGTGATTTTGATAGCGCTCGCGTGGCCACGCAGGACTTTGTATGCAGACCTGGTGGACATGTCATCCCTTCCACCATGGTCTCTGCCATTGAGACAGGACCTTCTGATTCAAGGTCCATTCAAGCATCCAAATCTATTTTTTCTGCAACTGACTGCTTGGAGATTGAACGATTCTATCAAAGCGGGGTTTCTCTGAGTCAGTCATAAATACCTTGATTCAGGCTCGAAAGCCTGTTACCAGGAAAATTTATCATAAGATATGACGTAAATATGTTTTTTTGTGCAAATCCAAAGACTTCTCCTGGAGTAAAATCAGGATTCCTAGGATTTTGTCTTTTCTCCAAGAGGGATTGGAGAAAGGATTATCAGCTAGTTCCCTAAAGGGACAGATATCTGCTCTGTCTATTTTGTTGCACAAGCGTCTGGCAGATGTTCCAGATGTTCGTGCTTTTTGTCAGGCTTTAGTTATAATTAAGCCTGTGTTTAAACCTATTGCTTCGCCATGGAGTCTAAATTTAGTTCTTTTATCTTGGAAAGTTTTGTTCCTAGTTGCTATCTCTTCAGCTCGAAGAGTTTCTGAACTATCTGCATTACAATGTGACTCTCCTTATCTTGTGTTCCATGCTGATAAGGTGGTTTTGCGTACCAAGCCTGGGTTCATACCTAAGGTTGTTACTAACAGGAATATCAATCAAGAAATTGTTGTTCCTTCTCTGTGTCCTAATCCTTCTTGTAAGAAGGAATGTCTGTTGCACAACTTGGACGTGGTTCGTGCTTTGAAATTTTATTTGCAGGCAACCAAAGATTTTCGTCAAACATCTTCTTTGTTTGTTGTCTATTCTGGAAAGCGTAGGGGTCAAAAGGCTACGGCGACTTCTCTTTCCTTTTGGCTGAAAAGCATCATCCGTTTGGCTTATGAGACTGCTGGACAGCAGCCTCCTGAAAGGATTACAGCTCATTCTACTAGAGCGGTAGCTTCCACATGGGCTTTTAAAAATGATGCTTCTGTTGAACAGATTTGTAAGGCTGCGACTTGGTCGTCGCTTCATACCTTTTCAAAATTGTATAAATTTTATACTTTTGCTTCTTCGTAGGCTATTTTTGGGAGAAAGGTTTTGCAAGCAGTGGTGCCTTCTGTTTAGGTTCCTGTCTTGTCCCTCCCTTCATCCGTGTCCTAAAGCTTTGGTATTGGTATCCCACAAGTTAGGATGAATCCGTGGACTCGGTACATCATGCAAAAGAAAACAAAATTTATGCTTACCCGATAAATTTCTTTCTTTTGCGATGTACCGAGTCCACGGCCCGCCCTGTCTATTCAAGACAGATAGTATTTTTTTTTATGTAAACTTCAGTCACCTCTGCACCTTATAGTTTCTCCTTTTCTTCCTTGGCCTTCGGTCGAATGACTGGGGGTTGGAGTTAAGGGGGGAGCTATATAGACATCTCTGCTGTGGTGCTCTCTTTGATACTTCCTGTCAGTTAGGACAATATCCCACAAGTTAGGATGAATCCGTGGACTCGGTACATCGCAAAAGAAAGAAATTTATCAGGTAAGCATAAATTTAGTTTTTTGCCTGACATGTTGGTGTTATATCTTTCACTTGGATGTTATATGTTGCACTGAGTAATTACAACTGGATAAATACAAACTGTGTCTGTCTTTATTTCAGGCTGCAAAGCAACAAAATGTGATTATTTTCAAGGGGGGGATGATTCTTTTCAATACCCACTGTATTTGCCATATAAGGAACACACTTTTTAGTGCTTTGATTACTATCACTTATAAACAAGTTGCCCCATAATTTATATATACTTCATAAAGTGGTTATATTGGTATTTTTCAGATGATTAACTAATTCATTGTAATTTTAATTTATTTTTAGTCTCACCGGGATGAAATCCAGCGAAAATTTGACACTTTACGTGATAGTTGTACAGTAAGTTATTATTTCATTCATTAATTAAAACAATTTCTTTACGTCTGCTTCATTAAAAATTGTATACATTAAAATTAAAGCTGTGGTAACAATTGTTTAATGCAGATTTTAACATACTACAAAATAAATGCAGAGGAAGATTTAAACTGCAGTAGTTTAAGCCACACTATGGTAAAACTAGTGAGCATGACGGCTGTAAAGCTAGAACAACTGTTTTGAATGCATCAGTCTTTTGGTAGGAGACATCCAAATAATTCTTGCAAATAGTAGTAAATGTAAGTGTTCCCTGCTGTCATCATCACTGCCTCTTGCAGCACCCCTCTACAAGTTGCTTTCATAACTTTGCTATGTGTACTGCTGCCCACATAGTGCTCAAAATATGCATATGACATAACACATGCCCACTTCAGTATGCTGTTATGTAAAGGGGACCTGTTTCAACCAAAGACATCAAGAGAAAGAGGTTACATTGATAAGAAAACTAAATTTGAATGCCGCCCTCCCAACACCCAATCTGAATCATGAATGTTTTAATTGACTGCTATGTCTCTTTAAATCAAATACTATATACCTAGGAATTGTGGGATTATATTGGTACCCTGGCTGAGCTTCAGATTTATTATAAACACATACCTGCCTAAGTTTAAAAGTGTTAGTCTTTGTTACACAATAAACTGTGAATAAATTCAACTTGTTTAGGGTATCAAGAGTGAAATATTAATCTCTTTAACAGGTAAGCGTCTGACTCTGCATTAGTAACACATGATGCTCTCCTATGCTAACCTGCGATTCCTAAACTTGATAAGGTATATGAGCACAGGGTGTGCCTCCGGCCTTCCCGGTTCCTGTTAAGATGGCGGATATTATTAAGAATGAATGGGAGCAATTAGGTTCTTCCTTTTCCCCTTCTTCTTCCTTTAAGAAACTGTTCCCCGTTCCGGACTCTCAGCTTGAGCCGTGGGGTACTGTCCCTAAGGTGGATGGTGCTATCTCCATGCTCGCAAAGTGGACAACTATTCCCCTCGAGGATAGTTTGTCGTTTAAAGAGCCCATGGATAAAAAGTTGGACAACATGTTAAGGAAAATTTTTCAACACACAGGGTTTGTTTTTCAGCCGGCAGCGGCCGTAGCTGCGGTCGCCGGAGCTACGACATATTGGTGTGAATCCCTGTGTGAAATGGTCGAGGGGGAGACTTCCATCGACGAGATACAGGATAAGATTAAGGTGCTCAAGTTTGCCAATTCTTTCATATGTGATACCAATATGCAAATTTTTCGACTGAACGCTAAGGTGTCCGGTTTTTCCGTTTTAGCTCGCAGGGCTCTGTGGCTAAAGTCTTGGTCTGCGGACATGACCTCTAAGTCGAGGCTGTTGTCCCTGTCTTTTCAAGGAAAGATTCTGTTTGGTCCAGGATTGGATTCGATCATATCCACGGTTACGGGAGGCAAGGGAGCTTTCCTACCACAGGATAAGAAGGCTAAGCCTAAAGGATCTACTTTTTGTCCCTTTTGTGCGGACAAGGCCAAGCGCTAGCAGCCCGCCGCAAAAGCGGACCAGTCCAAGGGAACTTGGAAACCGGCTCATTCTTGGAACAAGTCAAAGCAGAGCAAGAAGCCTGCCGAGAGAAAATAGTCATGAAGGGGCGGCCCCCAACCGGTCTCTGGATTAGGTATGGGGCAGATTATCTCTCTTCTCAGAAGCCTGGTTGCAGGACGTTCAGGATACTTGGGTTCTGGACGTTGTTGTCCAGGGTTACAGGAAAGGGTTCAGATATCGTACCATTGCCCCTAGCAGAAAGGGGTCTAGGATACTATTAAAATCTTTTTGTGGTTCCAATGGAGGAGGGCACGTTCTGCCCGATTCTGGACCTAGTTTCTAAGTGTTCCATCATTCAAAATGGAAACGATCAGATCTATTCTGCCCCTGGTTCAAGAGGGACAGTTCATGACAACTATAGACTTGAAGGACGCTTACCTTCATGTGCCAATTCACAGGGACCACTTCCATTTCCTAAGATTTACGTTTCTGGACCAACACTTCCACGGCCCTGAGTGTCTTCACGAAGGTTCTGGGGGCGCTACTTGCAGTGGCCAGATCCAGAGGCATTGCGTTGGCGCCCTATCTCGACGACATCCCAGCAACAGGGTAGAGTTCCTGGGCACGATAATAGACTCTATGTCCATGAAGATATTTCTCACAGACCATCAACGCCGGAAGATTGTATCCGCTTATCTTGCCCTTCAGTCCTCCGCAAGCCTATCTGTGGCTCAATGTATGGAGGTGATGGAGATTGTGACCGTCCTGGGAGATGTTTTGGGTGCCAAGATGGCACAAGGAAAATTGTCCTGGAACACCGAAACAATCTACAATGCTCTGAAGGCATGGCCTCCTCTGGGGGCGTTAAGCTTCATCAGATTCCATACCGACAACATAACCTCGGTGGCT
Source organism: Bombina bombina (assembly GCF_027579735.1). Classification (NCBI taxonomy): domain Eukaryota; kingdom Metazoa; phylum Chordata; class Amphibia; order Anura; family Bombinatoridae; genus Bombina; species Bombina bombina. Next base: position 437,507,951 of record NC_069500.1, read on the forward strand.
TACATCAACCATCAGAAGGGTATGAGGAGCTCCCTAGCCATGAGGGAGGTGTCTCGGATATTGGAATTGGCGGAGTCCCACAGCTGCTCGCTCTCAGCGAATCACATTCCAGGTGTGGACAACTTTCTCCACAGGCAATCCTTCCATCCAGGGGAATGGTCAATTCACCCAGATGTGTTTGCGGAGATTTGTCTCTGGTGGGGAACGCCGGAGATAGATCTCATGGCATCCAGACTCAATTGCAAGGTACCCTGTTACGGGTCGAGGTCCAGGGATCCCCAGGCAGAGCTGATAGATTCCTTAGCAGAGCCTTGGGGATTCAGCCTAGCTTACATTTTTCTACCGTTACCACTTCTACCTCATGTAGTGGCACGCATCAAACAGGAGTGGGTTTCGGCCATTTTGATTGCTCCTTTGTGGCCGCGGAGGACGTGTTTTGCGGATTTGGCAGAGATTTCATCCTCTCCGCCGTGGAGGTTACCCTGTTGCAGGGATCTGCTGGAACAGGGCCCTTTTCAACATCAAAATCTCGATTTTCTGAGGCTGACTGCGTGGAGATTGAACGCCTAGTCTTGGCCAAGAGAGGCTTTTCTGAAAGTGTGGTTGATACTATAATTCAGTCAAGGAAGCCAGTCCCTTGTCGCATCTACCATAAAGTGTGGAGGACTTACTTGTCCTGGTGTAAGATGCATGGATATCCTTGGCATAAGGTGAAGGTATCCAGGATTCTGTCCTTTCTCCAAGACGGTTTGGAGAAGGGTCTTGCCGCCAGTTCCTTAAAGGGACAGATTTCGGCATTATCAGTCTTGTTACATAGGAGGCTCGCTGAGCTCCCTGACATCCAATCTTTTGTTTAGGCTCTGTCTAGAATCAGGCCTGTCTTTAGACAGTCTGCTCCCCCATGGAGCTTAAGCTTGGTCCTTAAGGTATTGCAGAAGGTTCCGTTTGAGCCTATGCATTCTATTGACATTAAGATTCTGTCCTGGAAGGTTCTCTTCCTGTTGGCCATTACATCGGCACGCAGAGTATCTGATCTGGCTACCTTGCAATGTGAGCCTCCTTATCTGTTTTTTCATGCGGATAAGGCTGTGCTTCGCAATGGTTTGGGGTTTCTTCCCAAGGTGGTGTCTAACCGTAACATCAATCAGGAAATAGTGGTTCCTTCTTTTTGTCCTAACCCTTCTTCTTCTAAGGAGAGGTTGCTTCATAATCTGGAAGTGGTTCGTGCCCTGAAGTTTTATCTTTAGGCTACGATGGATTTTAGACAGTCTATATCTTTTTGTGGTGTATTTAGGGAAGTGCAAGGGGCAGAAAGCCTCTTCTACTTCTTTGTCCTTTTGGTTGAGGAGCTTGATTCGCTTGGCCTATGAGACAGCGGGACATAAGCCTTCTTTAGAGGATCACGGGTCATTCAACTAGTGCTGTGGTTTCGTATTGGGCCTTCAAGAATGAGGCCTCTATGGAGCAAATTTGAAAGGTCTAAGAACAGAGGGGGCGCATGTGTTATCTACAATCACTGATATAAATGGGCGTTTCAGCTTACCCTCTCCAACAGACTTCCAGCCAGGTGTACCTCTGAAAAAGCAGAGACGACAAGAGAACACCACATGTGCAGATCAACCAAACTATTGATATATAGATAATAGGAATGCCAAATGGTGTCAGTATATAGCAGGGTTATAGTACAATGTATTTAATAATTATTCTTTAAAATAACCCCCAATCAAAATGCATATACGAAACAATTAAAATCAATATTTATTCCTAAATTCTTTACGATAAGTTAAAGTTATAAACACATTGAATTATATTTATAGAAACCAGATTATGAATCAAATGATTCCACTTATGCTGTTATAATATCCTATACAAAGATCAAAAAAATATACCTTTACAATTTACCTTACTCACAATAATCACATTAAAATATCACAATAAAATAACAGAATCTTCCGTTATTAACCAATAACTCTAGTTCAATGTTTAATATGGATTACCAGCTTACTATGCTTAATTTACAACTACCAGGGATTTAATCACAATAACCAGTTTATGTACAGTTCTGAAAGAGTTCACTATAATGACTGACTTATAAATCTGGAGTGTAAAACCCTGTCTAGAAAATTATTTAACACTGAATGTGACTGGTTCTAATTTACGCAGGGCTATGGATATAACTTAAAACACAAATATGTTTTTTAAATTACTAGCTGCAATTTAACTATAACCTTAATGAATGTCTTTGATTAAAATATTAAATATACATTTTCTTATACTTTATTCAAATAACCAAATTAATGTTTCAGCTTCCAGAATTTCTCCAATAAGTCCAATTTCACCTCATAAATTAAGAGGTAATTTTTGCAAGATGGATAAAATTAGGCCCAGATTTGCTTATAGTGACTGTGTCCCAAAATGGCAGCAAAGTTCTCAGTCAAAATTCAGCAGCAGAGCCCTTTTTTTCTCTTGCCTGTGGTTATATCACCTGATATACCCCACCCCTTTTTATTCTAATCATTGGTAAAATTGGAAACGCCCCACGGATGCTTGACTTGTGATAGGCCCCTTGAGCTGAACATCTCTTGATTATTTGGGAGACGCCTCCCTGCGTAGCCATTTATCTTTTGGCTGCGATACCATCTCTGATCTATAGATGGCAGCAGACACCCAGAAATGCAGTTTTACTATCAATGCTGCTACAGTTTATTATAGATTCATATATATTTTTACAATGTATTATATTTTCTAGTATTAATAAGTCACATGTTCCATGTGTATTGGACCACGTCATACCACTCATCCTGAGCATTTCAAGACTAGATTTGATATATTTCTCATAATACAAAGTAATTCTTATACATTTAAAATATATGGGTATTTAAAAGGATTTTAATACTTTTAGCATGGATCTAATTAATATTTCATTTATCATCCTAATATCACATACATACCTTGAGATCAGCAATCAGATGTGGTTTCATATTTATTACTATCCCATATAAATATTTCATATCTGTATATCTTTTGCTGAGTGTATAAACATGATATTATTTATCACCAAAGTATCACCCAATTATATATTATTTATCACACCAATTATATATGTACTTATTAGATGCCTGAAAAATATAAGAATGTTATCCATTAAATTTATTACAAAACTGAAATGCATTTCTCAGATCCATGAACATATACATTTTTTTATACAAGATTGAAAATTACACAAGTTTGTATTTTTAAAACGAATTTTAGTTACAATACAATATGTGTTTCTGCTTGGCTCAGTGCAGGTGTTAATCCAACACAGCAGGGGTAATCAACTTTTCCCCTTGAGACTTCTTTCTAAGCTTTGTGTATTCAAACACAGCAGGCGTAATAAAACTTTTGACTATACTTAAACCTCAAAAGGATTTTTCCAACAGACAAACTATGTCTGTTTATTTACAGGGGTCATTATCTGATAACCTGTTATTTCATAGAAGAAATGTCAGGAAATCAAACTTCAAACAGAGCAGCCATATAGTGAACAGCTCTTTGAAATAATTGCCTGAACTAATGATACCAAATGTTTTCTCTTTGTTCTCATTTGGATGAATTGTAATCATTAAAAAGGGAGGTTGGGGCTGGTCTGTTGTGAGACCAATTCACATCAAATTAGGTTTTAGCAAAAGAAAAATGAAATATTAGATTCTATGATACATCTGTAGTTTATTTAATGTTACTCACAGATACCCTGACAATGGGTAGTCGCATTTCAAAACAGCACACCTGTGTGCTAGTAGACGCGGACTAATATATTATTAGGGGAGTATCAGCTCACCCACTCCAGGTGTTCCCCGCAAGTTAGTACATATGCTGGTTATACAAATATATCTCCACAAATGGACAATAGGATATAAGATGCGACCTTATGGAGCAAATTTGTAAGGTGGCTACCTGGTCCTCCTTGCACACTTTTAAACTTTTTTACAAATTTGACATTTTTGCTTCTGCGGAAGCTGTTTTTGAGAGAAATGTTTTGTAGGCTGTGGTGCCCTCAGATTAGGGTCTGCCCTTTCCCTCCCGGTTTCATTGTGTCCTCTAGAGCTTGGGCATATGTTTCCCAACAGTAATGAATGATGTCGTGGACTCTCCTCCCCTTTAGATGGCAAACATAAGTTATGCTTAGGAGATAATTTCATTTCTATCGAGGGGAGGAGAGTCCACGTCTTCTGCCCTTATCTCCGAATGGCGGACCTAAATTGAATTCATTTTCTGGCACCATTTATACCCTGATATTTCTCCTACTGTTCCTTGTTCCCTCAGCAGAATGACTGGGGGATGAGGTAAGTGGGGGAGGTATTTAAGCCTTTGGCTGGGGTGTCTTTGCTTCCTCCTGGTGGCCAGGTTCATAATTCCCAGCAGTAATGAATGAAGCCGTAGATTCTCCTCCCCTCAATGGAAATTATCAGATAATAATTGTTAGAGGATAGTATTGCGCTATAGGAATTGGTATCATAAACCTCTCTAAAGGACAGCTTCCCCAAAGAGTTGTCTAAGATAAACAGTAATAAGCAAAAAAAACTTATGTATAGAGAGTTTTATGTATAGAGAGGGTGCCTGTTAAGCTAAAGATATCAGCACTATGAGATATTTAAAGATATTTATTAAAAGTATAATAATAAGATAAAATATGGGACGTCTCCCTATAAAACAAAATAGCCTATTTAATTAGGCGCAATATAAAAAACATGTGCAGCATTCACAATATACGTTTGTGTTGCAGGCTAGCATTCAAAAATATAAATTGTAACAGTGTCCGTTATATATGATATTAGATGATACTTTTGTTGCAAATCAAGCCTTTGCTTCACAGTCTTTTTCATGTATACCACCAATAATTCGTACTACAAGACTTTCAGTCAGATACCACTCCAATTAGCAATTCAGTTGCTCTATGAACAAACACGGTACCTCTCAGAGCGGTAATGGTTTCCTTCAGAGCCAAAGAAACTTGTCAAAGACCACAATTTTTTTCCAGTATATAATAGATGGATAGTACCTGTATCACTGTAGAGATTCTGGACTGGTAAGCAGGTATATTAGCCTTTCGTGTAGTAGGTATATTACCCTTTCGCATTACGAGGTGCTTCTGTTCCTTTTCGGAATAACTTTCCAAATGAGTTCTTCCACGTGACTGTTAGCATCTGACATCACAGATTATCCTCCGTTTTAGTAGGGTAAACAATTATTTGTCCTGGAGACAGCTTATAGCTCTTTGCCAGTACAAACAATTGGCGATATGAAACTAGAAACCTGCACTTAGGGCTTTGCACGCAGGAATATAGTTGTATTAAGTGTGTTCTCACCATCCAGATTCCAGCTAAAATTTCTTGAAGTAGTTGGAGAATTAGTAATAACCCGGAAATTCCAAGAGGTCTCAATTCAGAATTAGACCTCTCACCCTTTTTGTTTGAATGAAACAATTATTGTATTTTTTTCTAGACGCCCTCTCTATACAAAAGTTTTTTGCTTAAATTATCAGATAAGCATAATTTGTTTTTTTCTTTCATAAGGTGGTGAGAGTCCATGATACTTTCCTCCTGCGATTCAACTCCTGGCCCCTAGGAGGTGGCAACAATTCCCAAAACTTCCTCCCACCTCACTGGTATGCCAGTCTATCTTTACCTCCACAAGAGAAAGGTGAAGAATTGAGGTGTTCCAGATTTTTCCTTGAGAGAGGTCCTTAGTGGGATTTGGAGACCCATTTTCCTCCTCTGAGAGCTGTTCCTGAAATAGACAAAGGGGAGTTTGGAGTATGGAGCTATGGCACAATTACTCCAAGTGAGGGGTTAATCAAAAGCTTGCCATAGGTGTTGTGGGGACTGATCCCTAAGCCTCCTTCTGTTGGGTCTTAAATATACTCCACACTTCCTCTGCTGTAATGTGGTCAGCACTGAATGGGCTACATACTGGAAGCAGTCGTTTCTGCAGCTGGGGGAGTGGGTGCTTGCCAGGTAAGTCTGATCACATTGGCCTCAAAGTCCACACACAGTGGGTGCCAAGTGTAATAAACTCATGCTTCAACAAATTAAAAATCCTTTATAGGATCAATTGCGGGCTAAAGTGAAACCACACACACAATCATTTATAATAAACGCCAATGAACGATTCCTTCAACTACTTGATAAACCCGTTCAGATTACTTTCTTTTTCCATATATTTTAAACCGGGTAATATAGGTAAGGTATCGTCCTGATATCCCACGAAACTCTACGGCCAGTATATTGACTGTAATCCTTTATCTCCTAAAGCCGGGCTACAGAATCACTTCTCTTTCATGCAGCTTCTTAAGCATCAAACATAATAAGGGTATAGCTCCTATGATTGGTGAGATGAAAAGCCCTCTCATTTAATACATTCCATAGGTGGAAAACCTTGACCAATAGGCCAGTAGGGTTAGGTTTTTAAGTGAGCACAGCACATGTGTTTTTTAAGTGGCTTTGAGTAGGGCGTAAAGCCGAAACGCATCAGCCGTTATTTTTTACCCTGCTGGTGAATTTCCGTGGTAACCCCTACTGTATGCATGGATATAATGTGATTTTAATTGTCTTAATAAAGTTCTAAGTTTTACAGGTGATCCGGTGCTCCTTACATTCATTCACTGACTTGATCACATTGGCACTCACATTACCCAGAGGAATTTAGCAGGTATATCTGCCATGTTACATGATAGCCATAACTCGTTGGAGCTAGTTATGTTACACACTAGAACCTGTAGTTGACTGTTGTTGCTGCAGTAAGAGTTCCTATTGGTGTAAGGCGTGAATGTGACCGGTCATCAGGAACTAAGTCGAATCAGCTAAACTGCATTCAGGCATTTGTGTTGATATGCGTCAAAGAACTTACGTCTAGTAAGTGTGTTTCTTGTTTGTGCGATTTTATGTGTCAATAAAACCACCTTGAATTTGGGTTGTGCTGTCTCTTTTATGTTCCATATTTCTTAGACTACCACTTTTGCCTGTGGAGGAGGAACCCACGGGATTTGAAACAGCTGTAACCTTGTCTGGAAGCTTGGCTTTCTTGAGTTGCGTGATCCGGATTTTCCTGAGGCCCTCATTGGGACTTTTATTATTCACAGCGTTTACTGACCAGTAAGACTGATTTTACTATTTTTCGTTTTTAATATGGAGACTGTTGTCATTTGGGATTGCTGAAACACTGTGGTTTCTATTCATACATTGTCAAATTTGTTCCAAAGTGTAAGCACTTCTTGATATATTGAGTTTGTCTCATATATTTTGTATTTTGTTGTTAACCAATAAAAAAAAACCTTCTTCCTCTACTAAGTCTGCGTGAAGGTGTGATATCTGATCTAGATCCTCTTCTGGTAGGGTACATATAATGACTTTTCTCCAACATAGGTGTGTCCGGTCCACGGCGTCATCCTTACTTGTGGGATATTCTCTTCCCCAACAGGAAATGGCAAAGAGCCCAGCAAAGCTGGTCACATGATCCCTCCTAGGCTCCGCCTTCCCCAGTCATTCTCTTTGCCGTTGTACAGGCAACATCTCCACGGAGATGGCTTAGAGTTTTTTGGTGTTTAACTGTAGTTTTTATTATTCAATCAAGAGTTTGTTATTTTAAAATAGTGCTGGTATGTACTATTTACTCTGAAACAGAAAAGAGATGAAGATTTCTGTTTGTAAGAGGAAAATGATTTTAGCAAACATTACTAAAATCGATGGCTGTTTCCACACAGGACTGTTGAGAGGAATTAACTTCAGTTGGGGGAAACAGTGAGCAGACTTTTGCTGCTTGAGGTATGACACATTTCTAACAAGACGATGTAATGCTGGAAGCTGTCATTTTCCCTATGGGATCCGGTAAGCCATTTTTATTACATAAAGAAAAAAAGGGCTTCACAAGGGCTTTTAAGACTGTAGACATTTTCTGGGCTAAAACGAGTTATATATAAGCATATTTTATACTTCATAGCCTTGAGGAATTATTTTAATCTTGGGAATTATGTAAAATAACCGGCAGGCACTGTATTGGACACCTTATTCTCTAGGGGCTTTCCCTAATCATAGGCAGAGTCTCATTTTCGCGCCTCTATTGCGCACTTGTTTTTGGGAAGCATGACATGCAGATGCATGTGTGAGGAGCTCTGATACATAGAAAAGACTTTCTGAAGGCGTCATTTGGTATCGTATTCCCCTTTGGGCTTGGTTGGGTCTCAGCAAAGCAGATACCAGGGACTGTAAAGGGGTTGAATATAAAAACGGCTCCGGTTCCGTTATTTTAAGGGTTAAAGCTTCCAAATTTGGTGTGCAATACTTTTAAGGCTTTAAGACACTGTGGTGAAATTTTGGTGAATTTTGAACAATTCCTTCATACTTTTTCACATTTGCAGTAATAAAGTGTGTTCAGTTTAAAATTTAAAGTGACAGTAACGGTTTTATTTTAAAACGATTTTTGTACTTTGTTATCAAGTTTATGCCTGTTTAACATGTCTGAACTACCAGATAGACTATGTTCTGTATGTGGGGAAGCCAAGGTTCCTTCTCATTTAAATAGATGTGATTTATGTGACACAAAATTTAGAGAAAATGATGCCCAAGATGATTCCTCAAGTGAGGGGAGTAAGCATGGTACTGCATCATCCCCTCCTTCGTCTACACCAGTCTTGCCCACACAGGAGGCCCCTAGTACATCTAGTGCGCCAATACTCCTTACTATGCAACAATTAACGGCTGTAATGGATAATTCTATCAAAAACATTTTAGCCAAAATGCCCACTTATCAGCGAAAGCGCGACTGCTCTGTTTTAGAAAATACTGAAGAGCATGAGGACGCTGATGATATTGGTTCTGAAGTGCCCCTACACCAGTCTGAGGGGGCCAGGGAGGTTTTGTCTGAGGGAGAAATTTCAGATTCAGGGAAAATTTCTCAACAAGCTGAACCTGATGTGATTACATTTAAATTTAAATTGGAACATCTCCGCGCTCTGCTTAAGGAGGTGTTATCTACTCTGGATGATTGTGAGAATTTGGTCATTCCAGAGAAATTATGTAAAATGGACAAGTTCCTAGAGGTCCCGGGGCCCCCCGAAGCTTTCCCTATACCCAAGCGGGTGGCGGACATTGTAAATAAGGAATGGGAAAGGCCCGGTATACCTTTCGTCCCTCCCCCCATATTTAAGAAATTGTTTCCTATGGTCGACCCCAGAAAGGACTTATGGCAGACAGTCCCCAAGGTCGAGGGGGCGGTTTCTACTCTAAACAAACGCACCACTATACCCATAGAAGATAGTTGTGCTTTCAAAGATCCTATGGATAAAAAATTAGAGGGTTTGCTTAAAAAGATGTTTGTTCAGCAAGGTTACCTTCTACAACCAATTTCATGCATTGTTCCTGTCACTACAGCAGCGTGTTTCTGGTTCGATGAACTAGAAAAGGCGCTCAATAAAGATTCTTCTTATGAGGAGATTATGGACAGAATTCATGCTCTCAAATTGGCTAATTCTTTCACCCTAGACGCCACTTTGCAATTGGCTAGGTTAGCGGCGAAAAATTCTGGTTTTGCTATTGTGGCGCGCAGAGCGCTTTGGCTAAAATCTTGGTCAGCAGATGCGTCTTCCAAGAACAAATTGCTTAACATTCCTTTCAAGGGGAAAACGCTGTTTGGCCCTGACTTGATAGAGATTATTTCCGATATCACTGGGGGCAAGGGCCACGCCCTTCCTCAGGATAGGTCTTTCAAGGCCAAAAATAAACCTAATTTTCGTCCCTTTCGCAGAAACTGACCAGCCCCAAGTGCTACGTCCTCTAAGCAAGAGGGTAATACTTCTCAAGCCAAGCCAGCCTGGAGGCCAATGCAAGGCTGGAACAAAGGTAAGCAGGCCAAGAAACCTGCCACTGCTACCAAGACAGCATGAGATGTTGGCCCCCGATCCGGGACCGGATCTGGTGGGGGGCAGACTCTCTCTCTTCGCTCAGGCTTGGGCAAGAGATGTTCTGGATCCTTGGGCGCTAGAAATAGTCTCCCAAGGTTATCTTCTGGAATTCAAGGGGCTTCCCCCAAGGGGGAGGTTCCACAGGTCTCAATTGTCTTCAGACCACATAAAAAGACAGGCATTCTTACATTGTGTAGAAGACCTGTTAAAAATGGGAGTGATTCATCCTGTTCCATTAGGAGAACTAGGGATGGGGTTCTACTCCAATCTGTTCGTAGTTCCCAAAAAAGAGGGAACATTCAGACCAATCTTAGATCTCAAGATCCTAAACAAGTTTCTCAAGGTTCCATCGTTCAAAATGGAAACCATTCGAACAATTCTTCCTTCCATCCAGGAGGGCCAATTCATGACCACGGTGGATTTAAAGGATGCGTATCTACATATTCCTATCCACAAGGAACATCATCGGTTCCTAAGGTTCGCATTTCTGGACAAGCATTACCAGTTTGTGGCACTCCCGTTCGGATTAGCCACTGCTCCAAGAATTTTCACAAAGGTACTAGGGTCCCTTCTAGCGGTGCTAAGACCAAGGGGCATTGCAGTAGTACCTTACTTGGACGACATACTGATTCAAGCATCGTCCCTTCCACAAGCAAAGGCTCACACGGACATTGTCCTGGCCTTTCTCAGATCTCACGGGTGGAAAGTGAACGTAGAAAAAAGTTCTCTATCTCCGTCAACAAGGGTTCACTTCTTGGGAACAATAATAGACTCCTTAGAAATGAGGATTTTTCTGACAGAGGCCAGAAAATCAAAACTTCTAAACTCTTGTCAAATACTTCATTCTGTTCCTCTTCCTTCCATAGCGCAGTGCATGGAAGTAATAGGTTTGATGGTAGCGGCAATGGACATAGTTCCTTTTGCGCGAATTCATCTAAGACCATTACAACTGTGCATGCTCAGTCAGTGGAATGGGGACTATACAGACTTGTCTCCGACGATACAAGTAGATCAGAGGACCAGAGATTCACTCAGTTGGTGGCTGTCCCTGGACAACCTGTCACAGGGGATGAGCTTCCGCAGACCAGAGTGGGTCATTGTCACGACCGACGCCAGTCTGGTGGGCTGGGGCGCGGTCTGGGGACCCCTGAAAGCGCAGGGTCTTTGGTCTCGGGAAGAATCTATTCTCCCGATAAATATTCTGGAACTGAGAGCGATATTCAATGCTCTCAAGGCTTGGCCTCAGCTAGCAAAGACCAAGTTCATACGGTTTCAATCAGACAACATGACGACTGTTGCGTACATCAACCATCAGGGGGGAACAAGGAGTTCCCTGGCGATGGAAGAAGTGACCAAAATCATTCAATGGGCGGAGACTCACTCCTGCCACTTGTCTGCAATCCACATTCCAGGAGTGGAAAACTGGGAAGCGGATTTTCTGAGTCGTCAGACATTTCATCCGGGGGAGTGGGAACTCCATCCGGAAATCTTTGCCCAAATCACTCAATTGTGGGGCATTCCAGACATGGATCTGATGGCCTCTCGTCAGAACTTCAAGGTTCCTTGCTACGGGTCCAGATCCAGGGATCCCAAGGCGACTCTAGTAGATGCACTAGTAGCACCTTGGACCTTCAAACTAGCTTATGTATTCCCGCCGTTTCCTCTCATCCCCAGGCTGGTAGCCAGGATCAATCAGGAGAGGGCATCGGTGATCTTGATAGCTCCTGCGTGGCCACGCAGGACTTGGTATGCAGACCTGGTGAATATGTCATCGGCTCCACCATGGAAGCTACCTTTGAGACGAGACCTTCTTGTTCAAGGTCCGTTCGAACATCCGAATCTGGTCTCACTCCAACTGACTGCTTGGAGATTGAACGCTTGATCTTATCAAAGCGAGGGTTCTCAGATTCTGTCATTGATACTCTTGTTCAGGCCAGAAAGCCTGTAACTAGAAAAATCTACCACAAAATATGGAAAAAATATATCTATTGGTGTGAATCTAAAGGATTCCCTTGGGACAAGATAAAAATTCCTAAGATTCTATCCTTTCTTCAAGAAGGTTTGGAGAAAGGATTATCTGCAAGTTCTTTGAAAGGACAGATTTCTGCCTTGTCTGTGTTACTTCACAAAAAGCTGGCAGCTGTGCCAGATGTTCAAGCCTTTGTTCAGGCTCTGGTTAGAATCAAGCCTGTTTACAAACCTTTGACTCCTCCTTGGAGTCTCAATTTAGTTCTTTCAGTTCTTCAGGGGGTTCCGTTTGAACCCTTACATTCCGTTGATATTAAGTTATTATCTTGGAAAGTTTTGTTTTTGGTTGCAATTTCTTCTGCTAGAAGAGTTTCAGAATTATCTGCTCTGCAGTGTTCTCCTCCTTATCTGGTGTTCCATGCAGATAAGGTGGTTCTGCGTACTAAACCTGGTTTTCTTCCGAAAGTTGTTTCTAACAAAAACATTAACCAGGAGATAGTCGTGCCTTCTTTGTGTCCGAATCCAGTTTCAAAGAAGGAACGTTTGTTGCACAATTTGGATGTAGTTCGTGCTCTAAAATTCTATTTAGATGCTACAAAGGATTTTAGACAAACATCTTCCTTGTTTGTTGTTTATTCTGGTAAAAGGAGAGGTCAAAAAGCAACTTCTACCTCTCTCTCTTTTTGGATTAAAAGCATCATCAGATTGGCTTACGAGACTGCCGGACGGCAGCCTCCTGAAAGAATCACAGCTCATTCCACTAGGGCTGTGGCTTCCACATGGGCCTTCAAGAACGAGGCTTCTGTTGATCAGATATGTAAGGCAGCGACTTGGTCTTCACTGCACACTTTTACTAAATTTTACAAATTTGATAATTTTGCTTCTTCTGAGGCTATTTTTGGGAGAAAGGATTTGCAAGCCGTGGTGCCTTCCATCTAGGTGACCTGATTTGCTCCCTCCCTTCATCCGTGTCCTAAAGCTTTGGTATTGGTTCCCACAAGTAAGGATGACGCCGTGGACCGGACACACCTATGTTGGAGAAAACAGAATTTATGTTTACCTGATAAATTACTTTCTCCAACGGTGTGTCCGGTCCACGGCCCGCCCTGGTTTTTTAATCAGGTCTGATAATTTATTTTCTTTAACTACAGTCACCACGGTATCATATGATTTCTCCTATGCAAATATTCCTCCTTTACGTCGGTCGAATGACTGGGGAAGGCGGAGCCTAGGAGGGATCATGTGACCAGCTTTGCTGGGCTCTTTGCCATTTCCTGTTGGGGAAGAGAATATCCCACAAGTAAGGATGACGCCGTGGACCGGACACACCGTTGGAGAAAGTAATTTATCAGGTAAACATAAATTCTGTTTTTTAGAAGGCCTTGTCACAATCTGTACAAGATCTTGGGTGCTTAACATAGTTTCTCAAAGGTACAGAATGGGCTTCAGATCAAGGCCTCCCAGAGGAAGGTTTCTTCTTTCCCGTGTCCCAAAGTAACCTGTAAAGGCACAAGGTTTTTTTTTAATGATTGTTCTAGATCCTATGTTAGAACAATCCAACCTTTGCATTGTTACCAAGAAAAAGGGAACTTCAGTCCTTTTCTGGATTTGAAAACTCTAAAAAAAAAAACCTCAGGGTTCCTACTTTCAAAATGGAAACAATTGGGACTGTTTTTTCCCTTGTTCAACAAGGTCAAAATATGTCAATGTTGAACTTGAAGGATGCTTATCTTTATATTCCTAGCCACAAATACCATCACCCGTTCCTAACGTTTGCTTATCAGGACATGCATTTTCAGTTTGTTGCTCTCCCAATTGGTCTGGCTACAGCTCCCAGAAGCTTTACAAAGGTTCTGGAAACTCTTTATCAGTAATATGAGGTCAAGGTATTTTAGTGCCTCCCTACCTGAACAATTTCTTGGTACATGGTCAATCTTTACCTTTAGCAGTATCTCATACCAACAAGCTTTTGTTGTTTCTTCACAATCATGGTTGGAGAATGAACATTCCAAAGAATTTTCTATCTCCTTAAACCAGAGCCTCTTTTCTAGGAGTCATTATAGACTCATTAACAATGAGACTTTCCTTGACAGATTAAAGGAGATCAAAGTTACAGACGACATGTGTTTTTCGCCAATCCTAGTGTAGCCCTTTGCATGAAGGTATTAGGCCTGATGATTGCTGCATCAGTTGCCATTCCTTTTGCCTGGTCTCCCATAAGACCTCTTCAATTATGCATGCTACGCCAATGGTGCAAGGATTACATTTTCTTTCTCAAAGGATCCTGGTGGATAGAAAATCTCTGTGGTCTTCTTTTGTCTTTTTAACCTGGATAATAATCACAACAGACACAAGTCTTTCGGTTTGGGGTGCAGTATAGGCGTCCAGTAGAGCACAAGGAGTTTAGTCTCCACAGGAGGCGAGGTTACCAATAAATATCTTAGAACTCCATGCAATCTTCAGAGCTGGGCTCTCCTCAAAGAAAATATTTATCTGGGTTTCCAAACAGACCATGTCACATCTGTGGCGTTTAAAATTTGCAGTTCTCTAGCGATGAAGGAGTTTTCTCAGATTCTGTCTTGGGCAGAGAACAATGTACAATTTCTGACAATTCAAAACCCAGGGGTGAACAATTGGGAAGCAGACTATCTGAATTGTGAATGCTTTCATCTAGGTGATTATTGTTTACATTGGTAAAATTTCAATTAGATTGTAGATCGATAGGGGTCTACCAGAGATAGACCTTATGGCTTCTCATTTGAACAACAACTAGAATGATAGCTTGAATGAAACAAGAGCAATCATTAGTACTTTTTATTGCTCCAACTTTGCCATGCAGAACTTGGTTTACAGATCTAGTTCAGATGTCCAGTTATCTTCTGTGGCCACTTCCTCTAAGACACAAATTTCCATCTCAAAGACCCTTTTCTCTTGTAAGATGTATCCAGTCCACGGGTTCATCCATTACTTGTGGGATATTCTCCTTCCCAACAGGAAGCTGCAAGAGGACACCCACAGCAGAGCTGTCTATATAGCTCCTCCCCTAACCCCCACCCCCAGTCATTCTCTTGCAGCTCTCAACAAGATAGGAAGTATCAAGAGATATGTGGTGACTTTGTGTAGTTTTACCTTCAATCAAAAGTTTATTTTTAAACGGTACCGGCGTTGTACTGTTTTTATCTCAGGCAGAAATTACAAGAAGAATTCTGCCTGGAGGTTGATGATCTTAGCGGTTTGCAACTAAGGTCCATTGCTGTTCTCACACATAACTGAAGAGTATGGGAAAACTTCAGTTGGGGGAACGGTCTGCATATTACCTGCTTTGAGGTATGTTCAGTATTTTTATTTCTAGAGAGATGATAAGTTCTAGAAAATGCTGACACAGCCTTGTATAATTGAGGTAAGCCTGATGCAGTGATTTAACAGCGACTGGGATCATGCTTACCAAACAGGGTAATACTCATGTTAATACTCATATTACTTAGTGACAAAACGTTTACATGTTTCATAAATAGGACGTTTTTTCTCCGAGGGAGATAAGTCTTTAATTGGGGCCTAGTTTTCCACATGGCTAGTCAGATACTGCTAGGAGTACTTTCTTAAGGCCCCTCTGGCATCCAGTACATGGTGGGAGGGGCCTATTTTCGCGCTCTAGCTGCGCAGTTTTAATTCAGACTGAGACATCCAGCTTCCCTAGAGGAGTTCTCTGGCATCTGAGGACCACTATAGAGGGTTTATTTCTTCCCTAAATCGTATTTGAGGGCAGGTAGGAGCCTCAGCAGAGCTGTGGCAGGGTGTTTAACTGTATTTTAACGGTGGTTAATGTTTTTTTGCATCCGGTTTGGTGCCTAAAGGGTTAATCATCCATTTGCAAGTGGGTGCAATGTTGCTTTAGTCCCTTACACACACTGTAAAAATTTCAAAGACTTCACTATATTTTTACACTGTTTTGCAGTTTAAGTGCTTGTTTTTTTCTCTTAAAGGCACAGTAACGTTTTTATTTAATTACCGTTTCACATTTATTAAAGTGTTTTCCAAGCTTGCTTGTCTCATTACTAGTCTGTTAAACATGTCTGACATAGAGGAAACTCCTTGTTCAATATGTTTGGAAGCCATTGTGGAACCCCCTCTTAGAATGTGTACCAAATGTACTGAAATTTCTATAAACTATAAAGACCATATTATGGCGCTTAAAGATTTATCTCCAGAGGATTCTCTGACTGAAAAAAGGGAGATTATGCCATCTAGCTCTCCCCATGTGTCAGAACCTATAACTCCCGCTCACGTGACGCCAAGTACATCTAGCACGTCTAATTCTTTTACCTTACAGGCCATAGCTGCAGTTATGAATGCTACCCTCTGAGGTATTGTCCAAACTGCCATGGTTACATGGAAAGCTTGACAGCTCTGGGGCTAGAACAAATACAGAGTTTTCTGACGCTTTAATACATGTGTCCGATATACCCTCACAATACTCAGAAGCCGAGGCAGGAGAGCTTCTATCTGTGGGTGACATTTCAGATTCACGGAAGGCGTTGCTTCAGTCTGACTCTGAAATGACAGCATTTAAATTTAAGCTTGAGCACCTCCGCTTATTGCTTAGGGAGGTTTTAGCGACTCTGGATGACTGTGAACCCGTTGTAGTTCCAGAGAAATTGTGTAAGATGGACAAATACTTTGCAGTACCTGTTTACACTGATGTTTTTCCAGTCCCTAAGAGGTTTTCGGAAATTATTACTAAGGAATGGGATAAACCAGGTGTGTCGTTCTCTCCCCCTCCTGCTTTTAAAAAGATGTTTCCCATAGATGCCGCCATACGGGACTCGTGGCAGACGGTCCCTAAGGTGGAGGGAGCAGTCTCTACCCTAGCTAAGCATACAACTATCCCCGTCGAGGACAGTTGTGCTTTCCTAGATCCTATGGATAAAAAATTGTAGGGTCTCCTTAAGAAAATTTTTATACATCAAGGTTTTATTCTCCAGCCTCTTGCATGCATTGCCCCAGTCACTGCTGCAGCGGCTTTTTGGTTCGAGTCTCTTGAGGAGGCTCTACAGGTGGAGACCCCTTTAGATGAGATTTTAGACAGGATTAAAGCTCTTAAATTAGCTAATTCCTTTATCTCTGACGCCGTTTTTCATTTAACCGAGCTAACGGCTAAGAATTCAGGTTTTGCCATTCTGGTCAGCAGACGTTACTTCAAAGTCTAAGCTTCTTAACATCCCCTTCAAGGGACAGAACCTATTGGGGCCTGGTCTGAAGAAGATCATTTCTGATATTACTGGAGGAAAAGGTCAAGCCCTTCCTCAGGATAGGTCCAATAAGTTAAGGACCAAACAGAATAATTTTCGTTCCTTTCGAAACTTCAAGAGTGGCGCAGCCTCAGCTTCCTCTAATGCAAAACAAGAGGGAAATTTCGCCCAGTCCAAACCAGTCTGGAGACCTAACCAGGCTTGGAACAAGGGGAAGCAGGCCAAAAAACCTGCTGCTGCCTCTAAGACAGCATGAAGGAGTAGCCCCCGATCCGGGACCGGATCTAGTAGGGGGCAGACTTTCTCTCTTTGCTCAGGCTTGGGCAAGAGACGTCCAGGATCCCTGGGCATTAGAGATTGTTTCCCAGGGATATCTTCTGGAATTCAAAGGTTCATCTCCAAAGGGGAGATTTCACCTCTCACAACTATCTGCAAACCAGATAAAGAGAGAGGCATTCTTACATTGCGTTCAAGACCTACTGGTTATGGGAGTGATCTACCCAGTTCCAAGGGAGGAACAGGGGCAGGGTTTCTATTCAAACCTGTTTATAGTTCCCAAAAAAGAGGGAACGTTCAGACCAATCTTGGATCTCAAGATCCTATATATATTTCTCAGGGCCCCATCTTTCAAGATGGAGACAATCCGAACCATCCTCCCTATGATCCAGTAGGGTCAATATATGACTACCGTGGACTTAAAGGATGCTTATCTCCACATTCCGATTCACAGAGACCATCATCAGTTCCTCAGGTTCGCCTTCCTAGACAGGCATTATCAGTTTGTGGCTCTTCCCTTCGGATTAGCCACGGCGCCAAGAATCTTTACGAAGGTTCTAGGGTCTCTACTGGCGGTTCTAAGGTTGCAGGGCATAGCGGTGGCTCCTTACCTAGACGACAGCCTGATCCAGGCGTCGACTTTTCAAATCACCAAGTCCCATACGGACATTGTTCTGGCCTTTCTGAGGTCTCACGGGTGGAAGGTGAACAGAGAAAAGAGTTCTCTCTCCCCTCTCACAAGAGTTTCCTTCCTAGGAACTCTGATAGATTCAGTAGAAATGAAAATTTTTCTGACAGAGGTCAGGATATCAAAGCTTCTAACTTCTTGCCGTACTCTTCATTCCACTTCTCGGCCATCAGTGGCTCAGTGTATGGAAATAATCGGCCTGATGGTAGCGGCAATGGACATAGTTCCGTTTGCCCGCCTACATCTCAGACCACTGCAACTTTGCATGATCAATCAGTGGGACGGGGACTACACAGATTTGTCTCCTCTGTTAAATCTGGATCAAGAGACCAGGGATTCTCTTCTCTGGTGGTTATCTCGGGTCCATCTGTCCAGGGGAATGAGTTTCCGCAGGCCAGAGTGGACTGTAGTGATGACAGATGCCAGCCTTCTGGGCTGGGGCGCAGTCTGGAATTCCCTGAAGGCTCAGGGTTCGTGGACTCAGGAGGAGGCCCTCCTTCCGATAAACATTCTGGAGCTAAGAGCGATATTCAATGCTCTTCAGGCTTGGCCTCAACTAGCTGCGGTCAGATTCATCAGATTTCAGTCGGACAATATCACAACTGTAGCCTATATCAACCATCAGGGGGGAACAAGGAGTCCCCTGGCAATGATGGAGGTTTCCAAGATAATTCTTTGGGCAGAGGTTCACTCTTGCCATCTTTCAGCTATCCATATCCCAGGAGTAGAGAACTGGGAGGTGGATTTTCTAAGTCGGCAGACTTTTTATCCGGGGGAGTGGGAGCTCCCTCCGGAGGTATTTGCCCAGCTGATTCAACTATGGGGCAAACCAGAACTGGATCTGATGGCGTCTCGTCAGAACGCCAAGCTTCCTCATTACGGGTCCAGGTCAAGAGATCCCCAGGCAATGCTGATAGATGCTCTAGCAGTGCCCTGGTCCTTCAGCCTGGCTTATGTGTTTCCACCATTTCCTCTCCTCCCTCGTCTGATTGCCAAGATCAAGCAGGAGAGAGCTTCGGTGATTTTGATAGCTCCTGCGTGGCCACGCAGGACTTGGTATACAGATCTGGTGGACATGTCATTCTTTCCACCGTGGACTCTGCCGCTGAGGCAGGACCTTCTACTCAAAGGTCCATTCAAACATCCAAATCTAATTTCTCTGCGTCTGACTGCTTGGAGATTGAACGCTTGATTTTATCAAAACGTGGTTTCTCCGAGTCGGTCATTGATACCTTGATTCAGGCTCGAAAGCCTGTCACCAGGAAAATCTATCATAAGATATGGTGTAAATATCTTCATTGGTGTGAATCCAAGGGTTACTCGTGGAGTAAGGTCAGGATTCCTAGGATATTATCTTTTCTCCAAGAAAGATTGGAAAAGGGATTATAGGCTAGTTCCTTAAAGGGACAGATTTCTGCTTTGTCTATTCTTTTTCACAAGCGTCTGGCTGATGTTCCAGACGTTCAGGCGTTTTGTCAGGCTTTGGTTAGAATCAGGCCTGTGTTTAAACCTGTTGCTCCGCCATGGAGTTTAAATTTAGTTCTTAAAGTTCTTCAAGGGGTTCCGTTTGAACCTTTGCATTCCATAGATATCAAGCTTTTATCTTGGAAAGTTCTGTTCCTAGTAGCTATCTCTTCGGCTCGAAGAGTTAAAGAATTATCTGCCTTACAGTGTGATTACCCTTATCTTATCTTCCATGCAAATAAGGTAGTTTTGCTTATCAAACCTGGGTTTCTTCCTAAGGTGGTATCTAATAAGAATATCAATCAAGAATTTTTTGTTCCGTCACTGTGTCCTAATCCTTCTTCAAAGAAGGAACGTCTGTTACACAATCTTGACATGGTTCGTGCTTTAAAGTTTTATTTGCAAGCTACTAAGGATTTTCGTCAAACATCTGCATTGTTTGTTGTATATTCTGGAAAGAGGAGAGGCCAAAAGGCTTCGGCAACTTCTCTTTCTTTTTGGCTGAGAAGCATAATCCGTTTAGCTTATGAGACTGCTGGCCAGCAGCCTCCTGAAAGAATTACAGCTCATTCTACTAGAGCAGTAGCTTCCACATGGGCTTTTAAACATGAGGCCTCTGTTGAACAGATTTGTAAGGCGGCGACTTGGTCTTCGCTTCATACTTTTTCTAAATTCTACAAATTTGATACTTTTGCTTCCTCGGAGGCTATTTTTGGGAGAAAGGTCTTACAGGCAGTGTTGCCTTCCATTTAAGTTCCTGCCTTTTCCCTCCCTTCATCCGTGTCCTAAAGCTTTGGTATTGGTATCCCACAAGTAATGGATGAACCCGTGGACTGGATACCCCTTACAAGAGAAAACAAAATTTATGCTTACCTGATAAATTTCTTTCTCTTGTGGTGTATCCAGTCCACAGCCTGCCCTGTCACTTTAAGGCAGGTGTTTTTATTTTTAAAATTACAGTCACCACTGCACCCTATAATTTCTCCTTTTTCTTACTTGTCTGCGGTCGAATGACTGGAGGTGGGGGTTAGGGGAGGAGCTATATAGACAGCTCTGCTGTGGGTGTCCTCTTGCAGCTTCCTGTTGGGAAGGAGAATATCCCACAAGTAATGGATGAACCCGTGGACTGGATACACCACAAGAGAGAGAAATTTATCAGGTAAGCATAAATTTTGTTTTTTCATCAAACAGTCAAGTCTCTCAACTTGAAGGCTTTGAGATTGAAAGCTTAATTTTAAAGTAAAGAGGTTTTTTTGGTGTGGTAACTGAAACCTTAATTCAGGCTCAAAAGAAAGATCTATCATAAGATTTGGAAGGTTTTTCTTTCCTGGAATGAGAAACATGGGTCTATTGGTAAGCATCATTTATTAACATTTAGACACTCTATAGCTATGTTAGGGGCACTTTTTATTTATTTATATACAGTATATATTTGCGCATATATGTATTTGGCCCTGGGACAGAATCCTTCACTTTATTTTCCTTGCTGTTTTGCATGCATCAGCTTTTTCGGCACGCTTAGTATGTATTTTGTGGGTCAACCTTTTGAGTTTATGCGCATCTTGGTTGCACACGTCGGGTTAATGCTTGTTGAGTTAGTACACGTTCCTTTTTATTTTGTTATAGTTACTTTCTCGCTTTGGCTTTATCGTATGCTATAATGTAGCAGTCTGATTCTGTCCCTAAATCTTCCCAAGAAATGGAGTCCCCTGAACACCTTTCTACTATTATTGGGTGTTTCTATTACTCATTTATTTGACTAATTCTTACAATTATTAATGCAATTAGACCAACCTAATGCTGTTTCTTTGGGTATTAATGCAGCTTTTGTTTGTTTAGGAGAATGTTGATATTGTTTCACCTAAACTGTTTCACCTACACAGTATCTGAGGCGCTGGCTGCTGTCCCGCCTTCAAACAAACGTAAAAGGTCAGTTCAGAGTTTTACCTTCTGCAAGTTCTATTTACCCTGAAACCAGGGATACTGTTATGTCTTTAGTTTGTAAAGATTCCTCTGGTGATGAGAATTCTGCAACTGATGTTGTACCTGATATTTCCTCTTTTCTGTTTAAAGTTCAACTATTCGTTCTCTTTTAAAAGATGTTTTAATTACTTTAGGGGTTAAAGATCCTAAAGTTTCTAATAAGCCTTGCAACCGTTTAACCCGTTAGTTACCGGGACTTTTAGAGAAGAACTTGCCCAAAAGACTAGAGAATTTTTTGCATTTTTGCTATTGCTCCATTTTAACAAAGATAGATCCTTGTTTATTTTTTTTTTATTTACCTTTGAAAACTATATAGACAACCCAATGTATTCATCTAGGCCCATTTTGGTATAGTTCATGCCACCATTTCACTGCCAAATGCGATCATATAAAAAAAAATCTTTAACTTTTTCACAAATTTGGGGATTCTCACTGAAATTATTTACATACCGCTTGTGCAATCATGGCACAAATGATTCTAAAAGCTTCTCTGGAATCCATAAATTAATAATAATAAGCAGGAGCGCTATAGCTAAAGGTGTTAAAATAAAAGTGATGAAAGGTTGTATATAAAATTATATAAGTTTATAGGAAACTTAGGATATATGTGTGTTACTAAAAGTGACTTAGTGAAAAAGTGATTAGTGCTGATTCTAAACAGTGTTAAAGTCTAATAGCTCAAAATTTATCAAATAAACTCAAATAGGCTCAAAATGAGAAAAAAACAGTGACATACAAAGTGATTTGTGTCAGGCTCTGCCTAAAGTATTTAATGCAACATATACAGAATAAAAACACAATATCTATAAAAACGTACGTCTCTGTATGTGGCAAATTATACCGGTACTTTCATAGATTATCTCCTTATGGCCCGATAAGGGATCAAACAGTCCAAGTCTATAGTATTTTTGAATAGTTAATGCAGGCTTACCCCCGGATAGATGTAGTTCTCAGTGGGGGAAAAAAGGGAAAGTTACCGCCATAGCGGAAGTGACGTCACTTGTAGGGGCGCTGGTCCGATTGAGTACTCTGATTGGTCCTTGTTCCGATCGTTCTCAGATGTCGGTTTGTTTGTTCCACAATAGCGAAGTATCCGCTCTTTATGTGCTCAAACGCACGCAGGATACTATTGGAGGCTATTATATATGCAATAGAACCATTAAATACAAAGTTCCATATGAAACCTTAATTCAGGCTTATAATAACGGTACAGCAGCAGGTACCAGGTAGTCGTACAGTTTCGAAAATCCACAGATGACAAGCAGCATCAATCTGATACAGCAACTGGAGGCTGTGAAATAATCCTTGTAGTTAAAAGTTGGCAACAAATATCAACGCGTTTCTCCCTCCGCAGGGCTTTTTAATATATTTTCTTTAAAACTTCTCTGGAATCCCCTTTATTCAGAAATAACACACATACCATGGCTTTGTCATTGCTTTTTTCTTCTTAAAACGGGGAGAGTCCACAGCTGCATTCATTGCTTTTGGGAAAAACAGAACCTGGCCACCAGGAGGAGGCAAAGACACTCCAGCCAAAGGCTTAAATACCTCCCCCACTTCCCTCATCCCCCAATCATTCTTTGCCTTTCGTCACAGGAGGTTGGCAGAGATGTGTTAGAAGATAACGGAATAGTCTCTTATGGAGGGTAGTACTCTTCGTGTTGGGACGGGAGTTTTAAGTAGTCCTGTCAGCCTCTCAGTGAGAGCTTGGATGAAAGTTGGAGTCCGGAGATACAGGGAGAATTTCTGCGAAACCATCCCGACATTACTGTTCTACGACATAGATTCTGGTAAGATTGTTTCATTTTCGTTTCACTGTGGAATATATTTAATGATAGAATACAGGCTCTCAGTGGGACTCCTTTATCTTTATGGAATCAAGGGTTAATATCTCCTAAGGGGGGTTAATGAACAGTGGGGGACTTTTAATCATATTTTTTATGTGATTCTGTCTGCTGTTGTGTATGGATATTGGGCTCAGGGCTTTTACGGAATATTCAGGTTTTTTGAGCTACGCAGTTTCTTGATGGGACTGGTGCACTTTTCCTTGACCTGTAAGTTGCAAGTAATGACCGGCGTGGTCATGTTTATCGTTCCATATTCTTGACCAAGGTTCGGTGGAGAGGGTCTTTCTCTACTTGTCTGGGTCATAGGAGGTGGTGAGTGCCCCAGCCATTGGGGGTGTGAGGTGCCAGTTATTTTTGTACAAATTTTGTTCAGTCAAGTTATGGAGGACTCTGATTTTTCTGAGGAGGATTTCTCGGATTCAGATTTTGTTTCCGGTTTAGATTGTATGGTGGCCCGGGTAATTGAGCCCAATCAATTATTTTCTGAGAGTAGAGACCTCTGAGCCTTCCGCCCTTGAGTATTCTCTGTCCCGTGAGGCGCATCCCCTAGAAATTACTGTTCCTACACAGGCAGCTGTCCCAAATACCGTTACCCCTTCTCCGGAAGGAGGCTTATTTTCTCCAGAGGTTGCAGCTCGGTTGCGCATGACCATACTCTTTGTGCTGGCTCGTATACAGTTTGAGGGCCAGCTAAGAGCTCATCTGTGGCCTCTTCCCCTCGTGGTGCTAGGTGAGCTGAGTATTTATTCTGGGGGATCGGTTTCTTCTAAGGCTTCAGGGGTACTTCTGTCAGGGTCAAGGCCTTCAAATGCCCCGTCGGAGATGGATTTTGCTTTCAGATTCAGAATAACGCGCCTGCATGTACTGCTGAGGCAGGCATGGGAGGTTTTGGAGGAATTCAGCCTTTATTGGTCACTGGATCCTCAGTCTTCTGATGATGAACAGCGCTAGACAAATGGAGGGATGTGTTCCTATTCCTGATTGTCTTTTGTTTATGTATCTAATCCCAGTTCTGAGCTCTTGAGGAATCAGGACTCCGACAGGCTGGTCCTGTCGGTTTTCTATCTTTTTGGCGTTCACCTCCAGGTGTGGCTTACTTTCAATTTGATCCGGTTAGGATGTGTTTCTTTTTTTCCTGGAGCTCGAGACTGTTGTAGACTTTTCCTTTTAGGAAACTCTTTTCTTCTCTGGGATTTTATGGTCACCATTTCTCCAACATAGGTGTGTCCGGTCCACGGCGTCATCCTTACTTGTGGGATATTCTCTTCCCCAACAGGAAATGGCAAAGAGCCCAGCAAAGCTGGTCACATGATCCCTCCTAGGCTCCGCCTACCCCAGTCATTCTCTTTGCCGTTGTACAGGCAACATCTCCACGGAGATGGCTTAGAGTTTTTTAGTGTTTAACTGTAGTTTTTATTATTCAATCAAGAGTTTGTTATTTTAAAATAGTGCTGGTATGTACTATTTACTCAGAAACAGAAAAGAGATGAAGATTTCTGTTTGTATGAGGAAAATGATTTTAGCAACCGTTACTAAAATCCATGGCTGTTCCACACAGGACTGTTGAGAGGAATTAACTTCAGTTGGGGGAACAGTGAGCAGTCTCTTGCTGCTTGAGGTATGACACATTCTAACAAGACGATGTAATGCTGGAAGCTGTCATTTTCCCTATGGGATCCGGTAAGCCATGTTTATTAAGATAGTAAATAAGGGCTTCACAAGGGCTTATTAAGACTGTAGACTTTTTCTGGGCTAAATCGATTCATTATTAACACATATTTAGCCTTGAGGAATCATTTAATCTGGGTATTTTGATAAGATTATATCGGCAGGCACGTTTTTAGACACCTTATTCTTTAGGGGCTTTCCCAAATCATAGGCAGAGCCTCATTTTCGCGCCGGTGTTGCGCACTTGTTTTTGAGAGGCATGACATGCAGTCGCATGTGTGAGGAGCTCTGATACATAGAAAAGACTTTCTGAAGGCGTCATTTGGTATCGTATTCCCCTTTGGGCTTGGTTGGGTCTCAGCAAAGCAGATACCAGGGACTGTAAAGGGGTTAAAGTTAAAAACGGCTCCGGTTCCGTTATTTTAAGGGTTAAAGCTTCCAAATTTGGTGTGCAATACTTTTAAGGCTTTAAGACACTGTGGTGAAATTTTGGTGAATTTTGAACAATTCCTTCATATTTTTTCGCAATTGCAGTAATAAAGTGTGTTCAGTTTAAAATTTAAAGTGACAGTAACGGTTTTATTTTAAAACGTTTTTTGTACTTTGTTATCAAGTTTATGCCTGTTTAACATGTCTGAACTACCAGATAGACTGTGTTCTGAATGTCGGGAAGCCAGAGTTCCTTCTCATTTAAATAAATGTGATTTATGTGACAATGACAATGATGCCCAAGATGATTCCTCAAGTGAGGGGAGTAAGCATGGTACTGCATCATTCCCTCCTTCGTCTACACGAGTCTTGCCCACTCAGGAGGCCCCTAGTACATCTAGCGCGCCAATACTCCTTACTATGCAACAATTAACGGCTGTAATGGATAATTCTGTCAAAAACATTTTAGCCAAAATGCACACTTATCAGCGTAAGCGCGACTGCTCTGTTTTAGATACTGAAGAGCATGACGACGCTGATAATAATGGTTCTGAAGGGCCCCTAAACCAGTCTGATGGGGCCAGGGAGGTTTTGTCTGAGGGAGAAATTACAGATTCAGGGAACATTTCTCAACAAGCTGAACCTGATGTGATTACGTTTAAATTTAAGTTGGAACATCTCCGCGCTCTGCTTAAGGAGGTATTATCCACTCTGGATGATTGTGACAATTTGGTCATCCCAGAGAAGCTATGTAAAATGGACAAGTTCCTAGAGGTCCCGGGGCTCCCAGAAGCTTTTCCTATACCCAAGCGGGTGGCGGACATTGTAAATAAAGAATGGGAAAGGCCCGGTATTCCTTTCGTCCCTCCCCCCATATTTAAAAAATTGTTTCCTATGGTCGACCCCAGAAAGGACTTATGGCAGACAGTCCCCAAGGTCGAGGGAGCGGTTTCCACTTTAAACAAACGCACCACTATACCCATAGAAGATAGTTGTGCTTTCAAAGATCCTATGGATAAAAAATTAGGTTTACTTAAAAAGATGTTTGTTCAGCAGGGTTACCTTCTACAACCAATTTCATGCATTGTCCCTGTCGCTACAGCCGCATGTTTCTGGTTCGATGAGCTGGTAAAGGCGGTCGATAGTGATTCTCCTCCTTATGAGGAGATTATGGACAGAATCAATGCTCTCAAATTGGCTAATTCTTTCACCCTAGACGCCACTTTGCAATTGGCTAGGTTAGCGGCTAAGAATTCTGGGTTTGCTATTGTGGCGCGCAGAGCGCTTTGGTTGAAATCTTGGTCAGCTGATGCGTCTTCCAAGAACAAGCTACTTAACATTCCTTTCAAGGGGAAAACGCTGTTTGGCCCTGACTTGAAAGAGATTATCTCTGATATCACTGGGGGTAAGGGCCATGCCCTTCCTCAGGATCGGCCTTTCAAGGCCAAAAATAAACCTAATTTTCGTCCCTTTCGTAGAAACGGACCAGCCCAAAGTGCTACGTCCTCTAAGCAAGAGGGTAATACTTCTCAAGCCAAGCAAGCTTGGAGACCAATGCAAGGCTGGAACAAGGGAAAGCAGGCCAAGAAACCTGCCACTGCTACCAAGACAGCATGAAATGTTGGCCCCCGATCCGGGACCGGATCTGGTGGGGGGCAGACTCTCTCTCTTCGCTCAGGCTTGGGCAAGAGATGTTCTGGATCCTTGGACACTAGAAATAGTCTCCCAAGGTTATCTTCTGGAATTCAAGGGGCTTCCCCCAAGGGGGAGGTTCCACAGGTCTCAGTTGTCTTCAGACCACATAAAAAGACAGGCATTCTTACATTGTGTAGAAGACCTGTTAACAATGGGAGTGATTCATCCTGTTCCATTAGGAGAACAAGGGATGGGGTTCTACTCCAATCTGTTCATAGTTCCCAAAAAAGAGGGAACGTTCAGACCAATCTTAGATCTCAAGATCTTAAACAAGTTTCTCAAGGTTCCATCGTTCAAGATGGAAACCATTCGAACAATTCTTCCTTCCATCCAGGAAGGTCAATTCATGACCACGGTGGATTTAAAGGATGCGTATCTACATATTCCTATCCACAAGGAACATCATCGGTTCCTAAGGTTCGCATTCCTGGACAAGCATTACCAGTTCGTGGCGCTTCCTTTCGGATTAGCCACTGCTCCAAGGATTTTCACAAAGGTACTAGGGTCCCTTCTAGCTGTGCTAAGACCAAGGGGCATTGCTGTAGTACCTTACTTGGACGACATTCTGATTCAAGCGTCGTCCCTTCCTCAAGCAAAGGCTCACACGGACATCGTCCTGGCCTTTCTCAGATCTCACGGATGGAAAGTGAACGTGGAAAAGAGTTCTCTATCTCCGTCGACAAGGGTTCCCTTCTTGGGAACAATAATAGACTCCTTAGAAATGAGGATTTTTCTGACAGAGGCCAGAAAAACAAGACTTCTAGACTCTTGTCGGATACTTCATTCCGTTCCTCTTCCTTCCATAGCGCAGTGCATGGAAGTGATAGGTTTGATGGTAGCGGCAATGGACATAGTTCCTTTTGCGCGCATTCATCTAAGACCATTACAACTGTGCATGCTCAGTCAGTGGAATGGGGACTATACAGACTTGTCTCCGAGGATACAAGTAAATCAGAGGACCAGAGACTCACTCCGTTGGTGGCTGTCCCTGGACAACCTGTCACAAGGGATGACCTTCCGCAGACCAGAGTGGGTCATTGTCACGACCGACGCCAGTCTGATGGGCTGGGGCGCGGTCTGGGGATCCCTGAAAGCTCAGGGTCTTTGGTCTCGGGAAGAATCTCTTCTACCGATAAATATTCTGGAACTGAGAGCGATATTCAATGCTCTCAAGGCTTGGCCTCAGCTAGCGAGGGCCAAGTTCATACGGTTTCAATCAGACAACATGACAACTGTTGCGTACATCAACCATCAGGGGGAACAAGGAGTTCCCTGGCGATGGAAGAAGTGACCAAAATCATTCAATGGGCGGAGTCTCACTCCTGCCACCTGTCTGCAATCCACATCCCAGGAGTGGAAAATTGGGAAGCGGATTTTCTGAGTCGTCAGACATTGCATCCGGGGGAGTGGGAACTCCATCCGGAAATCTTTGTCCAAATCACTCAACTGTGGGGCATTCCAGACATGGATCTGATGGCCTCTCGTCAGAACTTCAAAGTTCCTTGCTACGGGTCCAGATCCAGGGATCCCAAGGCGGCTCTAGTGGATGCACTAGTAGCACCTTGGACCTTCAAACTAGCTTATGTATTCCCGCCGTTTCCTCTCATCCCCAGGCTGGTAGCCAGGATCAATCAGGAGAGGGCGTCGGTGATCTTGATAGCTCCTGCGTGGCCACGCAGGACTTGGTATGCAGATCTGGTGAATATGTCATCGGCTCCACCATGGAAGCTACCTTTGAGACGAGACCTTCTTGTTCAAGGTCCGTTCGAACATCCGAATCTGGTCTCACTCCAGCTGACTGCTTGGAGATTGAACGCTTGATCTTATCGAAGCGAGGGTTCTCAGATTCTGTTATCGATACTCTTGTTCAGGCCAGAAAGCCTGTAACTAGAAAGATTTACCACAAAATTTGGAAAAAATATATCTGTTGGTGTGAATCTAAAGGATTCCCTTGGGACAAGGTTAAGATTCCTAAGATTCTATCCTTCCTTCAAGAAGGATTGGAAAAAGGATTATCTGCAAGTTCCCTGAAGGGACAGATTTCTGCCTTGTCTGTGTTACTTCACAAAAAGCTGGCAGCTGTGCCAGATGTTCAAGCCTTTGTTCAGGCTCTGGTTAGAATCAAGCCTGTTTACAAACCTTTGACTCCTCCTTGGAGTCTCAACTTAGTTCTTTCAGTTCTTCAGGGGGTTCCGTTTGAACCCTTACATTCCGTTGATATTAAGTTATTATCTTGGAAAGTTTTGTTTTTGGTTGCAATTTCTTCTGCTAGAAGAGTTTCAGAATTATCTGCTCTGCAGTGTTCTCCTCCTTATCTGGTGTTCCATGCAGATAAGGTGGTTTTACGTACTAAACCTGGTTTTCTTCCAAAAGTTGTTTCTAACAAAAACATTAACCAGGAGATTATCGTACCTTCTCTGTGCCCGAAACCAGTTTCAAAGAAGGAACGTTTGTTGCACAATTTGGATGTTGTTCGCGCTCTAAAATTCTATTTAGACGCTACAAAGGATTTTAGACAAACATCTTCCTTGTTTGTTGTTTATTCCGGTAAAAGGAGAGGTCAAAAAGCAACTTCTACCTCTCTCTCTTTTTGGATTAAAAGCATCATCAGATTGGCTTACGAGACTGCCGGACGGCAGCCTCCCGAAAGAATCACAGCTCATTCCACTAGGGCTGTGGCTTCCACATGGGCCTTCAAGAACGAGGCTTCTGTTGATCAGATATGTAGGGCAGCGACTTGGTCTTCACTGCACACTTTTACCAAATTTTACAAGTTTGATACTTTTGCTTCTTCTGAGGCTATTTTTGGGAGAAAGGTTTTGCAAGCCGTGGTGCCTTCCATCTAGGTGACCTGATTTGCTCCCTCCCATCATCCGTGTCCTAAAGCTTTGGTATTGGTTCCCACAAGTAAGGATGACGCCGTGGACCGGACACACCTATGTTGGAGAAAACAGAATTTATGTTTACCTGATAAATTACTTTCTCCAACGGTGTGTCCGGTCCACGGCCCGCCCTGGTTTTTTAATCAGGTCTGATAATTTATTTTCTTTAACTACAGTCACCACGGTATCATATGGTTTCTCCTATGCAAATATTCCTCCTTAACGTCGGTCGAATGACTGGGGTAGGCGGAGCCTAGGAGGGATCATGTGACCAGCTTTGCTGGGCTCTTTGCCATTTCCTGTTGGGGAAGAGAATATCCCACAAGTAAGGATGACGCCGTGGACCGGACACACCGTTGGAGAAAGTAATTTATCAGGTAAACATAAATTCTGTTTTTTGTTGCTTCCGGCAGAAAACACATATATAAAAAAACAAACAAAAAAAAACCACTTATATATGTTAAGACAATATTTAAGCTTCAGGGCTTATTTGTCTGTTGCCTGTCTGTGTGTTTAGTCTTGCCCTGCTAGGGGTTAGACCTTTTTGTTAGCCATTAAAAAGTTTCGGTTGTATCCTGGTCTGCAAGCTAGTCCTGTTTGGGTACTAGTTCACTCTGTTCTTTTGTGATTTTATCAGACATTTTGTATCCTTGACCACAGGCTGGTCCTGTTTTGGGTACTAGGATTGTTTACCTCTTGCTACGGGGTTGTTTTTCTTGTTTTCTACAAGTTTTTGTACCTTTCTATCCTGGGTATCAGGCTGGACCTAGGTTACAAGGTTTTTGGCGCCTGCTTTTGCCGGGATTACGATTTCTGCTATGTCATGATTTTTGTTGTTCCTGAGTCCTTTGTACAGGAGCTAGAGTTGTCCCTTCTTGTGAAGGATCAGATGTCTGCTTGGAGTTCTCCAGTACCGGGTGTAGGGGGCGCTGTTTCCTCCCTTTTTGGGTAGCATTCGGAGAGACTAGGTTCTTAGGGACCGTTTTTTGGTCCTTGTAGTATCCTCTTTTCTCTTGTAAGGTGTATCCAGTCCACGGATTCATCCATTACTTGTGGGATATTCTCCTTCCCAACAGGAAGCTGCAAGAGGATCACCCACAGCAGAGCTGTCTATATTGCTCCTCCCCTAACTGCCACCCCCAGTCATTCTCTTGCAGCTCTCGACAAGGGAAGTAGCTAGAGAGATGTGTGGTGCATTAAATGTAGTTTATCTTCAATCAAAAGTTTATTATTTTCAAATGGTACCGGAGTTGTACTATTTTAGCCTCAGGCAGAAAGTTGAAGAAGAGTCTGCCTGTGCTTTTTTGATGATCTTAGGGGTTTGTAACTAAGATCCACTGCTGTTCTCACACATAACTGAAGAGATGGGTAACTTCAGCTGGGGGAATAGCGTGCAGGGTCTCCTGCTCTGAGGTATGTGCAGTTTTAAATTTTTCTAGAGAGATGATAAGCTAGAAAATGCTGACAATACCGGATTTATTTAAGGTAAGCCTGATTACAGTGATTTAATAACGACTGGTATCATGCGTGCTGTAAAGGGTAATATTTTTGTTATTGACTCTCATTACTGAATAGATATAACATTTGCTTGAGGTATATAAACGTTTATTACAAATTGGTGATAAAACTTTATTCTGGGGCCCAGTTTTTCCACATGGCTGACTAGATTTTGCCTAGGGATAGTTTTTTAAGGCCCTCTCACTGTGAGTACAGGTTGGGAGGGGCCTATTTTCGCGCCTAAATTGCGCAGTAGTTTTTGCAGCTTGAGACATCCAGCTTCCCTGAAGGAGTCCCCTTAACATATAGGACCTCTCTAAAGGGTTTTTGTGCCTTCCAAAGTCGTTGTATGGGCAGGTAGGAGCCACAGTAGAGCTGTGGCAGTTGGTTGTGACTGTTTAAAAACGTTTATATCGTCTTTTTTTTAATCCGGTTTTGAAACTAAGGGGTTAATCATCCATTTGCAAGTGGGTGCAATGCTATTTCAGTCTATTATACACACTGTAAAAATTTCGTAAAATTTACTGCTTTTTTCACTGTTTTGCAGTTTCTGTGATTGTTTTTTTCTCTTAAAGGCACAGTACCGTTTTTATTTGTTGCTTGTTCACAGTTATTAAAGTGTTTTCCAAGCTTGTTGGTCTCATTACTAGTCTGTTTAAACATGTCTGACATAGAGGAAACTCATTGTTCATTATGTTTAGAAGCCATTGTGGAACCCTCTCTTAGAATGTGTACCAAATGCACTGATTTTACTATAGATTACAAAGACCATATTCTGGCTTTAAAAAATTTATCACCAGAAGAAATTGACAAGGAGGAAGTTATGCCGTCTCTCTCCCCACGTGTCAGAACCTATAAATCCCGCTCAGGGGACGCCAAGTACATCTAGCGTGCCCATAGCGTATACCTTGCAAGACATGGCGGCAGTTATGAATCATACCCTTACAGAGGTATTATCTAAACTGCCAGGATTGCAAGGAAAGCAAGACAGCTCTGGGACTAGAATAAATACAGAGCTCTCTGACGCTTTAGTGGCTATCTCTGATACACCCTCACAATGTACTGAAGCTGAAGCAGGGGAGCTTCAATCTGTGAGTGATTTTTCTGATTCAGGGAAGATACTTCAACCTGATTCTGATATGTCTACATTTAAATTTAAGCTTGAGCACCTCCGCATATTGCTCAGGGAGGTCTTAGCAACTCTGGATGACTGTGACACTATTGTAGTCCCAGAGAAATTATGTAGATTGGATAAATACTATGCAGTACCTACTTACACTGATATTTTTCCAATCCCTAAGAGGTTTTCTGAAATTATTACTAAGGAATGGGATAGACCAGGTGTACCGTTCTCTCCCCCTCCTGTTTTTAAAAAGATGTTTCCTATAGACGCCGCTACACGGGACTTGTGGCAGACGGTCCCTAAGGTGGAGGGAGCAGTTTCTACTCTAGCTAAGCGTACCACTATCCCTGTCGAGAACAGTTGTGCTTTTCTAGATCCAATGTATAAAAAAATTAGATGGTTACCTTAAGAAAATTTTTATTCAACAAGGTTTTATTTTCCAGCCTCTTGCATGCATTGCCCCAGTCACTGCTGCTGCGGCTTTCTGGTTTGAGTCTCTAGAGGAGGCTCTACAGGTTGAAACCCCGTTGGAAGATATTATTGACAAGCTTAGGGCCCTTAAGCTAGCCAATTCATTTGTTTCTGACGCCGTTGTTCATTTAACCAAACTAACGGCTAAAAATTCAGGTTTTGCTATTCAGGCGCGTAGCGCACTATGGCTTAAATCCTGGTCAGCTGACCTGACTTCAAAGTCTAAACTTCTCAACATTCCCTTCAAAGGACAGACCCTATTCGGGCCTGGACTGAAGGAGATCATTTCTGACATCACTGGAGGAAAAGGTCACGCCCTTCCTCAAGACAGGTCCAACAAATTAAGGACCAAACAGTTTAGTTTTCGGCCCTTTCGAAACTTCAAGAGTGGCGCAGCTTCAACTTCCTCTAACACAAAGCAAGAGGGAACTTTTGCCCAGTCTAAGCCGGTCTGGAGACCTAACCATGCTTGGAACAAGGGGAAACAGGCCAAAAAGCCTGCTGCTGCCTCTAAGACAGCATGAAGGAGCAGCCCCCGATCCGGAAACGGATCTAGTAGGGGGCAGACTCTCTCTCTCTTCGCCCAGGCTTGGGCAAGAGATGTCCAGGATCCCTTGGCATTGGAAATTGTGTCCAAGGGTTATCTTCTGGAATTCAAAACCTCTCCCCCAAAAGGGAGATTTCATCTCTCACATTTATCTGTAAACCAGATAAAGAGACAGGCATTCTTACATTGTGTTCGAGACCTCCTAGTTATGGGAGTGATCCACCCAGTTCTGCAGGAGGAACAGGGGCAGGGCTTTTATTCAAATCTGTTTGTGGTTCCCAAGAAAGAGGGAACTTTCAGACCAATCTTAGATCTCAAGATCTTAAACAAATTTCTCAGAGTCCCATCCTTCAAGATGGAGACTATTCGAACCATCCTTCCTATGATCCAGGAGGGTCAATATATGACTACCTTAGACTTAAAGGATGCTTATCTTCACATCCCGATACACAAAGATCATCATTGTTTTCTCAGGTTTGCCTTTCTAGACAGGCACTACCAGATTGTGGCTCTTCCCTTTGGGTTGGCCACGGCACCAAGAATCTTTACGAAGGTTCTAGGGTCCCTCCTAGCGGTCCTAAGGCCGCGGGGTATAGCAGTAGCCCCTTACTTAGACGACATTCTAATACAGGCGGCGACTTTTCAAATCGCAAGGTCCCATACGGACATTGTTCTGGCATTTCTGAGGTCCCATGGGTGAAAGGTGAACGAAGAAAAGAGTTCTCTATCACCTCTAACAAGAGTTTCATTCCTAGGGACTCTGATAGCTTCGGTAGAAATGAAGATTTACCTAACGAAGGCCAGATTGTCAAAACTTCTAGACTCTTGCCGTTTTCTTTTTTCCACTTCTCACCTTCAGTGGCTCAGTGTATGGAAGTAATCGGTTTAATGGTAGGGGCAATGGACATAGTACCGTTTGCCCACCTACATCTCAGGCCGCTGCAACTTTGCATGCTCAGTCAGTGGAATGGGGATTACACAGATTTGTCCCCTCTACTAAATCTGGATCAAGAAACCAGGGATTCTCTTCTCTGTTGGCTATGTCAGGTCCATCTGTCCAAGGGGATGAGCTTCCGCAGGCCAGATTGGACTATAGTAACAGATGCCAGCCTTCTCGGCTGGGGTGCAGTCTGGAACTCCCTGAAGGCTCAGGGCTTGTGGGCTCAGGAGGAGCCACTCCTTCCGATAAACATTCTGGAACTAAGAGCGATTTTCAATGCTCTTCAGGCGTGGCCTCAGCTAGCTGGGGTCAGGTTCATCAGATTTCAGTCGGACAATATCACGACTGTAGCCTACATCAACCATCAGGGGGGAATAAGGAGTTCCCTAGCAATGTTGGAGGTTTCAAAGATAATTCTATGGGCAGAGGTTCACTCCTGCCATCTATCAGCTATCCATATCCCAGGTGTCGAGAACTGTGAGGCGGATTTTCTAAGTCGGCAGACTTTTCATCCGGGAGAATGGGAACTCCATCCGGAGGTATTTGCTCAGTTGATTCAACTTTTGGGCAAACCAGAACTGGATCTCATGGCGTCTCGCCAGAACGCCAAGTTTCCTTGTTACGGGAACAGGTCCAGGGACCCCAAGGCAACGCTGATAGATGCTCTAGCAGCGCCTTGGTCCTTCAACCTGGCTTATGTGTTTCCACCGTTTCCTCTGCTCCCTCGTCTGATTGCCAAGATCAGGCAGGAGAGAGCTTCGGTGATTTTGATAGCACCTGCATGGCCACGCAGGACTTGGTATGCAGACCTGGTGGACATGTCATCCTGTCCACCATGGACCCTGCCGCTGAGGCAGGACCTTCTACTTCAGGGTCCTTTCAACCATCCAAACCTAATTTCTCTGCGTCTGTCTGCTTGGAGATTGAACGCTTGATTTTATCAAAGCGTGGTTACTCTGAATCGGTCATTGATACCTTAATTCAGACTCGAAAGCCGGTTACCAGGAAAATCTATCATAAGATATGGTGTAAATATCTTCATTGGTGTGAATCCAAGGGTTACTCATGGAGTAAGGTCAGGATTCCTAGAATATTATCTTTTCTCCAAGAAGGATTGGAGAAGGGATTGTCGGCTAGTTCCTTAAAGGGACAGATTTCTGCTCTGTCTATTCTTATGCACAACCGTCTGGCTAATACTCCAGACGTTCAGGCATTTTGTCAGGCTTTAGTTCGAATCAAGCCTGTGTTTAAACCTGTTGCTCCACTATGGAGTCTAAATTTAGTTCTTAAAGTTCTTCAAGGGGTTCTGTTTGAACCTTTGCATTCCATAGATATCAAGCTGTTGTCTTGGAAAGTTCTGTTTTTGGTAGCTATCTCCTCAGCTCGACGAGTTTCGGAGTTATCGGTTTTACAATGTGATTCTCCTAATCTCATTTTCCATGCTGATAAGGTAGTATTGCGTACCAAACCTGGGTTTCTTCCTAAGGTGGTATCTAATAAGAATATCAATCAGGAGATTGTTGTTCCTTCACTATGTCCTAATCCTTCTTCAAAGAAGGAACGTCTATTACACAATCTTGATGTGGTCCGTGCTTTAAAATTCTATTTACAAGCCACTAAAGATTTTCGTCAAACATCTGCTTTGTTTGTGGTTTACTGTGGACAGAGGAGAGGCCAAAAGGCTTCGGCAACTTCTCTTTCTTTTTGGTTAAGAAGCTTAATCCGCTTTGCTTTCGAGACTGCCAGCAGCCTCCTGAGAGAATTACAGCTCATTCCACTAGAGCAGTAGCTTCCACATGGGCTTTTAAAAATAAGGCTTCTGTTGAACAGATTTGTAAAGCGGCGACTTGGTCTTCGCTTCATACCTTTTCTAAATTCTACAATTTTGCTACTTTTGCTACTTCTGAGACTGTTTTTGGGAGAAAGGTCTTACAGACAGTGGTGCCCTCCGTTTAGGCGCCTGCCTTGTCCCTCCCTTCATCCGTGTCCTATAGCTTTGGTATTGGTATCCCACAAGTAATAGATGAATCCGTGGATTGGATACACCTTACAAGAGAAAACATAATTTATGCTTACCTGATAAATTTATTTCTCTTGTGGTGTATCCAGCCCACGGCCCGCCCTGTCATTTTAAGGCAAGTGTTATTTATTTTTTAAACTACAGTCACCACTGCACCCTATAGTTTCTCCTTTTTCTTGCTTGTCTTCGGTCGAATGACTGGGGGTGGCAGTTAGGGGAGGAGCTATATAGACAGCTCTGCTGTGGGTGATCCTCTTGCAGCTTCCTGTTGGGAAGGAGAATATCCCACAAGTAATGGATGAATCCGTGGACTGGATACACCACAAGAGAAATAAATTTATCAGGTAAGCATAAATTTTGTTTTTTTATCAAATATGTTTGGGGATCTGAGGGATTCTTATGCAGTCTCTATTGCTGTCATCCAGTGGGAGTTTTTGGTGTCTTTGTTCATTCGTTTACTCCTTGCTCTATAGGATTCTGGGGGCTGATCCAGACTGGATCTTTAGAGACTGTCATGCTCTCTCTCTCATGGAGTTCTGATCTCTTTGGGTCCTTCCTTGTCTGCAGACGTTGTGGGTGTTATCTTAGAGGCCCTTTGGAGCTGCATAGAAAGCCACTTGGATACTCATGTGTGATCAGAGTTCAAATCCCCTTTGGGTATGGCCAGGAAACTTTGTGGTTATTACACAAGGTTTTTGGTCTTGCTACGACTCCTGGTGTTGGGGGGTCCGTTTTCTTAACCTAATCCTTGTCTTTGACTTGGCATTTTGAGTATTTTGTTTTCAGGATTTTATAGTCTTGGATCGGTCCAACTTCAGCAGGTTGAAACCTGGCTTATGTGTTTCCACCGTTTCCTCTGCTCCCTCGTCTGATTGCCAAGATCAGGCAGGAGAGAGCTTCGGTGATTTTGATAGCACCTGCATGGCCACGCAGGACTTGGTATGCAGACCTGGTGGACATGTCATCCTGTCCACCATGGACCCTGCCGCTGAGGCAGGACCTTCTACTTCAGGGTCCTTTCAACCATCCAAACCTAATTTCTCTGCGTCTGTCTGCTTGGAGATTGAACGCTTGATTTTATCAAAGCGTGGTTACTCTGAATCGGTCATTGATACCTTAATTCAGACTCGAAAGCCGGTTACCAGGAAAATCTATCATAAGATATGGTGTAAATATCTTCATTGGTGTGAATCCAAGGGTTACTCATGGAGTAAGGTCAGGATTCCTAGAATATTATCTTTTCTCCAAGAAGGATTGGAGAAGGGATTGTCGGCTAGTTCCTTAAAGGGACAGATTTCTGCTCTGTCTATTCTTATGCACAACCGTCTGGCTAATACTCCAGACGTTCAGGCATTTTGTCAGGCTTTAGTTCGAATCAAGCCTGTGTTTAAACCTGTTGCTCCACTATGGAGTCTAAATTTAGTTCTTAAAGTTCTTCAAGGGGTTCCGTTTGAACCTTTGCATTCCATAGATATCAAGCTGTTGTCTTGGAAAGTTCTGTTTTTGGTAGCTATCTCCTCAGCTCGACGAGTTTCGGAGTTATCGGTTTTACAATGTGATTCTCCTTATCTCATTTTCCATGCTGATAAGGTAGTATTGCGTACCAAACCTGGGTTTCTTCCTAAGGTGGTATCTAATAAGAATATCAATCAGGAGATTGTTGTTCCTTCACTATGTCCTAATCCTTCTTCAAAGAAGGAACGTCTATTACACAATCTTGATGTGGTCCGTGCTTTAAAATTCTATTTACAAGCCACTAAAGATTTTCGTCAAACATCTGCTTTGTTTGTGGTTTACTGTGGACAGAGGAGAGGCCAAAAGGCTTCGGCAACTTCTCTTTCTTTTTGGTTAAGAAGCTTAATCCGCTTTGCTTTCGAGACTGCCAGCAGCCTCCTGAGAGAATTACAGCTCATTCCACTAGAGCAGTAGCTTCCACATGGGCTTTTAAAAATAAGGCTTCTGTTGAACAGATTTGTAAAGCGGCGACTTGGTCTTCGCTTCATACCTTTTCTAAATTCTACAATTTTGCTACTTTTGCTACTTCTGAGACTGTTTTTGGGAGAAAGGTCTTACAGACAGTGGTGCCCTCCGTTTAGGCGCCTGCTTTGTCCCTCCCTTCATCCGTGTCCTATAGCTTTGGTATTGGTATCCCACAAGTAATAGATGAATCCGTGGATTGGATACACCTTACAAGAGAAAACATAATTTATGCTTACCTGATAAATTTATTTCTCTTGTGGTGTATCCAGCCCACGGCCCGCCCTGTCATTTTAAGGCAAGTGTTATTTATTTTTTAAACTACAGTCACCACTGCACCCTATAGTTTCTCCTTTTTCTTGCTTGTCTTCGGTCGAATGACTGGGGGTGGCAGTTAGGGGAGGAGCTATATAGACAGCTCTGCTGTGGGTGATCCTCTTGCAGCTTCCTGTTGGGAAGGAGAATATCCCACAAGTAATGGATGAATCCGTGGACTGGATACACCACAAGAGAAATAAATTTATCAGGTAAGCATAAATTTTGTTTTTTTATCAAATATGTTTGGGGATCTGAGGGATTCTTATGCAGTCTCTATTGCTGTCATCCAGTGGGAGTTTTTGGTGTCTTTGTTCATTCGTTTACTCCTTGCTCTATAGGATTCTGGGGGCTGATCCAGACTGGATCTTTAGAGACTGTCATGCTCTCTCTCTCATGGAGTTCTGATCTCTTTGGGTCCTTCCTTGTCTGCAGACGTTGTGGGTGTTATCTTAGAGGCCCTTTGGAGCTGCATAGAAAGCCACTTGGATACTCATGTGTGATCAGAGTTCAAATCCCCTTTGGGTATGGCCAGGAAACTTTGTGGTTATTACACAAGGTTTTTGGTCTTGCTACGACTCCTGGTGTTGGGGGGTCCGTTTTCTTAACCTAATCCTTGTCTTTGACTTGGCATTTTGAGTATTTTGTTTTCAGGATTTTATAGTCTTGGATCGGTCCAACTTCAGCAGGTTGAAATCTCCTTGTTCCTTCTGAGGCGGTTCCCTTTCTCGCTTCTGGGGAGATGGAGTTTTTTTCTGGTAATATTCTTTATGGAATGTTCCTAGGTTTCCCTGTTTTCCTTCAAGTGGAAGCATCTGGTCTGCTGCGCCTATCGCAGAGGGTCTCTTATCTGCTTTGTACCCTCCCTTCGGGTTTCTGAGAGGTAATAAGGATAGTTATCCTAGATCCGAGTTATTTTCTCTGGATGTTGGTGCCTCCTTCCTGCTTCCTTTTCTTAGGAACTCGTGGTTGGAGATCATTATCTGATCACTGGGCATCTTCTGCTGGGTTCGTTTAATTTCTCTTGTCCTTGGGTCATTGACAGTCGCTTCTATGATAGGACTTCACTCGGAGAAGGGGTCAGTTATTTTGTCTGCTCTGTTTGGGCATCGACCACATATTTTTTCTCTTGTGGGATCCTTCTTAGGTTGGGAGGCCTTGCAGGAACCTTTCATTAGCAGTGGTGGGTTATTTGCTTTGTTTTTTCTCTTACACTTGCCAGGAATGTCCTAGCGTGAGTTTACTAGCTACTTGGTTGTCTTGTTACTATGGTTTGACGTTTAGTCTGACAGCCTATCCGATGAAGCCTGTGGTTTTCGTTTGTGGCATAAACGGACGTTACTATTCAGTTTCTTTTCTGCTCCCGGGGTTGTTGTTTTTTTGACGTATGGGTGTTCAATTCTCTGTGCTAAGTTAGCTGTCTATGGTAAGGTAGTCTTGTTCTACTTTGTATCCTTTTTGTCCTTCTGGAACTTTGATTCCGGTTCAGACTTTACATTGGAGGTGGTCTGGAAAATGTACCTTTCTTTGCTCTTCTCCGTTGGTAGTGTGTTCTCTATGGGACTTTGTCCTTTTACAGCCTGGTAGCCGCTCATTTTGAGTTGTGCTAGGGGCTTCTCTCTCTGTTTTGTCCTGAATATTCGGGATGTTTAGGGAGGTTTTTGTTTCTGCCATTCTTTCAGTTTTGGAGAATGTGGTGTGGGAGTTTTTGTTGTTTCCCTTGCCATTGTTCATGGAAATATTTTTTCTTTGTGTGCTTCTAGAGAGTGGGACTTGGGTCTCCTCAGGGGCTTTTGTGCTCTGTGTGGTCCAGAATTTAGAGTGATCTCTAACTGGGATCCTTATGGTTCTAATTGTTGGGACGGTTACCTTGTTCACTTTCCATATTTTTGTACTTCCTGCTTCTATTGAAGTAGTTTTGAGTTTAGCTGGAGTCTGGGTTGTGTCAGGCTGTGGTGCCATCAGATTGGGCCGCATTTTTATTCCCTCCCGTTTGTCCTCTATAAGCTTGGGTATTGATTTCCCAAAAGTAATGAATGCAGCTGTGGACTCCCCCCGTTTTAAGGAGAAAAACTTAAATTATTCTTACCTGATAATTTTCTTTTCTTCTGAATGGGGAGAGTCCACATCTCCCTGCCTGTTTTTTTCTGTGGGCGACCTCAAATCTTTTTTTTTTATTCGTTCTTCTGGCACCTTTTTTCACCCTGATATTTCTCTACTGTTCCTTGTTTCCTTGGCAGAAAGACTGGGGTTGAGGGAAGTGGGGGAGGTATTTAAGCCTTTGGGTGGCCAGGTTCTGTATTTCCCAAAAGTATTGATTGCAGCTGTGGACTATATCCCCATTTAGAAGAAATCAGGTAATCATAATTTAAGTTTTTGGCAGCTGCGCACCACACTTCTATTATTCCCAGCAGTGAATTGGTTAATCTGTTAGCTGGTAGGGTTAATTTCTTTCTTAAGATATGGAGAGTCCGCAACGTCATTTAGTTACTAGTGGGAATATCACTCCTGGCCAACAGGAGGAGGCAAAGAGCACCACAGCAAAGCTGTTAAGTGTCACTCCCCTACCCATAATCCCCAGTCATTCTCTTTGCCTCTGTCAATGGAGGAGGTGAAGTTTGGTGTCTGAATAAATTAATTCCTTTTTTGGGTACTTTTTCCTGCAAGCAAGGATTTGAGTTTAGCTCAGTCTATGTCAATCTC
Organism: Bombina bombina; assembly: GCF_027579735.1. Classification (NCBI taxonomy): domain Eukaryota; kingdom Metazoa; phylum Chordata; class Amphibia; order Anura; family Bombinatoridae; genus Bombina; species Bombina bombina. The sequence continues at coordinate 437,549,630 of NC_069500.1, forward strand.
TTCAGTAGAGTAGTGGGGGCTTTTAAGCAGTTAGGAAGTTGTGAGGTAATCCTTGCTTTGTTTCCTAACACATTGCTGCCCATGATACAGAAAGCCGGAGTTGGTTACTCTGTTCTTTCTTTTTCTACAGGTCTCTAAGGAATATGTGTCCTTTCACGCCTCATGAGCTGTCTTCCTGCCGGACAGCTAGACTGCAGGTCAGTGCTTTTGTTTTTTAGGTCTTGGAGACTTACACTTCAGAAGGCTGTCATATGCAGTAGATGGGAACATTTTTAAAATCCTTTATACAGGATTTTCTTTGGCAGTGGGCAGGCACATTATGTATGTTGAGACTAGGGGTTAATCTTCCCTTTATTGGGACGTTTTTCCTCTTTGGGCTAATTTTGTTGAAATACTTTATTAGTATGTGTGTGGCTTATATTTTATACAGGGATTTATGTATAAACTTAAAATTTTGAAGTTTTTTTTTTTTTTTTTTTTTTTTTTCCTTGCTTAGCTAGAACAGGCTAACTGACAAACTGCTTGAGTTTGAAACCAGCTGCAGCTACTTGCATCTTATGTTGTATGCAGAGGGAAACGTGGGCCCTTTACTTGCTGCATAGTTTGTTCTCTCTGCCGGTCATGTGAATTCTCTCTGCTGTCGGATATTCACGGAGCGGAGCAGCGCCATTAAATTTGTCTCTTTAGTGTCGATCTACTATATGATCATTTTAGAGACTTCTGGCAGCCAAATTGTGGTATTAAAAATTCTTAAAGTGACAGTGTATTTAAAAAATTTCTACAATTTGGGGAAAATTTTATTTAGTATTATGGACATGGACCAAAACTGTGTTTTTTTACAAATTCTTGTTATGCCTAGAGGCATTAATTGTTTTGCCTATGCAATTCTGTGCTGCATAGTTAACTAGAACACTTCAATTTAAAGATAAAGTGTTGCCCTCTGAGTTCAATGCCTCTCAGGATGATGCTGTTCAGGCAATGCCACAGCTTTCTCCTTAAATGTCCCAAGACTCTATGGCATCACATACAGTGCCCTGCAGTTCTTCTGAGCCTCCTGGAGGTGTTTATTTGCCTGCAGATTTTGCTGCACAGGTATCTTCTGCGATAACTGCGGCATTATCTGCTTTTCCTATGCTGGGAAAATGCAAGAGGAAAATTAGACATTCAGATAGTAAGGTTTCTGTTCCACCTACTGTTATGCAGGTTGCCCTCCCTCATAAGTCTGATGAGGAGGATACACCGGTAGCCTCTGAAGTTGAAATCTCAGATTCAGACCGTATTATTCCTTCATCTTATACTGAAGAAGTAAACTTCAGATTTAAGCTTTAATACCTTCATGTACTGTTAAAGGAGGTATTAGCTACTTTGGACTACTCCGATACGTCTGTCGTTGTCATCCCTAAGAAGTCTAGTAAACTTAATAAATACTATGATGTTCCTTCCTCTGTGGAAGTTTTTCCTGTCCCAGACCGTGTGACGGAGATTATTTCACAGGAATGGGAGAAGCCAGGGATTCCTTTCTCCCTGTCTCCCGTATTTAAAAAGATGTTTCCTGTTGCTGACTCCATTAAAGATTCTTGGTGCACGGTGCCTAAAGTAGAAGGTCCTCCAAGGAGGACCTTCTAACTCAGGGTCCATTCCACCATCCTAATCTTGTTTCTCTGAAACTGACTGTTTGGAGATTGGATGCTGAGTCGGTCATTGAGACCATGATCCAGGCTTGCAAGCCTGTTACTCGAAAAATCTACCATAAGGTATGGCGTAAATACCTTTATTGGTGTGAATCTAAGGGCTACTCTTGGAGTAGGGTCAGGATTCCTTGAATTTCTTTTCTCCAGGAAGGTCTAGAGAAAGTGTTGTCAGTCAGTTCTCTGAAAGGTCAGATTTCTGCATTTTGTTACACAAGCATCTGGTGGATGTGCCAGATGTTCAAATTTTTGTCAGGCCCTGGTCAGAATCAGGCCTGTGTTTAAACCTGTTGCTCCTCCTTGGAGCCTTAATCTTCTTAAAGTTTTGCAGCAGGCTCTGTTTGAACCAATGCATTCCATAGATATTAAGTTGCTATCTTGGAAGGTTTTGTTTCTTATTGCTATCTCTTCTGCTCAGAGAATTTTGGAACTCTCGGCTTTGCAATGTGATTCGCCTCACCTTATCTTTTATGCGGATTAGGCGATTCTTAGTACTAAATTGGGGTTTCTTCCTAAAGTGGTTTCGGATTGAAATATTATTCAGAAAATTGTAGTTACTTCTCTCTGTCCCAATCCTTCTCATAAAGATAGTCTGTTGCACAACTTGGATGTTGTGTGTGCTCTAAAATTCTACATACAGGCGACTAAGGATTTTCACCAGTCTTCTACCCTGTTTGTTTCTCAGGAAAGCATAAGGGTCAGAAGGCTACTTCTACTTCTCTTTCCCTCTGGTTGAGAAGTATGATTCGTTTTGCTTATGAGGCTGAAGGACAGCAGCCTCCTGAGAGAATTACAGCTCATTCCACTAGGGCTGTCTCCTCTTCTTGGGCTTTCAAAGATGAAGCTGCTGTGGAACAGATTTGCAAGGCTGCAACTTGGTCCTCTCTGCATACTTTTTCCAAGTTTAATATTTTTGCCTCGGCTGAGGCCTCTTTTGGAAGAAAGATCCTTCAAGCGGTGGTGCCTTCTGTTTAGGTCTGCCTGTCTTGTTCTCCCTCCCTGTTCATTCTGTGTCCTCTAGCTTGGGTATTGGTTCCCACTAGTAATTGAATTACGTTGTGGACGCTCCATATCTTAGGAAAGAAAACAAAACTTATGCTTACCTGATAAATTTCTTTCTTTCCGGATAGGAGAGTCCACGACCCCACCCTTTATTAAGAAAGTTATTTTTTACTAAACCTCAGGCACCTCTACACCTTTGTGTTGTTCTTTTTCCATTTCCCTTTGGTCGAATGACTGGGAATTATGGATAGGGGAGTGACACTTAACAGCTTTGCTGTGGTGCTCTTTGCCTCCTCCTGCTGGCCAGGAGTGATATTCCCACTAGTAATTGAATGACGTTGTGGACTCTCCATATCCGGAAAGAAAGAAAGTTATCAGGTAAGCATAAGTTTTGTTTTTAGCTTCAGTTTAGAGATTACCCTCCTACACCCTGATCCCTCCCAAACAGCTCTCTTCCCTCTCTCACCCCCCACTGGTTTCCATCATTTTAGGTACTGGCAGACAGTCTGCCAATATGCAGTTTAGTTGTTTTTTGTTTTTTTTGTTTTTTAATAGTTTTTTTTTTCTGCAGTGTAGTGATCCTCCTCAATTTTCCCACCTCCCTGACCCCCCCCCCCCATATAGCTCTCTAAGCCTCCCACTACAGTGTGTGTGTGTATATATATATATTTATATTGTAGTGTAGTGATCCACACACATCCCCTGCCTCTAGTAATCATTAGTTAGGGACCCCTCCCCCCTTTTTCTCCCCATCTTTCCCTCTCCCTTTATTTTTCTGCAGTGTAGGGCCATCCCACTCTGGGGAATGGCCAAAGACATGTAATTAATTTACTCCTTCTTCAAGGTTTAAAAAGTTATATCCTTTACTTGCTACAAATGTTGTCATGGAAAACTGTTCCCAAGGTGGATGTTGCCATTTCCACTCTGGCTAATTATATTATATATTTATTATAATCCAGCGAAGGCTCAAGCATTTCTGAAATGCGTTTCAGATCTAGAGTTGGCTGGAGTAATTATGCCAGTTCCAGTTCTGGAACAGGGGCTGGGGTTTTATTCAAATCTCTTCATTGTACCAAAGAAGGAGAATTCCTTCAGACCAGTTCTGGATCTAAAAATATTGAATCGTTATGTAAGGATACCAACATTCAAAATGGTAACTGTAAGGACTATCCTGCCTTTTGTTCAGCAAGGGAATTATATGTCTACAATAGATTTACAGGATGCATATCTGCATATTCCGATTCATCCAGATCACTATCAGTTTCTGAGATTCTCGTTCCTAGACAAGCATTACCAGTTTGTGGCTCTGCCGTTTGGCCTAGCAACAGCTCCAAGAATTTTTACAAAGGTTCTCGGTGCCCTTCTGTCTGTAATCAGAGAACAGGGTATTGTGGTATTTCCTTATTTGGACGATATCTTGGTACTTGCTCAGTCTTCACATTTAGCAGAATCTCATACGAATCGACTTGTGTTGTTTCTTCAAGATTATGGTTGGAGGATCAATTTACTAAAAAGTTCATTGATTCCTCAGACAAGGGTAACCTTTTTGGGTTTCCAGATAGATTCAGTGTCCATGACTCTATCTTTGACAGACAAGAGACGTCTAAAATTGATATCAGCTTGTCGAAACCTTCAGTCACAATCATTCCCTTCGGTAGCCTTATGCATGGAAATTCTAGGTCTTATGACTGCTGCATCGGACGCGATCCCCTTTGCTCGTTTTCACATGCGACCTCTTCAGCTCTGTATGCTGAACCAGTGGTGCAGGGATTACACAAGATATCTCAATTAATATCTTTAAAACCGATTGTACGTCACTCTCTGACGTGGTGGACAGATCACCATTGTTTAGTTCAGGGGGCTTCTTTTGTTCTTCCGACCTGGACTGTAATCTCAACAGATGCAAGTCTTACAGGTTGGGGAGCTGTGTGGGGGTCTCTGACGGCACAAGGGGTTTGGGAATCTCAGGAGGTGAGATTACCGATCAATATTTTGGAACTCCGTGCAATTTTCAGAGCTCTTCAGTCTTGGCCTCTTCTAAAGAGAGAATCGTTCATTTGTTTTCAGACAGACAATGTCACATCTGTGGCATACATCAATCATCAAGGAGGGACTCACAGCCCTCTGGCTATGTAAGAAGTATCTCGAATTCTGGTTTGGGCGGAATCCAGCTCCTGTCTAGTTTCTGCGGTTCATATCCCAGGTATAGACAATTGGGAAGCGGATTATCTCAGTCGCAAAACGTTGCATCCGGGCGAATGGTCTCTTCACCCAGAGGTATTTCTTCAGATTGTCCAAATGTGGGGACTTCCAGAAATAGATCTGATGGCCTCTCATCTAAACAAGAAACTTCCCAGGTATCTGTCCAGATGCAGGGATCCTCAAGCGGAAGCAGTGGATGCATTGTCACTTCCTTGGAAGTATCATCCTGCTTATATCTTTCCGCCTCTAGTTCTTCTTCCAAGAGTGATCTCCAAGATTCTGAAGGAATGCTCGTTTGTTCTGCTGGTAGCTCCAGCATGGCCTCACAGGTTTTGGTATGCGGATCTTGTCCGGATGGCCTCTTGCCAACCGTGGACTCTTCCGTTAAGACCAGACCTTCTGTCGCAAGGTCCTTTTTTCCATCAGGATCTCAAATCCTTAAATTTAAAGGTATGGAGATTGAACGCTTGATTCTTAGTCAAAGAGGTTTCTCTGACTCTGTGATTAATACTATGTTACAGGCTCGTAAATTTGTATCTAGGGAGATATATTATAGAGTCTGGAAGACTTATATTTCTTGGTGTCTTTCTCATAATTTTTCCTGGCATTCTTTTAGAATTCCGAGAATTTTACAGTTTCTTCAGGATGGTTTGGAGAAAGGTTTGTCTGCAAGTTCCTTGAAAGGACAAATCTCTGCTCTTTCTGTTCTTTTTCACAGAAAGATTGCTAATCTTCCTGATATTCATTGTTTTGTACAAGCTTTGGTTCGTATAAAACCTGTCATTAAGTCAATTTCTCCTCCTTGGAGTTTGAATTTGGTTCTGGGGGCTCTTCAAGCTCCTCCGTTTGAACCTATGCATTCGTTGGACATTAAATTACTTTCTTCTGCCAGAAGAGTTTCTGAATTATCTGCTCTTTCTTGTGAGTCTCCTTTTCTGATTTTTGATCAGGATAAGGCGGTGTTGCAAACTTCTTTTGAATTTTTACCTAAGGTTGTGAATTCCAACAACATTAGTAGAGAAATTGTGGTTCCTTCATTATGTCCTAATCCTAAGAATTCTAAGGAGAAATCATTGCATTCTTTGGATGTAGTTAGAGCTTTGAAATATTATGTTGAAGCTACTAAGAATTTCCGAAAGACTTCTAGTCTATTTGTTATCTTTTCCGGTTCTAGGAAAGGTCAGAAGGCCTCTGCCATTTCTTTGGCATCTTGGTTGAAATCTTTAATTCATCATGCTTATGTCGAGTCAGGTAAAACTCCGCCTCAAAGGATTACAGCTCATTCTACTAGGTCAGTTTCTACTTCCTGGGCGTTTAGGAATGAAGCTTCGGTTGATCAGATTTGCAAAGCAGCAACTTGGTCTTCTTTGCATACTTTTACTAAATTCTACCATTTTGATGTGTTTTCTTCTTCTGAAGCAGTTTTTGGTAGAAAAGTACTTCAGGCAGCTGTTTCAGTTTGAATCTTCTGCTTATGTTTTCAGTTTTTTGCATTATAAAATTTAAATTTTATTTTGGGTGTGGATTATTTTTCAGCGGAATTGGCTGTCTTTATTCTATCCCTCCCTCTCTAGTGACTCTTGCGTGGAAAGATCCACATCTTGGGTAGTCATTATCCCATACGTCACTAGCTCATGGACTGTTGCTAATTACATGAAAGAAAACATAATTTATGTAAGAACTTACCTGATAAATTCATTTCTTTCATATTAGCAAGAGTCCATGAGGCCCACCCTTTTTGTGGTGGTTATGATTTTTTTGTATAAAGCACAATTATTCCAATTCCTTATTTTTATGCTTTCGCACTTTTTTCTTATCACCCCACTTCTTGGCTATTCGTTAAACTGATTTGTGGGTGTGGTGAGGGATGTATTTGTAGGCATTTTGAGGTTTGGGAAACTTTGCCCCTCCTGGTAGGAATGTATATCCCATACGTCACTAGCTCATGGACTCTTGCTAATATGAAAGAAATGAATTTATCAGGTAAGTTCTTACATACATTATGTTTTTGTGCCAGTCTAGCGGAAGACAGTACAAGTGTGTTGGTGTCATTAGATCCTCTCATTGGAAAAGGGACAGTAACCAGATTAATTGTAAAGCTTCCCTCTGTGCCAGCGGGAGGTTGTGATTCTCAGCACTTTCCAGATTCAGAAAGTCTTTCTCTGCTTGAAACAACTATTTAGCCTCTTAAATCTCCTGTTATGTCTATGCTTCTTTATTTTTCTCTTGGCTTTTTAGGCTCAAAATCTTTCTATTTCATCTGCGGCACTCCTTTAGCACTAGATGCTCACAAAAAGAGCATCATTAGGTGTTTACCCTCCTGACTAATCTTTAAATATTCTTAAAGTGACATTCTAATACAAGAATGGCATCTTCTAATTCACTACAGCGTGTAATGTTTATATAATGACTCTTAGTATGTGCTTCTGATGGGCTGAGAATGTGAACAATACACACACACACACTGACCCCCCAGATCTGATGTGAGTGTAACACACAAATGTGTTTAAAATAAAGAACTGGGATCAGTGGAGAGCTTTAGCTGTTTTCTATGCACTTGTAATTATGTGAAATATTAAAGGGACACTGAACCCAATTTTTTTCTTTTGTAATTCAGAAAGAGCATGCAATTTTAAGCAACTTTCTAATTTACTCCTATTATCAATTTTTCTTCGTTCTCTTGCTATCATTATTTGAAAAAGATGGCATCTAAGCTTTTTTTTGGTTTCAGTACTCTTGACAGCACTTTTTTATTGGTGGATGAATTTATCCACCAATCAGCAAGGACAACCCAGGTTGTTCACCAAAAATGGGCCGGCATCTAAACTTACATTTTCGCATTTCAAATAAAGATACCAAGAGAATGAAGAAAATGTGATAATAGGAGTAAATTAGAAAGTTGCTTAAAATTTCATGCTCAATCTGAATCACAAAAGAAAATTTTTGGGTACAGTGTCCCTTTAACAGTCTAATACAAATAGAGTTTAATGTCCCTTTATTGAGACTTTAAGCAAGTTTTATGATGTGGTGAAAGTCATTTTTGAATATGCAAACATTTTTTTTAATATTAGTAATTAGTTTATTTAAATAAAGTTACATATAAAGCATGTATTAAGCACAGGGCAACACTGTATTCTGTTTGGTGCAAGCAATAACCTTGTAACTATTAATAAAACTTTATTGCACACCAGAGAGCATTACAACACAGCTTCATAATAAATCAAAGCTATGTTACCTAGAGGGTTCAGTACCTTGCATTGCAGCTTGTCATTCATTACATTTCAGGTTATGCAAAGTACTGTTAGATTAGGGATTCAAATATTTGTTTTAATAATCATTATAATAGAAACAATACCACAATCAGAAATTATTACTTAAAAAATACATATTTTCTATGTTGCTTCTAAAAGCTAGTTTTTAATTAATGTATAAATAAGTGGTATATTGAGCTCCAAAACAATGATCTATGAGAAACTGATTATTGTATTTGCAAATTAAATATGACAACATATTTTGTTAAATAATGTATTTTTAGGAAAATAAATAATAATTAAACAGTTTAGTAATTTCTGAGACAAAATAAAAACTCTGTTGCACAGTTTATAAAAAATTCATGACATGAACTAAAAAACAGTAAGGCTATATTTACTTTAAGATGGAGGGAAACAAGGAAGAAAAAGTAAAGGGGAATATGATCTTGAGCTTGGGAAGCTTGACTGTGAAACAGCCAATTACAGAAAGGTGCAAAGAAAGAAAGGGCGCCTCCTAGTGTAGCCAATACACAATAAAATAATTCCACATGTAGAAAAAATGGTACTGAGGAAACAGCGTGGTTAGCGTGTTTTACTGATGACATTGTTTTATATTTTATCTGTGAAACTGTTTTTTATTCTTGGATTATAAAGTAATCTTTTACTACTGGAGTCTCCTGTTCATCATTCACCATCCTTAAGGATCCTGGAACAAGCCTTGGTATTAATGTGTGCTGGGCCACTATAATATACCCAGCTTGCTACATTTGCACTACAGTGTGCTTTATGATATGTGAGTATCCATTTTATTGGTATCTACCAGTGGATGATTATTGTACTCACTGATCTGCACTAGGATTCGCCCTCTTTTATCCTTCTACTTTCTAATTTACAGAACGGGCTGCAATAATCATTCAGAGATTTTATTGGAATTTGTCAAAACAACCTGGAAATGTAAAATAAACTGATCTTTTAAATATTCACAAAGAAAAAATTGTCATAGAGCTATATAACCTGTTGTAGCCGTAGTTAATACGATACAGAGACAGAAGTGTGATGCACATGGACAGGATATTTAATAAATGTAGCTTATACATTTATACTAACTTTTCTTCTTTTATGTTTCAGGTTCTTACTGAATTGGAAGATCAACTGAATCGTATGAGTGAAGAAAATGCAGAGCTGAACAATCAAAATTTTTACTTGTCTAAACAGCTAAATGAGGTGTCAGGAGCCGCAGAAGAAATTGTACAACTGCGAAGTGAAGTAGATCATCTTCGACGAGAAATAACAGAGCGAGAGATGCAACTTACAAGTCAAAAGCAGGTATTGTTTTACAATGTGCATGGTCAAATTCCATTCTCTTCTATGTGTTTTACACTATAGAATGTATTGTCAGATAACAAGTGTTTGTCCTACCTAATCTACCCATTTTACCCCGTATTTTAAAACCACAAACCTTGTTTGAGTTTTGTCTTTAAAATTTCCACATATTTCTGTGTGTTCAGTAAAAATGTAGTTTGTTTCATTTTTAAAGCATTAACTATTGTTCTAGAGTTTTATTTGACTTTAAAATATACTGCATGTCAGCACTTTTTTGATACCTTCAGTGTGGCATTTGCAGACTATGGAGGCCTTGAAAACCACATGCACCATGTTGGAGGAGCAGGTGATGGATCTTGAAGCTCTCAACGATGAACTGCTGGAGAAAGAGCGTCAGTGGGAAAGCTGGAGAAGTTCATTAGAGGATGAAAAAAATCAATTTGAATGCAGGCTCCGAGAAGTACAAAGGTTGCTGGATTCAGAAAAGCAGAACAGGTAAATTGAATGAATTATATGAATCACTGTAGAGCAGCAATGTACTGAGATTAGAGAGGAAGACTGAGTTTTGCTTGCTAGCAATCATAATAATTATAATAGCTTGTACATCCCTGCTCACACATTATAGTGGTTCATGACTGTATCTTTCTACGTAAGGCTATTTGTAAGCTAGTCGTAGCTCACATCCTTCACTCATTATATCTCACATCCTTCCTTCACATGAAGATAAAGCATGCAGTCTTGTTAATGCACACTTTCTGAGCCACAGGCTGCTACTGAACATGTGCAAGAGTTCACAGTGAGTCTCTAATTGGCTGATGGTTGAACATATGTAGATAGGCTTAGATGCGTGCTTAAGACAGATAGAGAGTGACAGTACACAGTTTATTCATATTTATTGTATCTGTAAGGTAAAACTATGTCTCCAACATTTTATAAATGGAATGCTGGAAATGCATCACTTATAAATACATATCTAATCAAGGATATTATTATCTTATTTCTTTCATGTAATTGGCAAGAGCCCATGAGCTAGTGACGTATGGGATATACAATCCTACCAGGAGGGGCAAAGTTTCCCAAACCTCAAAATGCCTATAAATACACCCCTCACCACACCCACAATTCAGTTTTACAAACTTTGCCTCCTATGGAGGTGGTGAAGTAAGTTTGTGCTAAGATTCTCAGGGGTACAGAATAGGATTCAGAGTAAGATCGCCTGTGAGAAGATTTTTTTCTCTCACGCATTCCAGCGAACCCAGTAAAGTCTCAGGCTTTCCTGAAGTGTGTTTCAGACCTGGAGTTATCAGGGGTAATCATGCCAGTTCCGTTTCAGGAACAGGGTCTGGGGTTTTATTCAAATCTATTCATTGTCCCAAAGAAAAAAAATTCATTCAGACCAGTTTTGGATCTAAAGATTTTGAATCAATATGTAAGAGGTACCAACTTTCAAGATGGTGACTATAAGGACTATTCTGCCTTTTGTTCAGCAAGGGCATTATATGTCCACAATAGACTTACAGGATGCATATCTTCATATTCTGATTCATCCGGATCATTATCAGTTCCTGAGATTCTCTTTTCTAGACAAGCATTACCAATTTGTTGCTCTTCCTTTTGGCCTAGCGACAGCTCCAAGAATCTTTTCAAAGGTTCTCGGTGCCCTACTCTCTGTAATCAGAGAGCGGGGTATTGCGGTTTTTCCTTATTTGGACAATATCTTGGTACTCGCTCAGTCTTTACGTTCTGCAGAGTCTCACACAAATCAACTAGTGTTGTTTCTTCAAAGACATGGTTGGAGGATCAATTTACCAAAACGTTATTTGATTCCTCAGACAAAGGTGACCTTTTTAGGTTTCCAGAAAGATTCAGTGTCCATGACTTTGTCTCTTACAGACAAGAGAAGTTTGAAATTGGTTGCAGCCTGTCGGAACCTTCAGTCTCAGTCATTCCCTTCAATAGCTATGTGCATGGAAGTTTTAGGTCTCATGACTGCAGCATCGGACGCAATCCCCTTTGCTCGTTTTCATATGAGACCTCTCCAGCTTTGTATGCTGAACCAATGGTGCAGGGATAATACAAGGATATCACAATTAATATCCTTAAATCCCAATGTTCGACTTTCTCTGACTTGGTGGTTAGCTCACCATCGTATAATTCTAGAGGCCTCTTTCGTTCGTCCAACCTTGACTGTGATCACAACAGATACAAGTCTTTCAGGTTGGGGAGCTGTTTGGGGATCTCTGACAGCACAAGGGGTTTGGAAATCTCAAGAGGCGAGATTACCAATCAATATTTTGGAACTCTGTGCGATTCTCAGGGCTCTTCAGTTTTGGCCTCTGTTGAAGAGAGAACCGTTCATTTGTTTTCAGACAGACAGTATCACAACTGTGGCATATGTCAATCATCAGGGTGGGACTCACAGTCCTCAAGCTATGAAAGAAGTATCTTGGATACTTATTTGGGTGGAATCCAGCTCCTGTCTAATTTCTGCGGTTCATATCCCAGGTATAGACAATTGGGAAGCAGATTATCTCAGTCGTCAGACTTTACATCGGGGAGAATGGTCTCTCCACCCAGATGTGTTTTCTCAAATTGTTTAGATGTGGGGCTTCCAGAAATAGATCTGATGGCATCTTATCTAAACAAAAAACTTCCCAGGTACCTGTCCAGGTCCAGGGATCCTCAGGCGGAAGCAGTGGATGCGTTGACACTTCTGTGTTGTTATCAACCTGCTTATATTTTCCCGCCTCTAGTTCTTCTTCCAAGAGTGATCTCCAAAATCATCATGGAGCAATCGTTTGTGCTGCTGGTGGCTCCAGCATGGTCTCACAGGTTTTGGTATGCGGATCTTGTTAGGATGTCCAGTTTTCAACCTTGGCCACTTCCATTAAGGCCAGACCTTCTATCTAAAGGTCCATTTTTCCATCACAATCTCAAATCATTACATTTGAAGGTATGGAAATTGAACGCTTAGTGCTTAGTCATAGAGGTTTCTTTGACTCAGTGATTAATACTATGTTGCAGGCTCGTAAATCTGTTTCTAGGAAGATTTATTATAGAGTTTGGAAGACTTACATTTCATGGTGTTCTTCTCATAAATTCTCTTGGCATTCTTTTAGAATTCCTAGAATTTTACAGTTTCTTCAGGATGGTTTGGATAAAGGTTTGTCTGCTAGTTCCTTGAAAGGACAAATCTCTGCTCTTTCTTTTTTATTCCACAGGAAAATTGCTAAACTTCCTGATATTCATTGTTTTGTACAGGCTTTGGTTCGTATCAAGCCTGTCATTAAATTAATCTCTCCTCCTTGGAGTCTTAAAATGGTTTTGAAGGCTTTAAGGCTCCTCCATTTGAGCCTATGCATTCTTTGGACATTAAACTACTTTCTTGGAAAGTGTTGTTCTTTTTGGCCATCTCTTCTGTTAGAAGAGTTTCTGAATTATCTGCTCTTTCTTGTGAATCTCCTTTTCTGATTTTTCATCAGGATAAGGCAGTTTTGCGGACCTCATTTAAATTCTTACCTAAGGTTGTGAATTCTAACAACATTAATAGAGAAATTGTTGTCCCTTCTTTGTGTCCTAATCCTAAGAATTCTTTGGAAAGATCTTTACATTCTTTAGATGTGGTGAGAGCTCTGAAATATTATGTTGAAGCCACTAAAGATTTCAGGAAGACTTCTAGTCTATTTGTTATCTTTTCTGGTTCTAGGAAAGGTCAGAAAGGCTTCTGCTGTTTTTTTGGCATCGTGGTTAAAGCTTTTGATTCATCAAGCCTATTTGGAGTCGGGTAAAGCCCCGCCTCAGAGAATTACAGCTCATTCTACTAGATCAGTTTCCACTTCTTGGGCTTTTAAGAATGAAGCTTCAGTTGATCAGATTTGCAAAGCAGCAACTTGGTCTTTGCATACTTTTACTAAATTCTACCATTTTGATGTATTTGCTTCTTCGGAAGCAGTTTTTGGTAGGAAAGTTCTTCAGTCAGCTGTTTCAGTTTGATTCTTCTGCTTATGATTTAAGTTTTTATTTTTATTTTTTGAGAACAAACTTATATTTGGGTTGTGGATTAATTTTTTTCAGCAAAATGGCTGTTTTTATTTTGTCCTCCCTCTCTAGTGACTCTTGCGTGGAGTTCCACATCTTGGGTATTGCTATCCCATATGTCACTAGCTCATGGACTCTTGCCAATTACATGAAAGAAAACATAACTTATGTAAGAACTTACCTGATAAATTCATTTCTTTCATATTGGCAAGAGTCCATGAGGCCCACCCTTTTTATGGTGGTTATGATTTTTTTTGTATAAAGCACAATTATTTCCATATTCTTTTGCTTTTTACTCCTTTCTTTTTCACCCCACTTCTTGGCTATTCATTAAACTGAATTGTGGGTGTGGTGAGGGGTGTATTTATAGGCATTTTGAGGTTTGGGAAACTTTGCCCCTCCTGGTAGGATTGTATATCCCATACGTCACTAGCTCATGGACTTTTGCCAATAAGAAAGAAAATAATTTATCAGGTAAGTTCTTACATAAATTATGTTTTTTTTTATTTTTTAAACTGTTCTTTCTGCATCATAATACTGGGCAAATCTAGGACAGTAGATTTGCCTTTAATGTTTGAAAAACCAAGAAATGTTTAATTAGTCATAACATTCAATCTGACAGTTTCAGTTATATGCCTTATTATAAATATATACACTTTAATATAAAGCTTGTTTTACTTACCTTATCTCAGATAGGACTGTGATGAAACATGGTCTGTCCAAGCTAGAGATATGTGACACCTGTGTGCTAATATTTTATTGTGTTTTAGGACAAAGGGGGAGTAGCTGCTCTTCTGTTCTGTTGTTTACTAAGTACAGTGGTAATATGCGCTATTGTTTCTGGGGTAGACAAAATAGTTTGTCTTCTGCACTTTACCACAGTAATCATTTCCTTTTCCTCACTAATTGGCACATTCAGCAGCACTGTACACAGAGCATATACAGAGAGCTATTTAGTTTTACATCTGTTATCTAATTTGCTTTGTTACCATGGTATCCTTTGTTGAAGAGTAGACATAGGTAGACTCTGGAACATCAATGCAGTATTGTTAACTAACTACTGATTGGTGGATGCATGCTTATGCCTCTTGTCATTGGTTTACCTGATGTGCTCCGCTAGCTTCCAGTAGTGGACTGCTTCTCCTTCAACAAGGGATACCAAGAGAATTAAGCAAATTTGATAACATAAATAAACTGGAAAGTTGTTTAAAATTGTATGCTCTATCTGAGTCATGAAAGAAAAATGTTGGGTTTCATGTCTCTTTAAAGTATGTATTTAGATAACTAATACTAATTGGAAAATGCAATATGGTAAATTTGTTGTCAATGTGTTGTTTCCATCTGAAGGGGAGGAGAGTCCACGGCTTCATTCATTACTTTTGGGAAATAACTACCTGGCCACCAGGAGGAGGCAAAGAAACTCCAGCCAAAGGCTTAAATACCTCCCCCACTTCCCTCATCCCCCAGTCATTTTTTGTCTTTCGTCGCAGGAGGATGGCAGAGAAGTGCCGAAGATTTGGAGTAGTCTCTTATGGAGTGTAGTACTCTTCATAATGGGACTGGAGTTTTAAGTAGTCCTGTCAGCCTCTCAGTGAGAGCCTGGGCGAAAGTTAGAGTCCGGAGATGCAGGGAGAGTCTTTCTGCGAAACCATCCCGACTCATATTAACAGCTCCACATGCAAACAGCGTTGACGAGTTTCGCTGCCTGCTTTCTGCACCCAAGTTCATGTCAGGTGCGATGCTTCTACCTGTCACACTTGAAGGGCTGTGTTCCTGTTCCACGGCATTGATTCTGGTAAGATTGTTTCATTTTTTATACATAACGATAACACAGAAGACAGGGTCACAGTGTGGCAACTTTCATCTTATGGAATCAAGGGTTAATATTCCTAGTGAGGGGATTATCCGTTACTTTTGTACTTGGAGAGGACTGCAGGCCAGCCTCCTGTTCACCGACTATGGACCCTGGAACTTGAGGGGATTCTATGATTTGGGAGGCGGTGCCCAGTGTACATTTGGAGTACTTTTACCCTGGACTCAGGTTTATGCCATTTCCATGCATTCCCAGCGACTCTGAGAACTGGAGGGCCCTGAAAGAGAGTTTTGGTTCCTGTGTTTTGTTGTATAAGATGACAGCCCAATCCAGCATTGCCTGCTCCAACCCCCCCCCCCCCCCAAACTCAGAGACTCAGAAAGTTTTAGCTGATTGCAACCTCCTGCTCTAATGCTGGGACCTCCTGCTGTTTTATGTCTGCATATCTAGTCTAGGTGTAAAGTGTCTTTCGATTATTGTGTGAGTCATCCATTGTCCTTTGTAAGTCAGGATGTGATTAGAATCTTGTTTAACTAACCATTGTCTGATGTTTGTCCCATTGTCTAATATTTGTTTCTATTGATTATGTAGTGAACACCCCCCTTTGTTGGAAATGTATCAAAGCTGTGTTTTCTGTGCAATAAAGCAGTTCCTATTTTTACCCTCAAGCATTCAGTCTCGGTGGGAGGAAGCTGACTTTAGCGTGTATACCCAGTCTTGGGTACCAAGACCCGCTACAATATTGTTTATTGTGTTATTACTGCGTTATGTGCGAGATGTGGCTCTGGCAATGGTGGAACTTCATATTGACTTCCAGGAGTATTTGCGCGGCCAATTTTGGCGTGTTTTCTCCTTAGTGCAGGGGTGGTTCTGCGAGGCATCCCAGGTGACCGGGTGTGAGTTTTCACTTTCTCTGTTGATAAGCGGCATAGGAGACAAAGCGGTTTCTGTAGTCCGGGTCATAGGAGGTGGTGAGTGCCCCGGCCATTGGAGGTATAAAGGTGCCTGTTTTTTAAGCTAGTCTAGTCCATAATAAAAGTGCAAGCTATGGAGGACTCTGACGCGCTAGAGGGTACTCCTTCTTTACCAAAGTTTCATTCCTGTGTTTATTGTGAGGAGTTTCTTGTAGATCCGCCTGCTCAACTATGTTCCACATGCCTTGATAACGTTGCGACATCTAAAACTAAAGGGATGTCTAGTACTACTGAGCCGTCCACCTCTGAGGGCTCCCCATCCCGTAAGATGCGTTGCCTGCTTTCATCTCCGAGTGCACATGCAGTGCCCCAGGGTCTAACCATTACTCCTACTGGAGAGATTTGTTGGCCGTCAGATTTTGCGGATCATCTGCAAATGGCGGTATCGAAAGTGCTCCATGCCTTACCACGTTCTGCTAAGCACAAGCGTATGGCTTACCATGGCGGCCCAGCCCAGGGGTTGTCTACGCCTATGGAAATATCAGAGGCATTATATGATGACAAGGCCCACGCTGACTCTTCAAAGGATTCTCCTTCTGGGTCGGAGTCTGTGTTTTCTCATCCTCCGGCAGCAGAGGAGCCTGACTTTAGGTTTAGAATGGAGAATTTGCTCTTTTTGGTGAAGCAAGTGTTTGCTACTCTGGAGGTCCTGGAACTGAAGCTTCCGAAGCAACCTTCGATTCCTAAGCTTAATAAGGTATATGAGCACAGGGTGGTGCCTCAGACCTTCCCGGTTCCTGTTAAGATGGCTAATATTATTAAGAATGAATGGGATTGATTAGGTTCTTCCTTTTCCCCTTCTTCTTCTTCCTTTAAGAAACTGTTCCCCGTTCCGGACTCTCAGCTTGAGCTGTGGGGGACTGTCCCATCTCTATGCTTGCAAAGCGGACGACTATTCCTCTCGAGGATAGTTTGTCGTTTAAAGAGCCCATGGATAAAAAATTGGAAAACATGTTAAGGAAAATGTTTCAACACACAGGGTTTGTTTTTCAACCGGCAGCGTCTGTAGCCGCTGTTGCTGGAGCTGCGACATATTGGTATGAATCCCTGTGTGATATGGTCGAGAGGGAGACTTCCATCAATGAGATACAAGATTAAGGCGTTGAAGGTCGCCAATTCTTTCATTTATGACGCCAATATGCAAATTATTTGCCTGAATGCAAAGGTTTCAGGATTCTCCGTTTTAGCTCACAGGGCTCTGTGGCTAAAGTCTTGGTCTGCGACATGACCTCTAATTCGAGACTGTTGTCCCTGCCTTTTCAAGGAAAGATTCTGTTCGGTCTAGGATTGGATTCGATCATATCCACGGTTACGGAAGGTAAGGGAGCTTTCCTACCTCAGGATAAGAAGGCGAAGCCTAAAGGATCTACTTTTCGTCCCTTTCGTGCGGACAAGGCCCAGCTCAGGGAACTTGGAAGCCTGCTCAGTCTTGGAACAAGTCCAAGCAGAACAAGAAGCCCGCCAAGACAAAATCGGCATGAAGGGGTGGCCAAGTAGAGGGCAGATTGTCTCTCTTTTCTAAAGCCTGGTTGCAGGACGTTCAGGACCCTTGGGTTCTGGAGGTTGTCGTCCAGGATTACAGGATAGGATTCAAGTCCCATCCGCCCAGGGGCAGATTCCTCCTGTCAAACCTCTTTTCAAGACCGGAAAAGAGAGCGGCCTTTCTAGAATGTGTGATTTTTGTGATATATTGTTCCTTTATATTTCACAATTAGATTGATAATCTTGTGTAGCTGTCTCTTTAAATCTTCTTGGCTAACTGCATATATGAATACTAGCATGTTTTAATTTACACATTTTTATTTTTATCACGCGAGCTTATGTCCATATGTTTAGGATTGTTAAGTGTTCATTGTTAGCATATATTTTTTGCAACAATTTAGTTTATAATTGTATTTAATTTTGGGACTTGAGCTCTTTTTGTGATCAGTATAAACAATCCCCCTATTTTACACCCATCTTTCCCTCGCCATTCAGTGTCAATTTAATTTCTATTGGAGAGGTAATTAAGTAGGAGGAGTTCCTTCACGAATATATGGCTTGGAATTGTGGGTGTTTAACAGGGTCACTGAGGATAATGTGAGGATGAAGTGTTATATGCACTAAGAAACGCGTCTGACCTGATCTGTGTTTTTTCCTGACCTGAGCTGCTAGCCGTATCAACATTTATGCCTGAAATTACTTGTAATGTGATTAGTAACATTACAATAAAACAAGTTGGAGCAAACTTTGTGTATCTATGCGTCCTTGTCCCACTGGGTGCGCTGACTACCATTGTTGCTGTTTGAATTTGGAGCGCAGGTGGAACGCTCCTGTCCTCGCACCAGTCAGGTGAAGGAGTGACGTCAGCATGACGTACTAGGGGGTGTGACTCAATACGTGAAGGCCACTGCAAGGATTTCGGATTCCAGTGCCGCATCGGGTGCTGTGTCTGAGCGCTTCCTGGAGGTTTTGTTTGTTCATTTTCCACCGCATTTGAGGGTAAGCTGCACGGACACTTTTGGACCTATAATATGTCGGGCATGATCTGGTAACACATTTATTGCATGTGCTATAAGTCGTAGTACACCCTGAAGATTACTTTATATTTCAATAGATACTCTGAGCTTTTGCATTATATTTCTGAACAAGGCAATTATTTCTTGTGATCGGTTATGGCAGCAGGGGGATTTGTTTTACAGCAGTTTGCTGATGAAGTTAGTGACAGCGAGGATCTGTTGAATACAGATATTATGGAACAGGAAGCCAATACGAATTTGGATAATCTGTTTTTTAAAATGGATGCTTTACTTAAAAAAGACACTAGAATTGAATTGGACATTGTCTTTTCAGATGTACCAAAAAGCCCAGCGTATACCACGTGGGCTGCGTATCAGAAAGTTTCCTTCCTTCCAAGTGACGAATCAAGTGTTTATTGATAAATAGAACAATATTTTAACTACTTGTTCTTTAGCACTTATTGATCTAATTATAGAATTTAAAAAGACATTACGCCAGGAATTGACTAATGACAAGTTAAAATTGCAGTCTTATTTACGTCCACTCAGTGAAAATCCTGATTTCATTAAATATGACACTAAACTCAAAAAAGTGATCACGGATTTTAAGAAGGATCTCTGGCACTTTAAGAAACAAAAAATACTTAGAGACAAACAAGATTATGAGCTTAATAAGGTCTATAAATGGACTGTGTCAGACACCAGGAGGAGATATAGGAGGACTCTTAGAAGCCAGAATCATGATAATAAGCAAGTGAGGTTTGCAGAGACTGACACAGAATATGATTGACTCTTCTGATTTAGAGACCATGAGCTCAAATACAGTTTCTACTGAAGGAACGGGTTCTTTTTCCCTTGGCACTGATGTTGTAACACCTACCCCTTCAACTGTATCACAGTCAAAAAAACGAGCGGGGCCAACAGAAATCCCATGTGCGCAGAAAAAAGTATGCAGAGGGGGCCGTGGAAGGTCTGGCCAATCAAGAACCAGACTCAAAGACATCAATACCGAAATCTCTGCGGTATCCGCTGAGAAGGAGGGCCACTCAATTTCAAAAATATGCTTAGATACTAGCAATGTCATTAACCTTTCTTCCACAGTACTTACACAGACACAGATAGAGGTATTATCTTTAGGCCTTGTATTCTCCCCTACCTCACACTTTAGATTATTTGATACTATAGTTGATGTAAATAGATTTGTAAGGTCTATCATCCTAAAAAAGCATTTTTTGTGTTCAACTAGTCAGAGTTGAAAAGGAGGGGAGAATACTGGCCAAATGAAGTTTGGTTTTGAATTTTCGGATGAATGTTCGGTTTTGGATCTCATGGCACTAAAGAGAGAGAATTTAGATTCTAGTTTACAGGCTTCTGGTGAGGTACAAGATATCACTAGACTTAAGAGAAAATCAAAATTTTACCCTGTTCAGGCTAGATCTAGTGCCATTGAAGTTTTTCAAAAAATAGTTGAACAAGAACTAAAGAAATTGTCAATCAAGGACCCGAACCCTCATAAAGATAATTTGGCCAAAGCACAACATGTTGCCATCAAACAATTGCAGGCAAATTTTGAGTTAGTCGTACGTAATTCTGACAAAGGGGGCAAGGTGGTTGTTTTGGATCGAAAAGCATATTTAACTGAGGCCTACAGACAGTTGCTGGATGTTACAGTGTATGAAAAGCCCAAATTTAACACTATCTTCTTTTATAAATCCGAATTGGGTACTGTATTGGAAAGAGCATTACAAGAGGGGATTATTAAACAAAATAACTTTGATTTTTTTATACACTGAGCATCCTGTTATGGCCATTTTTCACTATTTGCCTAAGGTCCATAAACAAGGCACCAATCCCCCAGGCAGACCCATATTGGCAGGAATTGGTTCATTAAATGAACCACTTTCAGAACTCATAGATGGGTACCTTCAACCATTTGTGTTGAATCTTACAAGTTACATTAAGGACACGTCTGATGTTATCAGACAGGTTGAAAGCATTGAATGGCGTAAGGAATTTACCTTTGTCACCATCGACGTGGTTTTACTGTACACTTGTATTACCCATGACAAGGGCATTCAAGCCATTGAATTCTTTTTGGATAATTTTTCCCATTATCATGAGGCCTTGAGACTGTTCATCAAGATTTCTGTGGAATATCTACTAACACATAATTTTTTTTTGTTTGAGGGGGAGTTTTATCTTCAGAGGCGTGGGACAGCTATGGGGGCTAAGTTTGCCCCCTCCTATGCCAACCTGTACATGGGTTGGTGGGAGCTGTCCCACGTCTATGGAGATGGGAACCCCTTCAGACAACACATACAATATTACGGTCGGTACATTGACGACATCCTGTTAATTTGGAAGGGTCCAATTGATCTTCTTGAACAGTTTCTGCTTTATCTCCAACACAACTCTTTGAATTTAAAATTCACAATGGAGGTTAATACATCTTCAATTTCTTTTTTTGACATCGTATTATGTGCAAATTTGGAAACCTCCATTATTGAAACCGAACTGTTTTGTAAATCCAGTGCTGGAAATACAATTCTGAATGCCCGGTCATGTCATCCCACACATACCATTAATTCTATACCCAAGAGCCAGTACATTAGGGTCAAACGTAACTGTAGTAACTGCCAGAGCTACTCTAAGCATTCTGCAGATCTAACAGCAAGACTAATTGAGAGAGGGTACTCTAAGGAAGTTTTAGAGCGGGTCAAGCAAGAAGTTGATTTGTTTGATAGAGATGTTCTCTTTCAGTCTGATAAATCCAAAAAACAAAGTAGACTAAATAGACTCAAATTCATTACTACATATAGTGTTGAATTTGACAGGATCTGTGACATAGTACGAAAGGCACTCCCTATTCTTGATACTGATGAGAGTCTTAAGGGTATTCTTAAGGATGGCACATGTTTTGTGTCACGTAAAGCGCCAGCCTTAGGGAATCTCCTATCTCCTATGTTGCTGAGAGAAACACAGAGAGAGAACTGGCTTTCTATCAAGCCGGGTTTCTTTAAATGTGGTAGCAGGAGATGCAAATCTTGCTCCTATGCTTCCTTTGGAGTGAGTTTTGTGTCTTCTGCAAATAACAAGAGTTTTCAAATTCGGGAACATATGACCTGCAATTCTTATTATGTCATTTACCTTCTGACATGCAGGGGATGTCTGAGGCAGTATGTAGGACAAACTACACGTGCCCTCAAGGACCGTTTTTTAGAACATTTACGTTCTATAGAGGATCCTGAGTCCACTACTCCAATATCCCTGCATTTCAAAGATGTCATAACTCTGATAGCTCCCTCTTGACATTCCAAGCTATCCAATTGATCCCCAGACACCCCAGGGGAGGAAACAGACGGATCATTCTCAGTAAGAGAGAAGTTTTTTGGATTTTCCATTTGGATACTCGAATGCCAACAGGTCTAAACTCAGAGTGGGATGTTAAATTGTGTGTTGATTAAAAATCCATTTTTGTGACATATTGTTCCTTTATATTTCACAGTTAGATTGATAATCTTGTGTAGCTGTCTCTTTAAATCTTCTTGGCTAACTGCATATATGAATACTAGCATGTTTTAATTTACACATTTTTATTTTTATCACGCAAGCTTATGTCCATATGTTTAGGATTGTTAAGTGTTCATTGTTAGCATATATTTTTTGCAACAATTTAGTTTATAATTGTATTTAATTTAGGGACTTGAGCTCTTTTTGTGATCTGTATAAACAATCCCCCTATTTTACACCCATCTTTTCCTCACCATTCAGTGTCAATTTAATTTCTATTGGAGAGGTAATTAAGTAGGAGGAGTTCCTTCACGAATATATGGCTTGGAATTGTGGGTGTTTAACAGGGTCACTGAGGATAATGTGAGGATGAAGTGTTATATGCACTAAGAAACGCGTCTGACCTGATCTGTGTTTTTTCCTGACCTGAGCTGCTAGCCGTATCAACATTCATGCCTGAAATTACTTGTAATGTGATTAGTAACATTACAATAAAACAAGTTGGAGCAAACTTCGTGTATCTATGTGTCCTTGTCCCACTGGGTGCGCTGACTACCATTGTTGCTAAAAAATTGGAAAACATGTTAAGGAAAATGTTTCAACACACAGGGTTTGTTTTTCAACCGGCAGCGTCTGTAGCTGCTGTTGCCGGAGCTGTGACATATTGGTGTAAATCCCTATGTGATATGGTCGAGAGGGAGACTTCCATCAATGAGATACAAGATTAAGGCGTTGAAGGTCGCCAATTCTTTAATTTGTGATGCCAATATGCAAATTATTCGCCTGAATGCAAAGGTTTCAGGATTCTCCGTTTTAGCTCACAGGGCTCTGTGACTAAAGTCTTGGTCTGCGGACATGACCTCTAATTCGAGACTGTTGTCCCTGCCTTTTCAAGGAAAGATTCTTTTCTGTCCAGGATTGGATTCGATCATATCCACGGTTACGGAAGGTAAGGGAGCTTTCCTACCACAGGATAAGAAGGCGAAGCCTAAAGGATCTACTTTTCGTCCCTTTCATGCGGACAAGGCCCAGCTCAGGGAACTTGGAAGCCTGCTCAGTCTTGGAACAAGTCCAAGCAGAACAAGAAGCCCGCCAAGACAAAATCGGCATGAAGGGGTGGCCAAGTAGAGGGCAGATTGTCTCTCTTCTCCAAAGCCTGGTTGCAGGACGTTCAGGACCCTTGGGTTCTGGAGGTTGTCGTCCAGGATTACAGGATAGGATTCAAGTCCCATCCGCCCAGGGGCAGATTCCTCCTGTCAAACCTGTTTTCAAGACCGGAAAAGAGAGCGGCCTTTCTAGAATGTGTGAGGGATCTCTCCTCTCTAGGTCTTATCGTACCAGTACTCCAAGCAAAAAGGGGTCTAGGGTACTATTCAAATCTTTTTGTGGCTCCAAAGAAGGAGGGCACGTTTCGCCCAATTCTGGACCTTAAGTGTTTAAACAAGTTTCTGAGTGTTCCATCGTTCAAAATGAAAACAATCAGATCTGTTCTGCCCCTAGTTAAAGAGGGGCAGTTCATGACGACTATAGACTTGAAGAATGCTTACTTTCATGTTCCAATTCACAGGGACCACTTCAAGTTTCTAAGATTTGCTTTTCTGGACCAACACTTCCAGTTTGTGGCCCTTCCCTTCGGCCTGGCAGTGGCGTCCTATTTGGACAACATCCTAGTCCAGGCGCCGTCATTCACCCTCGGAGAGGATCATTCGAGAGATCTTCTTTTATTGCTCCAATCTCACGTTTGAAAGATCAACTCAGGAAAGAGTTCCCTGGTTCCCAGCAACAGGGTGGAGTTCCTGGGCACGATAATAGACTATGTCCATGAAAATATTTCTCACAGATCAACGACGCAGGAAGATTGCGTCCACCTGTCTTGCCCTTCAGTCTTACTCAAGCCCTTCGGTGGCTCAGTGTATGGAGATTATCGGGGTCATGGTTTCCAGCATAGACGTCATCCCTTTCGCTAGGTTCCATCTCAGACATCTTCAATTGTGCATGTTGAGACAGTGGAACGGCGATCATTCAGATCTATCACAGCGGATATCCATGGATGCTCGGACCAGAGACTCCCTATCTTGGTGGATCAGTTCCTGAGCATCTGTCCCTGGGGACATCCTTCTTTAGACCATTCTGGGAGATTGTGACCACGGACTCGAGTCTGGCAGGATGGGGAGCTGTTTGGGGTGCTAGGGTGCCAGATTGGCACATGGAAAAAGGAGTCTCTCCTTCCGATAAATATTCTGGAACTTTGAGCAATCTACAATTCTCTGAGGGCGTGGCCTCCTCTGGGGTCGTTCAGCTTCATCAGATTCCAGACCGACAACATTACCTCAGTGGCTTACATCAACCACCAGGGGGGAACGAGGAGCTCCCTAGCAATGAGGGAGGTGTCTCAGATTTTGGAGAGGGCGGAGTCCCACAGCTGCTCACCCTCAGTGATCCACATTCCAGGTGTGGACAAATGGGAAGCAGACTTTCTAAGCAGGCAATACTTCCATCCGGGGGAATGGTCTCTTCACCCCGAAGTGTTTGTGGAGATTTGTCTCAGATGGGGAATGCCGGTGATAGATCTCATGGTGTCCAGACTCAATTGCAAGCTACCCCGATACGGGTCGAGGCCGAGGGATCCCCAGGCAGAGCTGATAGATGCCTTAGTGGTGCATTGGGGATTCAGCCTAGCTTACATTTTTCCACCGTTACCACTTCTACCTCGTGTAGTGGCACGCATCAAGCAGGAGCGATCTTCTGCCATCCTGATTGCTCCTTCGTGGCCGTGGATGACGTGGTTTCCAGATCTGGTGGAGATGTCATCCTCTCAGCCATGGAGGTTACCCTGTCGCAGGGATCTGCTGGAACAGGGTCCTTTTCTACATCAAAATCTCGCTTCTCTGAGGCTGACTGTGTGGCAATTGAAATTGAACGCTTAGTCTTAGCCAAGAGAGGTTTTTCTGAAAGTGTGATTAACACTAGCTCAGGCAAGAAAGCCAGTCACTCTACCATAAGGTGTGGAGGACTTACTGGTCCTGGTGTGAGAAAGAAGGATATCCTTGGCACAAGGTGAAGGTGTCTAGGATTCTGTCTTTTCTCCAAAAAGTTTTGGAGAAGGGTCTTGCCGCCAGTTCCTTAAAGGAACAGATTTTGGCTTTATCAGTCTTGTTGCACAGGAGACTCGCTGAGCTTCCTCACATTCAATCTTTTGTTCAGGCTCTGTCTAGAATCAGATCTGTCTTTAGGCAGTCTGCTCCCCCATGGAGCTTAAACTTGGTCCTTTCGGTATTGCAGAGGATCCCGTTTGAGCCTATGCATTCTATTGACATTAAGATTCTGTCCTGGAAGGTTCTCTTTCTGTTGGACATTGCATCGGCACACAGAGTATCTGAGCTGGCTGCCTTGGAATTCGAGCCTCTTTATCTGGTCTTTCATGCGGAGAAGGCTGTTCTTCGCACCGGTTTGGGGTTTCTTCCCAAGGTGGTGTGTAACCGTAACATCAATCAGGAAATAATTGCTCCTTCTTTGTGTCCTAACCCCCCTTCTTCTAAGGAGAGGTTACTTCATAATCTGGATGGGGTTCCGGCCTTAAAGTTCTATCTACAGGCTACGTAGGATTTCAGACAGTCTACATCTCTTTTTGTGGTGTATTCTGGGAAGCGCAAGGGGCAGAGGGCCCCTTCTACTACTTTGTCCTTTTGGTTGAGGAGCTTGATTCGCTTGACCTATGAGACAGCGGAACATAAGCTTCCTCAGAGGATCACGGCTCATTCAACTAGAGCTGTGGCTTCATCTTAGGCCTTCAAGAATGAGGCCTCTATGGAGCAGATTTGTAAGGTGGCTACCTGGTCCTCCTTACACACTTTTACAAAGTTTTACAAATTTGACGTTTTTGCTTCTGCGGAGGCTGTTTTTGGGAGAGAGGTTTTACAGGCTGTAGTGCCCTCAGATTAGGGTCTGCCTTTTTACCCTCCCGATTTCATTCAGTGTCCTCTAAAGCTTGGGTATATGTTTCCCAAAAGTAAAGAATGAAGCCGTGGTCTCTCCTCCCCTTTAGATGGAAAACATAAATTATGCTTACCTGATCATTTTATTTCTATCGTGGGGAGGGGAGTCCACGGCTCCCGCCTCTAACTCCGGTGGGCGGATCTATCTTCTGGCACCATTTATACCCTGATATTTCTCCTACTGTTCCTTGTTCCCTCGGCAGAATGACTGGGGGGATGAGGGGAGTGGGGGAGGTATTTAAGCCTTTGGCTGGGGTGTCTTTGTCTACTCCTGGTGGCCAGGTTCTTATTTCCCAAAAGTAATGAATTAAGCCGTGGACTCTCCTCCCCACGATAGAAATAAAATTATCAGGTAAGCATAATTTATGGGGGGGGGGGTGTTTTTTTTTTTGTTTTTTTTTTACCCTTGTTTTAATGGAACACTACTGTAAAATGTGTTCCCAATTACCTGTTATACCACGAGCATATTATTAAATGTATCTAGAATGTATTTGGAAATACTGGGTTTGCTTTGTTGAAACCATTGCTTAATGAGTGATATTCCAAATCAAATGGGCTGAGCCTGTTGGAAGAACAGATTTGTTCATGTATCTCTCTTTACACAATGGTAAATGAGCTATTTCAGATTTAAACATCTATATAGCTGTTTCAAATGATAAAATAAAGGTAACTGAGCTGTTTCCAGCTGGTAAGATGGCTTACTGTAAACATGTTATGGGGGAGATATTTCTCTTGTTAAGTGTGTTCAGTCCACGGGTCATCCATTACTTATGGGATATATTCTCCTTCCCAACAGGAAGTTGCAAGCGGATCACCCAAGCAGAGCTGCTATATAGCTCCTCCCCTCATATGTCATATCCAGTCATTCTCTTGCAACCCTCAACAAAGAAGGAGGTCGCGAGAGGAGCTGGAGTTTTTACTTAACTATTCTTCAATCAAAAGTTTGTTATTTTAAATGGCACCGGAGTGTGCTGTTTTTCTATCTCAGGCAGTATTTGGAAGAAGAATCTGCCTGCGTTTTTTTTATATGATCTTAGCAGGCGTAACTAAGATCCACTGGCTGTTCTCGACATTCTGAGGAGTGGGGTAACTTCAGAAACTGGGAATAGCATGCAGGGTCCTCCGCAAATGAGGTATGTGCAGTACATTATTTTCTGGGAATGGAATTGACTAAGAAAATACTGCTATTACCGTATGATGTAAGTACAGCCTTAAATGCAGTAGTGGCGACTGGTATCAGGCTGATAAATGTATGCGCAGTCGAGTTATTTTCTAGGGACTAGAATTTGACTGAGAAAATACTGCTAAAACTGAAATAATATTTAAGCCTTATCTGCAGTGGTAGCGACTGGTAGCAGGCTTAGTGATAACTTTGCATGACATTGGAAAATGTTGTTTTTTTAATAAAACGTTTACTGGCATGTTATTCGTTTTTGTGAGGTACTTTGGTGATAAATTTCTTTGGGCATGATTTTTTCCACATGGCTAACATATATTTTCTGCATGGAAACCGTTATATCAGGGCTCCCACTGTTGTAATAGGAGTGGGAGGGACCTTTTTTTAGCGCCTTATTGCGCAGTTAAAATTCTAGCACAGTCTTCCTGCTTCTTCCTCCTTGATCCAGGACGTCTCTAGAGAGCTCAGGGGTCTGCAAAATTCATTTTTGAGGGAGGTAATCAGTCACAGCAGATCTGTGACAGTGTGTTTGACTGTGATTAAAAGCGTTAAATCTTAATTGATATCCGTTTTATCCGTTTTGGGTATTGAGGGGTTAATCATCCTTTTGCTACTGGGTGCAATCCTCTGCTAATAATACACTTCTTGTTAAGAATTGTTTAACTATATCTGTATTTTTTTAAAGCGCTGCAGCGTTTTTTATATTGCTTGTAAACTTATTGAAAGTGATTTCCAAGCTTACTAGTTTCATTGCTAAGTCTGTTTAAACATGTCTGATTCAGAGGAAACTGTTTATTCATCATGTTCAAAAGCCAATGTGGAGCCCAATAGAACGATGTGTACCAATTGTATTGATATTGCTTTGAATAAAAGTCATTCTGTACCGATAGAGAAACTATCACCAGAAAACGAGGGGGAAGTTATGCCGCCTAACTCTCCTCACGTGTCAGTACCTGCGGCTCCCGCTCGGGAGATGCGTAAGATGGAGACGCCAAGTACATCTAGGCCCTTACAAATCACTTTACATGATATGGCTAATGTTATGAAAGAAGTATTATATAATATGCCCGAATTAAGGGGCAAGCGCGATAGCTCTGGGTTAAGGACAGAGCGCGCTGATGACACGAGAGCCATGTCTGATACTGCGTCACAATTTGCAGAACATGAGGACGGTGAGCTTCATTCTGTCGGTGATGGTTCTGATCCGGGGAGACCGGATTCAGAAATTTCAAATTTTAAATTTAAGCTTGAGAACCTCCGTGTGTTACTAGGGGAGGTGTTAGCGGCTCTGAATGATTGCGACACGGTGGCAATTCCAGAGAAAATGTGTAGGTTGGATAGATACTATGCGGTACCGGTGTGTACTGACGTCTTTCCTATACCAAAAAGACTTACAGAAATTATTAGTAAGGAGTGGGATAGACCCGGTGTGCCTTTTTCCCCTCCTCCGATATTTAGAAAAATGTTTCCTATAGACGCCACCACACGAGACTTATGGCAGACGGTCCCTAAGGTGGAGGGAGCAGTTTCTACTTTAGCCAAACGTACCACTATCCCGGTGGAGGATAGCTGTGCTTTCTCAGATCCAATGGATAAAAAATTAGAGGGTTATCTTAAGAAAATGTTTGTTCAACAGGGTTTTATATTGCAGCCTCTTGCATGCATTGCGCCTGTCACGGCTGCAGCGGCATTCTGGTTTGAGTCTCTGGAAGAGGCGATTCGCACAGCGCCATTGGATGAGGCTTTGAGCAAAGTTAGAACCCTTAAACAAGCTAATGCGTTTGTTTCAGATGCCGTAGTGCATTTAACCAAACTTACGGCTAAAAATTCCGGATTCGCCATACAGGCGCGCAGGGCGCTCTGGCTTAAATCCTGGTCAGCGGATGTAACTTCCAAATCTAAACTACTTAACATTCCTTTCAAAGGGCAGACCTTATTCGGGCCCGGCTTGAAGGAAATTATTGCTGACATTACGGGAGGTAAGGGCCACGCCCTTCCTCAGGACAGGGCCAAACCAAAGGCCAAACAGTCTAATTTTCGTGCCTTTCGTAACTTCAAGGCAGGAGCAGCATCAACTTCCTCCGCTCCAAAACAGGAAGGAACTACTGCTCGTTACAGACAGGGTTGGAAAGGCAACCAGTCATGGAACAAGGGCAAGCAGGCCAGAAAGCCTACTCCCGCCCCTAAGACAGCATGAAGACGGGGCCCCCTACCCGGAGACGGATTTAGTGGGGGGCAGACTTTCTCTCTTCGCCCAGGCTTGGGCAAGAGATGTGCAGGATCCCTGGACGTTGAAGATTATATCTCAGGGATACCTTCTGGATTTCAAAACCTCTCCTCCACAAGGGAGGTTCCATCTGTCGAGGTTATCAACAAACCTAGTAAAGAAAGAGGCATTTCTACAATGTGTGCAAGACCTCTTAGTCATGGGAGTGATCCACTCAGTTCCGCTAACGGAACAGGGACAAGGATTTTACTCAAATCTATTTGTGGTTCCCAAAAAAGAGGGAACCTTCAGACCAATCTTGGACTTAAAG
This sequence comes from Bombina bombina, assembly GCF_027579735.1. Classification (NCBI taxonomy): domain Eukaryota; kingdom Metazoa; phylum Chordata; class Amphibia; order Anura; family Bombinatoridae; genus Bombina; species Bombina bombina. Next base: position 437,579,638 of record NC_069500.1, read on the forward strand.
ATCTTAAACAAATTCCTAAGGGTACCATCATTCAAGATGGAAACCATTCGAACCATCCTACCCATGATCCAGGAGGGTCAATATATGACCACAGTGGACTTAAAGGATGCTTACCTTCACATACCGATTCACAAAGATCATTATCGGTACCTAAGGTTTGCCTTTCTAGACAGGCATTACCAGTTTGTAGCTCTTCCCTTCGGGTTAGCTACGGCCCCGAGAATTTTTACGAAGGTTCTGGGCTCACTTCTGGTGGTACTAAGACCACGAGGCATAGCGGTGGCTCCGTACCTAGACGACATTCTGATACAAGCGTCAAGTTTTCAAAATGCAAAGTCTTATACAGAGATAGTTCTAGCATTTCTGAGGTCGCATGGGTGGAAAGTGAACGTGGAAAAGAGTTCTCTGTTACCACTCACAAGGGTTCCCTTTCTAGGGACTCTTATAGATTCTGTAGAGATGAAGATTTACCTGACGGAGTCCAGGTTATCAAAGATTCTCAATGCTTGCCGTGTCCTTCATTCCATTCCAAGCCCATCAGTAGCTCAGTGCATGGAGGTAATCGGCTTAATGGTCGCGGCAATGGACATAGTGCCATTTGCGCGCCTGCATCTCAGACCGCTGCAACTATGCATGCTAAGTCAATGGAACGGGGATTACTCAGATCTGTCCCCTTTGCTAAATCTGTACCAGGAGACCAGAGATTCTCTTCTCTGGTGGTTGTCACCGGTTCATCTGTCCAAAGGAATGACCTTTCGCAGACCAGATTGGACGATTGTAACAACGGATGCCAGTCTTCTAGGCTGGGGAGCAGTCTGGAATTCCCTGAAGGCTCAGGGATCGTGGACTCAGGAGGAGAAACTCCTTCCAATAAACATTCTAGAATTAAGAGCAATATTCAATGCTCTTCTAGCTTGGCCTCAGTTAGCAAAACTGAGGTTCATCAGATTTCAGTCGGACAACATCACGACTGTGGCTTACATCAATCATCAAGGGGGAACCAGGAGTTCCCTAGCGATGTTGGAAGTCTCGAAGATAATTCGCTGGGCAGAGTCTCACTCTTGCCACCTGTCAGCGATTTACATCCCAGGCGTGGAGAACTGGGAGGCGGATTTCCTAAGTCGCCAGACTTTTCATCCGGGAGAGTGGGAACTTCACCCGGAGGTATTTGCTCAACTGATTCGTCGTTGGGGCAAACCAGATCTGGATCTCATGGCATCTCGCCAGAACGCGAAGCTTCCTTGTTACGGATCCAGGTCCAGGGAACCGGGAGCGGTGCTGGTAGATGCATTAGCAGCCCCTTGGGTCTTCAACATAGCTTATGTGTTTCCTCCATTTCCGTTGCTACCTCGACTGATTGCCAGGATCAAACAGGAGAGGGCATCGGTAATTCTGATAGCGCCTGCGTGGCCACGCAGGACCTGGTATGCAGACCTAGTGGACATGTCGTCCTGTCCACCATGGTCTCTACCTCTGAGGCAGGACCTTCTAATTCAGGGTCCTTTCAACCATCCAAACCTAATTTCTCTGAGGCTGACTGCCTGGAAATTGAACGCTTGATTCTATCAAAGCGTGGGTTTTCGGAATCGGTTATTGATACATTAATACAGGCTCGGAAGCCTGTGACCAGAAAAATTTACCATAAGATATGGCGTAAATATTTATATTGGTGCGAATCCAAGAGTTACTCATGGAGTAAGGTTAGGATTCCTAGGATATTGGCTTTTCTACAAGAGGGTTTAGAAAAGGGTTTATCCGCTAGTTCGCTAAAGGGACAGATTTCCGCTCTGTCTATTCTTTTACACAAACGTCTGGCAGAGAATCCAGACGTCCAGGCTTTTTGTCAGGCTTTGGCTAGAATTAAGCCTGTGTTTAAAGCTGTTGCTCCTCCGTGGAGCTTAAACTTGGTTCTTAAAGTTCTTCAGGGTGTTCCGTCTGAACCCCTTCATTCCATTGATATTAAGCTTTTATCTTGGAAAGGTTTGTTTTTGATGGCTATTTCCTCGGCTCGAAGAGTCTCTGAGTTATCTGCCTTACATTGTGATTCTCCTTATCTGATCTTTCATTCAGACAAGGTAGTCCTGCGTACTAAACCTGGGTTTTTACCTAAGGTTGTTTCTAACAGGAATATCAATCAAGAGATTGTTGTTCCATCATTATGTCCTAATCCTTCTTCAAAGAAGGAACGTCTTTTGCATAATCTAGACGTGGTCCGTGCTCTGAAGTTCTACTTACAGGCAACTAAAGATTTTCGACAAACTTCTTCTCTGTTTGTCGTTTACTCTGGACAGAGGAGAGGTCAAAAGGCTTCGGCTACCTCTCTCTCTTTTTGGCTTCGTAGCATAATACGTTTAGCCTATGAGACTGCTGGACAGCAGCCTCCTGAAAGAATTACAGCTCATTCCACTAGAGCTGTGGCTTCCACCTGGGCCTTTAAGAATGAGGCCTCTGTTGAACAGATTTGCAAGGCTGCAACTTGGTCTTCACTTCATACTTTTTCCAAATTTTACTAATTTGACACTTTTGCTTCTTCGGAGGCTGGTTTTGGGAGAAAGGTTCTACAGGCAGTGGTTCCTTCTGTTTAATGTTCCTGCCTTGTCCCTCCCATCATCCTTGTACTTAGCTTTGGTATTGGTATCCCATAAGTAATGGATGACCCGTGGACTGAACACACTTAACAAGAGAAAACATAATTTATGCTTACCTGATAAATTTATTTCTCTTGTAGTGTGTTCAGTCCACGGCCCGCCCTGCCTTTTTGAGGCAGGTTCTAAATTTTAAAATTATAACTCCAGTCACCACTGCACCCTATAGTTTCTCCTTTCTCGTCTTGTTTCGGTTGAATGACTGGATATGACATGTGAGGGGAGGAGCTATATAGCAGCTCTGCTTGGGTGATCCTCTTGCAACTTCCTGTTGGGAAGGAGAATATATCCCATAAGTAATGGATGACCCGTGGACTGAACACACTACAAGAGAAATACATTTATCAGGTAAGCATAAATTATGTTTTTTACCTTAAAAAAATAAAATTTCACCAGTAGTAATCATATATAAAGACTACATTGAGTACAGTACAATTGGATAATCAAGAGGTTCATAATAAAAAGACTACAGTAGCACTTACTCTGAATTTTAACCGAGCAGTAGATATTTTCTGACAAATTTTAAAAATGTACTTCAAGATATCGGCATTAGCTGGTGCCTCAGAAAGTGTGAATATAAAACGGCTGCACAATTTGATAATGGAAATAAATAGTAAAGTGTCTTAAAACTGCATGCTCTATCTTAATCATGAAAAAGTTATTTTGACTGTAGTGTCCTTTTAAAAAGTTAGTTCATGATGTGACATCAATCTTATTACTTTGTCACTGCTTACATGTTATGCTCATCTTCAAAGAAGCCCATTCTTTATCTTTTTAGCTTCCGAACCCAGAAACAGAAGTGCAGCTTTTCTTTTCTTTTTTTCACTTTAAGAAGCAATTGTGTGGTTTCCAACACTTTTTCTTTCCATTATTTTCTTGTCATCTATTTTTTTTCATCTGAAATAAGTGTCCCTTTGAATTCTATCCACACTGTACATCACTAAGGGATATGCTGGCACGTTATAAATAACCGACATTAATGATGACTTCTGTTTATTAAAGAGTGCGAGCTGATCAGCGTACTACAGAATCTCGCCAAATGGTGGAGTTGGCAGTTAAGGAACACAAAGCAGAGATTTTAGCTCTACAACAAGCACTGAAAGATCAAAAGCTCAAGACTGAGAGCCTTTCTGATAAGGTCAGTAATATAATATGTTTGACCAACCTCTAGATTTGTTTGTAGAAATAAATAATGAGTTAATCTCTTCTCAAGTACATTCACTTATCCGTCTATGTGTATGTTTCATAATTTGAGATTAGACTTTATATTACCCACAAATATATTTATTTCATGTAAGTGGCAAGAGTCCATGAGCTAGTGATGTATGGGATATACATTCCTACCAGGAGGGGGCAAAGTTTCCCAAACCTCAAAATGCCTATAAATATACCTCCCACCTCACTCATACCTCAGTTTTACAAACGTTGCCTTCGTTGGAGGATGGTGAAGCAAGTCGTGCTTGATTTCTTCTGTGAATGGCACTTCTAAGCATTTTGAAGCCCAATTCCTCTCAAAGTAAAGTGTTTGTCTGAGGGATGTGAAGGGAGTATTGCCTGATGATGCCATGTTTTCACCTATGGGAAATCTATTCTAAGGGTCTCTGTAAATTCGGTCGTGGGGATTACTGCCACCTCCCTATACAGATCGACATTATTACTCCTCTACCATTACCTCTGCTGCTATGTTTCAGTACTGATCTATAGAAAAGGGAGAAGGTGCCAACATAGCGTGATTCTGCAAATATATGCTAGATATACAATTTTTAATCAAATACACTGACATGTATTCAAGCACTGTAATGTAGTGCAAACTAAGCAGACCGGATCCTCTGAGTTTTCCGGTAAACTCTCTTCAGGTATATATGACAGGAACAACTGCAAAGGAGTGTGTTTCACTCTGATGTGTTCTCTATAAATATAAGAGACAATCCCCACATAGCATAATACTGTATAAATGAAAATATTTTGCTAATAGGTGGATACATTACACTCATTTGTGGTCTAGCACTGTAGTGTAGTGCAGACCAGAGCCTCTGAGCTGTCTGGCAAGCTCTCCTCCACGATCAAGTGAAAACCAGGTGCATGGTGTATCTTTCAGCTTGTTTGCAGAGTTCAGGGTGTGGTTAACAACCACAAAAAAGGTTTGTTATTGTGAATAAAAAAAAGTGGATCAAATATAGCAAGTAACTTTGAAAAACGTAAAAACAAGTGTTAAACACACAGATAAAATACAGCGACACGTTTCTAAGTAAAGTTACTCTTTCCTCAGGCTGATAAAAATGGTAATTACTTGCTACATTATATACACATGGCTGACCAATCGGAGAGCCAGAAAAATACACACACCCTTACTAGTCACATCACTTAGCCTTACTAGTCACATGACTTAGTAAATGGTGTGTGTTTACAATAGGGATAGGTGCAGCATACAAACTATATATCTCTTATTTGATTAAAATTGTTTTGGTGCATGTTGAAACTAAAAAATACATTAGTTTAGAAATTAACTTAACTAATGGAGACCATATTGTCTTGTTTTTTGTGTTGAAATTTCTTGACTATTTAGCATCAAACTTTGTTTTGTATTTGTTTTATTCACAACAATTTTACTAGGGGCTAATAGATTTTTCAGAGTTGGAGACATGTGCAATAGGTTGTGTGTGTGTATGTATATATATATATATATTTATATTTATATTTATACAAATATATTTTTTAGATAAGACAATATGGTCTCCATTAGTTTAGTTAATTTCTAAACTAATGTATTTTTAGTTTCAACATGCACCAAAACAATTTAAACAAATAAGAGATATATAGTTTGTATGCTGTATGAAACTGTCATGTTACACCTATCCCTATTGTAAACACACACCATTTACTAAGTCATGTGACTAGTAAGGGTGTGTGTATTTTTCTGGCTCTGATTGGTCAGCCATGTGTATATAACGTAGCAAGTAATTAGCATTTTAATCAGCCTGAGGAAACAGTAACATTACTGAGAAACGCGTCGCTGTATTTTATCTATGTGTTTTAAAAACAAGTGTTTATTAGTTTTCCAAAGTTACTTGCTATTTTTGATCCACTTTTTTTATTCACAGTAACAAACCTTTTTTGTAGTTGTTAACCACACCCTGAACTCTGCAAGCAAGCTGAAAGATACACCATACACCTGGTCATACAGGGATTATTAGGCAAGTTGTATTTTTGAGGATTAATTTTATTATTGAACAACAACCATGTTCTCAATGAACCCAAAAAACTCATTAATATCAAAGCTGAATAGTTTTGGAAGTAGTTTTTAGTTTGTTTTTAGTTATAGCTATTTTAGGGGGATATCTGTGTGTGCAGGTGACTATTACTGTGCATAATTATTAGGCAACTTAACAAAAAACAAATATATACCCATTTCAATTATTTATTTTTACCAGTGAAACCAATATAACATCTCAACATTCACAAATATACATTTCTGACATTCAAAAACAAAACAAAAACAAATCAGTGACCAATATAGCCACCTTTCTTTGCAAGGAAACTCAAAAGCCTGCCATCCATGGATTCTGTCAGTGTTTTGATCTGTTCACCATCAACATTGCGTGCAGCAGCAACCACAGCCTCCCAGACACTGTTCAGAGAGGTGTACTGTTTTCCCTCCTTGTAAATCTCACATTTGATGATGGACCACAGGTTCTCAATGGGGTTCAGATCAGGTGAACAAGGAGGCCATGTCATTAGATTTTCTTCTTTTATACCCTTTCTTGCCAGCCACGCTGTGGAGTACTTGGACGCGTGTGATGGAGCATTGTCCTGCATGAAAATCATGTTTTTCTTGAAGGATGCAGACTTCTTCCTGTACCACTGCTTGAAGAAGGTGTCTTCCAGAAACTGGCAGTAGGACTGGGAGTTGAGCTTGACTCCATCCTCAACCCGAAAAGGCCCCACAAGCTCATCTTTGATGATACCAGCCCAAACCAGTACTCCACCTCCACCTTGCTGGCGTCTGAGTCGGACTGGAGCTCTCTGCCCTTTACCAATCCAGCCACGGGCCCATCCATCTGGCCCATCAAGACTCACTCTCATTTCATCAGTCCATAAAACCTTAGAAAAATCAGTCTTGAGATATTTCTTGGCCCAGTCTTGACGTTTCAGCTTGTGTGTCTTGTTCAGTGGTGGTCGTCTTTCAGCCTTTCTTACCTTGGCCATGTCTCTGAGTATTGCACACCTTGTGCTTTTGGGCACTCCAGTGATGTTGCAGCTCTGAAATATGGCCAAACTGGTGGCAAGTGGCATCTTGGCAGCTGCACGCTTGACTTTTCTCAGTTCATGGGCAGTTATTTTGCGCCTTGGTTTTTCCACACGCTTCTTGCGACCCTGTTGACTATTTTGAGTGAAACGCTTGATTGTTCGATGATCACGCTTCAGAAGCTTTGCAATTTTAAGAGTGCTGCATCCCTCTGCAAGATATCTCACTATTTTTGACTTTTTTGAGCCTGTCAAGTCCTTCTTTTGACCCATTTTGCCAAAGGAAAGGAAGTTGCCTAATAATTATGCACACCTGATATAGGGTGTTGATGTCATTAGACCACACCCCTTCTCATTACAGAGATGCACATCACCTAATATGCTTAATTGGTAGTAGGCTTTCGAGCCTATACAGCTTGGAGTAAGACAACATGCATAAAGAGGATGATGTGGTCAAAATACTCATTTGCCTAATAATTCTGCACTCCCTGTATACCTGGTTTCACTTGATCGTGGAGGAGAGCTTGCCAGTGATTTAGTGCTCTACTAGAGAGCAAAGAATGATTATGAGATTGTATACAATATATCAGACTAATTAGCCCTATTCAAGAGTTAAAAACACCTATGTATTAACACACACAAATTAGGGCTGGGCGATATGGGCAAAAAAAAAAATTGCGATGTTTTTTTTTTTTTTTTTTTGCGATTTTCTTATAAATGACTATAACACCTTCATTTTGCATTATAACACTACATAATCTTAATGTACATGTTTCTCAATGTCCAATACACTCTTGGTGCATACAAATACAAACCACAAAATAGTTAAAATAAAATTTGCTGCCTGTGATGTGATTAAATAGTAGCCACTATCCAGTTATTAGGTCTTATGACACACAACATTGTCATGTTTTCTTGGACAGTCATTCTAACTGTGGACAGTGGTATGATTAACAAATGAAGCAGTGTAAGCCACACACATATATATATATATATATATATATATATATATATATATATATACATTATTTTTTTTTCTTCTTCTCTTTTAAACATTTTAATTTGACTGAAAATGATCCCTGCTCCTGTCCAGGAATCCATTACAGGCATATAGCAGTAGGGGTGGGGGGCTGCTCCTTTCAGAAATGCAGAGGGGACTGCAGTTTTATCCTTTTTGGGAGCCGTGGGGTTAACTGCATCTGCTATGTATTTAAGCTGTTTCTCTGAGAGCAGGAGATTGTGTGGGAGGTTCCATAATGTTTACATACCCTAAGTTTCAGACTGCAGACGTCCCTAGGGGGAGATATAAGTAAGTGGCTTTCTCTGCTCTTCATTCCTGCATGGGCTCTGCTTTTAGATTTCTAGATTGATCGGCTACTTATGAGAACAGAAAGTGAAAGTAAAAGAGCCATTTTACAAATGTGTGCTAAAAGCAACCACTAGATGGAGCTGGTTTGCAAGAAATCACAAATAAATCAATGCATTACAGCCACTTCTAAAGGAATTTTTTATGTAGGAAAAAATCGTGACTCCTCGCGGTTTTAAAATTGCGGCAATTAATCACGGTTTTAAATCGCATATGCGATTAATCATGCAGCCCTAACACAAATGTAAAGATAAAAATATATTATAAATTTATTGAAAGATAGACATATCCACAATAGCATTAAATAAGTGCCGGCACTAATAAAAACAAATGATGCCTCAATTAAGGCTGTTTTCCAACAGTGTCTTAGAGATCGTTAGTAACGATGTAAGCTGAGCAAAGTCAGTGATAGCGGTGCAGCTGTTAGATCATAAAAAATCGCTGTTACTTCACAGTTATTAAAATACCTTCAGATACTATGTATCAATTTTTTTCCGTTATTGTTGTTCCTCTGTAATCCTGTATGTGAAGCTAGTAGCCTCTATGCTTGAAATACCAGGAGCTGGGCCGCCATGCGGTTCCAAACAGACTCGTCTGTCAGCTACAGCAGGGAATCCAGGTGTGTCCAATTTGCAGCTTGTGCTTTGGAGGGGATAAAGAAAGCAGGATCCAGGAACAGGGAATTTCACAGAAAGTGCTGAATATATTGGATGCCAGTATAGCTGTATTAAGTTCCAGGTGGAAAAATTTGCATCTACGCGTTTCGACTGTCAGCCTTTATCAAGATGCTCACCTTGGTTACCTGGTCACCTTAAATACCTGAAGTAGTTTAAATGGTCTATGATTGACAAGCCTTTAGGCCAATCACAGATGGATTCCAGGTTCGATACAAAACTCTTATGTCTGGTTCTTAAAGGCATATTTACCTACAAACAAATGTGGATATTATAGGTGCTAGTAAATCCTCATATGTTTTACACAAATAATAGGGCTAATAGTTATTTCTCTTGTTAAGTGTATCCAGTCCACGGATCATCCATTACTTATGGGATATTAACTCCTCCCCAACAGGAAGTGCAAGAGGATTCACCCAGCAGAGCTGCTATATAGCTCCTCCCCTAACTGCCATTACCAGTCATTCTCTTGCACCCAACGAATAGATAGGATGTGTGAGAGGACTGTGGTGATTATACTTAGTTTCATACCTTCAATCAAAAGTTTGTTATTTTATAATAGCACCGGAGTGTGTTATTCCTTCTCTGGTAGAATTTGAAGAAGAATCTACCTGAGTTTTTCTATGATTTTAGCCGGAGTAGTTAAGATCATATTGCTGTTTCTCGGCCATCTGAGGAGAGGTAAACTTCAGATCAGGGGACAGCGGGCAGATTAATCTGCAAAGAGGTATGTAGCAGCTTATTATTTTCTGACAATGGAATTGATGAGAAAATTCTGCCATACCGATATAATGTAAACTCAGCCTTAAATGCAGTAGCAGCAACTGGTATCAGGCTGTCATGTATGTATATTTCTCCAACATAGGTGTGTCCGGTCCACGGCGTCATCCTTACTTGTGGGATATTCTCTTCCCCAACAGGAAATGGCAAAGAGCCCAGCAAAGCTGGTCACATGATCCCTCCTAGGCTCCGCCTACCCCAGTCATTCTCTTTGCCGTTGTACAGGCAACATCTCCACGGAGATGGCTTAGAGTTTTTTAGTGTTTAACTGTAGTTTTTATTATTCAATCAAGAGTTTGTTATTTTGAAATAGTGCTGGTATGTACTATTTACTCAGAAACAGAAAAGAGATGAAGATTTCTGTTTGTATGAGGAAAATGATTTTAGCAACCGTCACTAAAATCCATGGCTGTTCCACACAGGACTGTTGAGAGCAATTAACTTCAGTTGGGGGAACAGTGAGCAGTCTCTTGCTGCTTGAGGTATGACACATTCTAACAAGACGATGTAATGCTGGAAGCTGTCATTTTCCCTATGGGATCCGGTAAGCCATGTTTATTACGATCGTAAATAAGGGCTTCACAAGGGCTTATTAAGACTGTAGACTTTTTCTGGGCTAAATCGATTCATTATTAACACATATTTAGCCTTGAGGAATCATTTTATTTGGGTATTTTGATATAATAATATCGGCAGGCACTGTTTTAGACACCTTATTCTTTAGGGGCTTTCCCAAAGCATAGGCAGAGCCTCATTTTCGCGCCGGTGTTGCGCACTTGTTTTTGAGAGGCATGGCATGCAGTCGCATGTGAGAGGAGCTCTGATACTTAGAAAAGACTTTCTGAAGGCGTCATTTGGTATCGTATTCCCCTTTGGGCTTGGTTGGGTCTCAGCAAAGCAGATACCAGGGACTGTAAAGGGGTTAAAGTTCAAAACGGCTCCGGTTCCGTTATTTTAAGGGTTAAAGCTTCCAAATTTGGTGTGCAATACTTTTAAGGCTTTAAGACACTGTGGTGAAAATTTGGTGAATTTTGAACTATTCCTTCATGTTTTTTCGCAATTGCAGTAATAAAGTGTGTTCAGTTTAAAATTTAAAGTGACAGTAACGGTTTTATTTTAAAACGTTTTTTGTACTTTGTTATCAAGTTTATGCCTGTTTAACATGTCTGAACTACCAGATAGACTGTGTTCTGAATGTGGGGAAGCCAGAATTCCTATTCATTTAAATAAATGTGATTTATGTGACAATGATGCCCAAGATGATTCCTCAAGTGAGGGGAGTAAGCATGGTACTGCATCATTCCCTCCTTCGTCTACACGAGTCTTGCCCACTCAGGAGGCCCCTAGTACATCTAGCGCGCCAATACTCCTTACTATGCAACAATTAACGGCTGTAATGGATAATTCTGTCAAAAACATTTTAGCCAAAATGAACACTTATCAGCGTAAGCGCGACTGCTCTGTTTTAGATACTGAAGAGCATGACGACGCTGATAATAATGTTTCTGAAGGGCCCCTAACCCAGTCTGATGGGGCCAGGGAGGTTTTGTCTGAGGGAGAAATTACTGATTCAGGGAACATTTCTCAACATGCTGAACCTGATGTGATTACATTTAAATTTAAGTTGGAACATCTCCGCATTCTGCTTAAGGAGGTATTATCCACTCTGGATGATTGTGACAAGTTGGTCATCCCAGAGAAACTATGTAAAATGGACAAGTTCCTAGAGGTGCCGGGGCTCCCAGAAGCTTTTCCTATACCCAAGCGGGTGGCGGACATTGTTAATAAAGAATGGGAAAGGCCCGGTATTCCTTTCGTCCCTCCCCCCATATTTAAAAAATTGTTTCCTATGGTCGACCCCAGAAAGGACTTATGGCAGACAGTCCCCAAGGTCGAGGGAGCGGTTTCCACTTTAAACAAACGCACCACTATACCCATAGAGGATAGTTGTGCTTTCAAAGATCCTATGGATAAAAAATTAGAAGGTTTGCTTAAAAAGATGTTTGTTCAGCAGGGTTACCTTCTACAACCAATTTCATGCGTTGTCCCTGTCGCTACAGCCGCATGTTTCTGGTTCGATGAGCTGATAAAGGCGGTCGATAGTGATTCTCCTCCTTATGAGGAGATTATGGACAGAATCAATGCTCTCAAATTGGCTAATTCTTTTACCCTAGACGCCACTTTGCAATTGGCTAGGTTAGCGGCTAAGAATTCTGGGTTTGCTATTGTGGCGCGCAGAGCGCTTTGGTTGAAATCTTGGTCGGCTGATGCGTCTTCCAAGAACAAGCTACTTAACATTCCTTTCAAGGGGGAAACGCTGTTTGGCCCTGACTTGAAAGAGATTATCTCTGATATCACTGGGGGTAAGGGCCACGCCCTTCCTCAGGATCGGCCTTTCAAGGCAAAAAATAAACCTAATTTTCGTCCCTTTCGTAGAAACGGACCAGCCCAAAGTGCTACGTCCTCTAAGCAAGAGGGTAATACTTCTCAAGCCAAGCCAGCTTGGAGACCAATGCAAGGCTGGAACAAGGGAAAGCAGGCCAAGAAACCTGCCACTGCTACCAAGACAGCATGAAATGTTGGCCCCCGATCCGGGACCGGATCTGGTGGGGGGCAGACTCTCTCTCTTCGCTCAGGCTTGGGCAAGAGATGTTCTGGATCCTTGGGCGCTAGAAATAGTCTCCCAAGGTTATCTTCTGGAATTCAAGGGGCTTCCCCCAAGGGGGAGGTTCCACAGGTCTCAGTTGTCTTCAGACCACATAAAAAGACAGGCATTCTTACATTGTGTAGAAGACCTGTTAAAAATGGGAGTGATTCATCCTGTTCCATTAAGAGAACAAGGGATGGGGTTCTACTCCAATCTGTTCATAGTTCCCAAAAAAGAGGGAACGTTCAGACCAATCTTAGATCTCAAGATCTTAAACAAGTTTCTCAAGGTTCCATCGTTCAAGATGGAAACCATTCGAACTATTCTTCCTTCCATCCAGGAAGGTCAATTCATGACCACGGTGGATTTAAAGGATGCGTATCTACATATTCCTATCCACAAGGAACATCATCGGTTCCTAAGGTTCGCATTCCTGGACAAGCATTACCAGTTCGTGGCGCTTCCTTTCGGATTAGCCACTGCTCCAAGGATTTTCACAAAGGTACTAGGGTCCCTTCTAGCTGTGCTAAGACCAAGGGGCATTGCTGTAGTACCTTATTTGGACGACATTCTGATTCAAGCGTCGTCCCTTCCTCAAGCAAAGGCTCACACGGACATAGTCCTGGCCTTTCTCAGATCTCACGGATGGAAAGTGAACGTGGAAAAGAGTTCTCTATCTCCGTCAACAAGGGTTCCCTTCTTGGGAACAATAATAGACTCCTTAGAAATGAGGATATTTCTGACAGAGGCCAGAAAAACAAAGCTTCTAGACTCTTGTCGGATACTTCATTCCGTTCCTCTTCCTTCCATAGCTCAGTGCATGGAAGTGATCGGGTTGATGGTAGCGGCAATGGACATAGTTCCTTTTGCGCGCATTCATCTAAGACCATTACAACTGTGCATGCTCAGTCAGTGGAATGGGGATTATACAGACCTGTCTCCAAAGATACAAGTAAATCAGAGGACCAGAGACTCACTCCGTTGGTGGCTGTCCCTGGACAACCTGTCACAAGGGATGACATTCCGCAGACCAGAGTGGGTCATTGTCACGACCGACGCCAGTCTGATGGGCTGGGGCGCGGTCTGGGGATCCCTGAAAGCTCAGGGTCTTTGGTCTCGGGAAGAATCTCTTCTACCGATAAATATTCTGGAACTGAGAGCGATATTCAATGCTCTCAAGGCTTGGCCTCAGCTAGCGAGGGCCAAGTTCATACGGTTTCAATCAGACAACATGACAACTGTTGCGTACATCAACCATCAGGGGGGAACAAGGAGTTCCCTAGCGATGGAAGAAGTGACCAAAATCATTCTATGGGCGGAGTCTCACTCCTGCCACCTGTCCGCTATCCACATCCCAGGAGTGGAAAATTGGGAAGCGGATTTTCTGAGTCGTCAGACATTGCATCCGGGGGAGTGGGAACTCCATCCGGAAATCTTTGCCCAAGTCACTCAGCTGTGGGGCATTCCAGACATGGATCTGATGGCCTCTCGTCAGAACTTCAAAGTTCCTTGCTACGGGTCCAGATCCAGGGATCCCAAGGCGGCTCTAGTGGATGCACTAGTAGCACCTTGGACCTTCAAACTAGCTTATGTGTTCCCGCCGTTTCCTCTCATCCCCAGGCTGGTAGCCAGGATCAATCAGGAGAGGGCGTCGGTGATCTTGATAGCTCCTGCGTGGCCACGCAGGACTTGGTATGCAGATCTGGTGAATATGTCATCGGCTCCACCTTGGAAGCTACCTTTGAGACGAGACCTTCTTGTTCAGGGTCCGTTCGAACATCCGAACCTGGTTTCACTCCAGCTGACTGCTTGGAGATTGAACGCTTGATCTTATCGAGGCGAGGGTTCTCAGATTCTGTTATCGATACTCTTGTTCAGGCCAGAAAGCCTGTAACTAGAAAGATTTACCACAAAATTTGGAAAAAATATATCTGTTGGTGTGAATCTAAAGGATTCCCTTGGGACAAGGTTAAGATTCCTAAGATTCTATCCTTCCTTCAAGAAGGATTGGAAAAAGGATTATCTGCAAGTTCCCTGAAGGGACAGATTTCTGCCTTGTCTGTGTTACTTCACAAAAAGCTGGCAGCTGTGCCAGATGTTCAAGCCTTTGTTCAGGCTCTGGTTAGAATTAAGCCTGTTTACAAACCTTTGACTCCTCCTTGGAGTCTCAATTTAGTTCTTTCAGTTCTTCAGGGGGTTCCGTTTGAACCCTTACATTCCGTTGATATTAAGTTATTATCTTGGAAAGTTTTGTTTTTAGTTGCAATTTCTTCTGCTAGAAGAGTTTCAGAATTATCTGCTCTGCAGTGTTCTCCTCCTTATCTGGTGTTCCATGCAGATAAGGTGGTTTTACGTACTAAACCTGGTTTTCTTCCAAAAGTTGTTTCTAACAAAAACATTAACCAGGAGATTATCGTACCTTCTCTGTGTCCGAAACCAGTTTCAAAGAAGGAACGTTTGTTGCACAATTTGGATGTTGTTTGCGCTCTAAAATTCTATTTAGAAGCTACAAAGGATTTTAGACAAACATCTTCCTTGTTTGTTGTTTATTCCGGTAAAAGGAGAGGTCAAAAAGCAACTTCTACCTCTCTCTCTTTTTGGATTAAAAGCATCATCAGATTGGCTTACGAGACTGCCGGACGGCAGCCTCCCGAAAGAATCACAGCTCATTCCACTAGGGCTGTGGCTTCCACATGGGCCTTCAAGAACGAGGCTTCTGTTGATCAGATATGTAGGGCAGCGACTTGGTCTTCACTGCACACTTTTACCAAATTTTACAAGTTTGATACTTTTGCTTCTTCTGAGGCTATTTTTGGGAGAAAGGTTTTGCAAACCGTGGTGCCTTCCATTTAGGTGACCTGATTTGCTCCCTCCCTTCATCCGTGTCCTAAAGCTTTGGTATTGGTTCCCACAAGTAAGGATGACGCCGTGGACCGGACACACCTATGTTGGAGAAAACAGAATTTATGTTTACCTGATAAATTACTTTCTCCAACGGTGTGTCCGGTCCACGGCCCGCCCTGGTTTTGTTAATCAGGTCTGATGATTTATTTTCTTTAACTACAGTCACCACGGTACCATATGGTTTCTCCTATGCAAATATTCCTCCTTAACGTCGGTCGAATGACTGGGGTAGGCGGAGCCTAGGAGGGATCATGTGACCAGCTTTGCTGGGCTCTTTGCCATTTCCTGTTGGGGAAGAGAATATCCCACAAGTAAGGATGACGCCGTGGACCGGACACACCGTTGGAGAAAGTAATTTATCAGGTAAACATAAATTCTGTTTTTACACTTCAGTATTCTGGGGAATGGCACTTCACTGGAATTATACTGTATGCATAAAATTTTAGCCTAATTTGCAGGGACTAGCAACAGGCTTTTTAATAACACTCAATTTATTAATGTTAAACGTTTTTTGCTGGCATGTAAAATCGTTTAATTTTCTGAGGTACTGGGTGAAAAAAAAATGTTTTGGGCACTATTTTTTTCCACTTGGCAGTCGTTTTATTTAATTTATGACAGTTGACTGATCTCTCTCACTGTTATGTGTGAGGGGGAGGGACCTTTTTTGGTGCTTTTGCTACGCATCAAAAAATTCAGTCAGAAGTTTATTGTCTTCCCTGCATGATCCGGTTCATCTCTACAGAACTCAGGGGTCTTCAAAACTTGTTTTGAGGGAGGTAATCACTCACAGCAGAGCTGTGAGATTGTAGTTGACTGTGATAAAAAAAAAAAAAAAAACGTTTATTTCTGTATTTTTTTATTTTTTATTTTTTTTTCTGCTATCAGGGTTAGTTATCCTTTGCTAATGGGAGCAATCCTTTGCTAAAATTGTGTTTTTTACAAAGATTTGATGCTATAACTTTTCAGTTTATTAATTTTCAACTGTCATAACTTTTTCTGTGCTTCTTATAGGCACAGTACGTTTTCATACTTTAAATAAATAGGTTGGGGCGCTGTCTGGAATTCTCTGAAGGCTCAGGGACAATGGAATCAGGAGGAGAGTCTCCTACCAATAAACATTCTGGAATTGAGAGCAGTTCTCAATGCCCTTCTGGCTTGGCCCCAGTTAACAACTCGGGGGTTCATCAGGTTTCAGTCGGACAACATCACGACTGTAGCTTACATCAACCATCAGGGAGGGACAAGAAGCTCCCTAGCAATGATGGAAGTATCAAAGATAATTCGCTGGGCAGAGTCTCACTCTTGCCACCTGTCAGCAATCCACATCCCGGGAGTGGAGAACTGGGAGGCGGATTTCTTAAGTCGTCAGACTTTTCATCCGGGGGAGTGGGAACTTCATCCGGAGGTCTTTGCCCAAATACTTTGACGTTGGGGCAAACCAGAGATAGATCTCATGGCGTCTCGACAGAACGCCAAGCTTCCTCGTTACGGGTCCAGATCCAGGGATCCGGGAGCGGTTCTGATAGATGCTTTGACAGCACCTTGGACCTTCGGGATGGCTTATGTGTTTCCACCCTTCCCGATGCTTCCTCGATTGATTGCCAGAATCAAACAGGAGAGAGCATCAGTGATTCTAATAACGCCTGCATGGCCACGCAGGACTTGGTATGCAGATCTAGTGGACGTCATCCTGTCCACCTTGGTCGCTACCTCTGAAACAGGACCTTCTGATCCAGGGTCCCTTCAAACATCAAAATCTAATTTCTCTGAAGCTGACTGCTTGGAAATTGAACGCTTGATTTTATCAAAACGTGGTTTTTCTGAGTCAGTTATTGATACCTTAATACAGGCTAGGAAGCCTGTTACCAGAAAGATTTACCATAAGATATGGCACAAATACTTATATTGGTGCGAATCCAAGAGTTACTCATGGAGTAAGGTTAGGATTCCGAGGATATTGTCTTTTCTACAAGAAGGTTTAGAAAAGGGTTTATCCGCTAGTTCCTTAAAGGGACAGATTTCAGCTCTGTCCATTCTTTTACACAAACGTCTGTCAGAAGTTCCGGATGTTCAAGCTTTTTGTCAGGCTTTAGCTAGGATCAAGCCTGTGTTTAAAACTGTTGCTCCACCATGGAGTTTGAACTTAGTTCTTAATGTTTTACAGGGGGTTCCGTTTGAACCCCTTCATTCCATTGATATCAAGTTGTTATCTTGGAAAGTTCTGTTTTTAATGGCGATTTCCTCGGCTCGAAGAGTCTCTGAGTTATCTGCCTTACATTGTGATTCTCCTTATCTGATTTTTCATTCAGACAAGGTAGTTCTGCGTACTAAACCTGGGTTCCTACCTAAGGTGGTCACTAACAGGAATATCAATCAAGAGATTGTGGTTCCATCTTTGTGTCCTAATCCTTCTTCGAAAAAGGAACGTCTGCTACACAATCTAGATGTAGTCCGTGCCCTGAAATTTTATCTACAGGCAACTAAGGATTTTCGACAAACGTCTTCCCTGTTTGTCGATTATTCTGGTCAGAGGAGAGGTCAAAAAGCTTCGGCTACCTCTCTCTCCTTTTGGCTTCGTAGCATAATACGGTTAGCCTATGAGACTGCTGGACAGCAGCCTCCTGAAAGAATTACAGCACATTCTACTAGAGCTGTGGCTTCCACTTGGGCCTTTAAGAATGAGGCTTCTGTTGAACAGATTTGCAAGGCTGCAACTTGGTCTTCTCTTCATACTTTTTCCAAATTTTACAAATTTGACACTTTTGCTTCTTCGGAGGCTGTTTTTGGGAGAAAGGTTCTTCAGGCAGTGGTTCCTTCCGTATAAAGAGCCTGCCTGTCCCTCCCGTCATCCGTGTACTTTAGCTTTGGTATTGGTATCCCATAAGTAATGGATGATCCGTGGACTGGATACACTTAACAAGAGAAAACATAATTTATGCTTACCTGATAAATTTATTTCTCTTGTAGTGTATCCAGTCCACGGCCCGCCCTGTCACTTTAAGGCAGGTAATTTTTCCATTAAACTACAGTCACCACTGTACCCTATGGTTTTCCTTTCTCTGCATGTTTTCGGTCGAATGACTGGTAATGGCAGTTAGGGGAGGAGCTATATAGCAGCTCTGCTGGGTGAATCCTCTTGCACTTCCTGTTGGGGAGGAGTTAATATCCCATAAGTAATGGATGATCCGTGGACTGGATACACTACAAGAGAAATAAATTTATCAGGTAAGCATAAATTATGTTTTTTATTTATATTTTTTATTATTAACCAAGCTGTAATTTAAAGAGATATAAAGAGAAGTTTTAGTGAATGGCCAAAAAAAAAAAATTTCTATTAAGAGAATAGTGTCTAAGTGTTTTTGGAGTGCTCATAAAAAATATATATCAAGGAAATCTTAGGGTATTTCTAGACAAAGGATTTTTAGAATAGGATATTTTTACAATATTTCTAAATTAGTGATTTTTAAGGTGTTTCTAAAGAAGTGAAGCGGTTTTTGAAGTCTCATCATAACATATATATAATTTTAAATAACCGTAAATTAAATGTTTTTAAAAAGTGGTGTGAATCAATTTTTTTTCCCAAAAATATTACATCTAGATATTTTTTGTTTATTATCTAAATATAACGAGTACATACTATATAAGTGAATTTAAATCGAACTACATATTGAGCCCATGTGGGTGAAGAGTATTAAAATAAAATATTAATTCCGCTTCCCTTCTTTTTTTTTTTAAATAATTTTTTTATTGAAGTTTAAGCATATATCATCTAAACAAACACTCGCCTTAAGGCAAAAGTTACAACAGAGAGAATAATACATTGTCTATACAAAGGCATTATTGGGAAAGCAATATGCACATACAGCAAGATAAAATACATTTCAAGTCTGGTTATGAAGATAGACAATATCTTAGGCGAGATAAAATAGAACTTCTTTTTATATTATCAGCGTATGAACTCCACATTCTAGTAAAATATTACCTAAAACCAAAATATCAGCCTGTGGAGGGTTAACATAAGTACCAGCCACTCTTGGGCCGTGATATATAGGGGGGAGGGGGATATTCAGCGGGTAAGCACCGCTATATGCATAGGAGAAGGGGTGGGGGGGGCGGAGCCATATATAAGTGTAAGATTGAGAGAGTCATATATAAATACTCCGTCGATGTATGCCACAATTAAAAGCACTCATATGAGTATGTTATCTTTGCTTCAGCATAGAGTGTTTTTGGACCTGTTTATAAACTAGCTGAATTGTCAAACACCCGGTCATTTGGAGTCTAAGACATAAAAATGAACATATCACGTATATAGTATAACCTATACACTCCTCAACGGGGGTAGTTAGGGTTATAACGATTGGACATTTAAACTAGATTGTTTAATACCTAGACATCTAAAGTAGTAAGCAGCTTAGTCATATATCTTCAATAATGTGATATAGCCGGTATACTAAAAATAACTAATAATAGGGAGGGTTAATATTAAACCAAACTGCCTGCTGAGCTAGTAAGGGAAGAAAAGTCTCCCATATAGCAGAGCATTATAACAAACTAAAACCTCAGTCTGAAGTATTCAAACCCATGGGCCCTCATTAGGTTATAGTAGATAAGATTGAGCAAAAATGGGGGACAGTATCTTAGTGATAGCAAGGCATTAGTAAAAAATCAGTATTGTAAAGCTTCAAGTATTTGTGGGTATTGCAGGTATATATATTAGTAAAAATATAGACAGTGCCACCAAGTCTAGGGAGTCCCCTTGCACAAATAACAATGTATAAAAACAATATAAGTAAATGTATGAGCATATTATTTCTGCTTCAGCACGGGGTGTCTATAAACCTGAATATAAACATATAAACTAGTTAGATTGTCAAGGACGTGGTCACGACTAAGACATGCATATGAGTACATCACTTATATAAAGAGCATAGTGAGTAGTAATTTGTAACAAAAGCTAAGGGTAGCCTTTTAGAGAGCATATGTGTGTAGATCAAGTGCCAAGGGCAACTAAAGGGCTATTATAAACATCTGTGCTAAAAATATAAATTTTTAAATGTAGGCGGAATGGAATATAGAATAATTACTTTTAGATCAAGGGGAGCCTAATTGGATATATCTTAGATGTATAGTTAGATATTATACATAGTAAATGGAGTCTTGTGCTCAGCAATTTGGGAGTGAAGTACCACCTATAGGCATACTCCAGAACAGCAAGACACATAGCTTATGGCCAGAGAAATACACTGGGATAGAAGTTAGCTAAACTAAAAACACAAAACAGATTAACTTACATGTAAAGGGGAACAGAAGTTTGTCCCAATGTGAGAATATGCAGTAAAACAGTGTAAGAGGATAGCAGTCCTTCAGGCTCAATACATTTTCTAGGGGTTTTTTAGGCACTGCCTGAGTTGTATAGAACAAGTCAATAAAAGCTAGCAATGTAGGCTAACTACAGGGAATCATAGATATCAGCCTCAATAGTTTTACAGACCCTATATCTTTTTTGTGTGTAATGTAACAGGTAATTATCTAAGTGCCTATTAGTTCTAGAAGGGGATCATTAAATAAAGTATTCACATGTTTAAATTAGTAATAAAATAGTAATATTGTCTCAGATACAACATATGAGACAAAAGGATAAGATGCAATACTCTATTATCTATAAGTTGGACACCATTCAGTATTATGTACTTAAGAAGACTACTATGCCTATGTGATTATGTTGTTTTCTATATTCTCACATACATAAGATGACTTGAAGGGTTTAGCGTCTAAGCGCAAATTTTCCAGCTCGCACTGGTATAGTGCAACATATCAAGGAGAAGTGTCTCTGCAATAATATTTATAAGAATTGTCTCTATGTAGATATCTATAGCCAAACAGTTGAGATAAGGTTCAAGCTAATACTTCCTCTTAGTAATATGAGATTAAGGTAATAACATAACATTTTGAGGGATAAATGTTACTGAGGTATATCTGCTATGAGGCAACCCATATTTTAAAGCATTTCAAAGTATGGTGAAAGTACTTAACTATGCCATCATATGTTATGAGATATCAGAGGGATGGGTTATTGTGCATGATTTTTCTAACTATATCTTTAAAGAAGCATAGGAGCTGATAGCTAAATAGAATATACTTCCCTAAGGGTGAAGCCTACTATAAAAAAAAAAAAAAAAAAAAAAAAAAAGAGGACAGGTGTGTAACCACCATTAAGGAGAAATCTGCATACAAAACAAGTTTCAACATATAAGGAACCCTGTAATATTCTACATATAGTATGGTACTCTACTCAGCAGTTAGAATAAGTGAGTTATGTACTAGGTCATGTAGCATGTGAGAATATAAAATAATGATTTACATAGCAAGCTAAATATATATTGGAAGCCAGAAATCAAACAGTAGGGTACACTGTAACTTTTAACATCAACAGTAAATCTGGTTACCTGTACCATATACACTCTCTCAATATAAACCCAAGACATGCATCTAGTGGGAATGCATATGTGTTATATATTTGAGTGCAACAGAGTCACTTAATATAGTTCACCATATTATGTTGAGCATAAATGTAATAACTATAGCCTGTAATCAAACATAGGAGGTTAATGCGCTGAGTATGTCCTTTAACATGTTAAGGAAGGCCATAGAGGCTGAATCTCATTCAATAAATCATAGGAGCAGCCTTATCTGGAAATGTCCCATCTTAGCTTAAACGGTTAATACAAGCGCCAAGCCACTGCATACATCTTATGGAAGCCATCAGATAGACTGAAGTGAGTCCCAGAGTGTGACCACCAATACTGAGCAAATGACCCAGGTAATTGAAGGGAGATCTGGAGGTTAATGTCTAGGAGAAAGTAGCCAGGCTGAGTGCACAGTATAGCCGTTCCGTTACTTGAGGGTATATGCAATTGGCACAAGTGTCCCAGGCCTGCTTCTCACCACATCCTCTGCTCGGTATAAAGTAAATCAGGCCACCCGGATCGTAGGGGCGTTTCAGTGTGTTACTGCGGGGCATATTATCCACGCTGTGGGTTTCTTGTGAGAGTTTGTTTTGAGGAAGCTGCAGACTGTAATCTTCTAGTGGGTAATCATCAAGACCGATGCAGAGGGAATCTTTCCCGGAGGATCTAGCCGCCTGAAATGACAGGTAGGAGTTCTCCCTGCTATGCACACAATAATCCTCCACATCGACTGGTGCCTCAGGCATGTTGGAAATTGACAATCTGTGGAGGCTTAAGTGAGGAGATAAGAGGGGACGTAAGCGCTGTGTAGTTGTGGTCCGGGGGTACCTGATAATCTCTAACACACCGACCTCCAAACAGACTGGGCTGGTAGAGTATGTTTGCGCCGGGTCCGCACATGCATGTCTGGGTAGGAGATCATTCAAACCACATCCAGGCTGCCTTTCTTGCATTCTCTCAATAACGTGCAGAGTAGGCAATGGGGCTGCCGCTCGGTCAGCCACGTGGGTGTCAGAGCTGGGGAGGTGAGAATCGCCATCTTGTCTACGTGGTTCCTGGATGATAGAATGTAGATCATAATAATATCTGTCAGATTTCTCAAGCAGGTTTTCCAGCATAAAAGTGAGGTATGCAAAGGATTCCCCCATTCCGATAGCGTGATACAGGAATAAATATAAATTCCTAAACTTCCATAATTAAAAAGTTTAACGGCTCAGTTTCAGGAGCTCTGTAATAAAGCGCCTCTTCTCTTCGGCAGTTGGCTCCGCCCCTCCGCTTCCCTTCTTAGCAGTCTCCTTTCTATGTCCCCACCTTTTATATCCTTAGCTACCTTTTGTATACCCCAGTATTGAAGACAATTAGGGTTGCCTCTATGTATTTCTTTAAAATGTCTGTATAAAGCAGTATTAGTTTTTCTCTTGTTAAGTGTGTTCAGTCCACGGGTCATCCATTACTTATGGGATATATTCTCCTTCCCAACAGGAAGTTGCAAGAGGATCACCCAAGCAGAGCTGCTATATAGCTCCTCCCCTCACATGTCATATCCAGTCATTCTCTTGCAACCCTCAACAAAGAAGGAGGTCGCGAGAGGTGTTGGAGTTTTTACTTAACTATTCTTCAATCAAAAGTTTGTTATTTTAAATGGCACCGGAGTGTGCTGTTTTTCTATCTCAGGCAGTATTTGGAAGAAGAAACTGCCTGCGTTTTTTTCTATGATCTTAGCAGGCGTAACTAAGATCCACTGGCTGTTCTCGACATTCTGAGGAGTGGGGTAACTTCAGAAAATGGGAATAGCATGCGGGGTCCTCCGCAAATGAGGTATGTGCAGTACATTATTTTCTGGGAATGGAATTGACTAAGAAAACACTGCTGTTACCCGTATGATGTAAGTACAGCCTTAAGTGCAGTAGTAACGACTGGTATCAGGCTGATAAATGTATGCGCAGTCGAGTTATTTTCTAGGGACTAGAATTTGACTGAGAAAATACTGTTAAAACTGAAATAATGCTTAAGCCTTATCTGCAGTGGAAGCGACTGGTAGCAGGCTTAGTGATAACTTTGCATGACATTGGAAAATGTTGTTTTTAAAACGTTTACTGGCATGTTATTCGTTTTGTGAGGTACTTTGGTGATATATCCCTTTGGGCATGATTTTTTTCCACATGGCTAACATATTTTTTCTGCATAGAAACCGTTATATCAGGGCTCCCACTGTTGTAATAGGAGTGGGAGGGACCTTGTTTTAGCGCCTTGTTGCGCAGTTAAAATTCTAGCACAGTCTTCCTGCTTCTTCCTCCTTGATCCAGGACGTCTCTAGAGAGCTCAGGGGTCTGCAAAATTCATTTTTGAGGGAGGTAATCAGTCACAGCAGATCTGTGACAGTGTGTTTGACTGTGATTAAAAGCGTTAAATCTTAATTGATATCCGTTTTATCCGTTTTGGGTATTGAGGGGTTAATCATCCTTTTGCTAATGGGTGCAATCCTCTGCTAATTAGTACACTTCTTGTTAAGAATTGTTTAACTATATCTGTATTTTTTAAAGCGCTGCAGCGTTTTTTCTATTGCTTGTAAACTTATTGAAAGTGATTTCCAAGCTTGCTAGTTTCATTGCTAAGTCTGTTTAAACATGTCTGATACAGAGGAAACTGTTTGTTCATCATTTTCAAAAGCCAATGTGGAGCCCAATAGAACGATGTGTACCAATTGTATTGATATTGCTTTGAATAAAAGTCAATCTGTACCGATAGAGAAATTATCACCAGACAACGAGGGGGAAGTTATGCCGTCTAACTCTCCTCACGTGTCAGTACCTGCGTCTCCCGCTCGGGAGATGCGTAAGATTGAGACGCCAAGTACATCTAGGCCCTTACAAATCACTTTACATGATATGGCTAATGTTATGAAAGAAGTATTATATAATATGCCCGAATTAAGAGGCAAGCGCGATAGCTCTGGGTTAAGGACAGAGCGCGCTGAAGACACGAGAGCCATGTCTGATACTGCGTCACAATTTGCAGAACATGAGGACGGTGAGCTTCATTCTGTCGGTGACGGTTCTGATCCGGGGAGACCGGATTCAGAAATTTCAAATTTTAAATTTAAGCTTGAGAACCTCCGTGTGTTACTAGGGGAGGTGTTAGCGGCTCTGAATGATTGCGACACGGTGGCAATTCCAGAGAAAATGTGTAGGTTGGATAGATACTATGCGGTACCGGTGTGTACTGACGTCTTTCCTATACCAAAAAGACTTACAGAAATTATTAGTAAGGAGTGGGATAGACCCGGTGTGCCTTTTTCCCCTCCTCCGATATTTAGAAAAATGTTTCCTATAGACGCCACCACACGAGACTTATGGCAGACGGTCCCTAAGGTGGAGGGAGCAGTTTCTACTTTAGCCAAGCGTACCACTATCCCG
This sequence comes from Bombina bombina, assembly GCF_027579735.1. Taxonomy (NCBI): domain Eukaryota; kingdom Metazoa; phylum Chordata; class Amphibia; order Anura; family Bombinatoridae; genus Bombina; species Bombina bombina. The sequence continues at coordinate 437,604,785 of NC_069500.1, forward strand.
GTGGAGGATAGCTGTGCTTTCTCAGATCCAATGGATAAAAAATTAGAGGGTTATCTTAAGAAGATGTTTGTTCAACAAGGTTTTATATTGCAGCCTCTTGCATGCATTGCGCCTGTCACGGCTGCAGCGGCATTCTGGTTTGAGTCTCTGGAAGAGGCGATTCGCACAGCACCATTGGATGAGGCTTTGAGCAAAGTTAGAACCCTTAAACAGGCTAATGCGTTTGTTTCAGATGCCGTAGTGCATTTAACCAAACTTACGGCTAAAAATTCCGGATTCGCCATACAGGCGCGCAGGGCGCTCTGGCTTAAATCCTGGTCAGGGGATGTAACTTCCAAATCTAAACTACTTAACATTCCTTTCAAAGGGCAGACTTTATTTGGGCCCGGCTTGAAGGATATTATTGCTGACATTACAGGAGGTAAGGGCCACGCCCTTCCTCAAGACAGGGCCAAACCAAAGGCCAAACAGTCTAATTTTCGTGCCTTTCGTAACTTCAAGGCAGGAGCAGCATCAACTTCCTCCGCTCCAAAACAGGAAGGAACTACTGCTCGTTACAGACAGGGTTGGAAAGGCAACCAGTCATGGAACAAGGGCAAGCAGGCCAGAAAGCCTACTCCCGTCCCTAAGACAGCATGAAGACAGGACCCCCTATCCGGAGACGGATCTAGTGGGGGGCAGACTTTCTCTCTTCGCCCAGGCTTGGGCAAGAGATGTGCAGGATCCCTGGACGTTGAAGATTATATCTCAGGGATACCTTCTGGATTTCAAAACCTCTCCTCCACAAGGGAGGTTCCATCTGTCGAGGTTATCAACAAACCTAGTAAAGAGAGAGGCATTTCTACAATGTGTACAAGACCTCTTAGTCATGGGAGTGATCCACTCAGTTCCGCGAACGGAACAGGGACAAGGATTTTACTCAAATCTATTTGTGGTTCCCACAAAAGAGGGAACCTTCAGACCAATCTTGGACTTAAAGATCTTAAACAAATTCCTAAGGGTCCCATCGTTCAAGATGGAAACCATTCGAACCATCCTACCCATGATCCAAGAGGGTCAATATATGACCACAGTGGACTTAAAGGATGCTTACCTTCACATACCGATTCACAAAGATCATTATCGGTACCTAAGGTTTGCCTTTCTAGACAGGCATTACCAGTTTGTAGCTCTTCCCTTCGGGTTAGCTACGGCCCGAGAATTTTTACGAAGGTTCTGGGCTCACTTCTGGCGGTACTAAGACCACGAGGCATAGCGGTGGCTCCGTACCTAGACGACATTCTGATACAAGCGTCAAGTTTTCAAAATGCAAAGTCTCATACAATGATAGTTCTAGCATTTCTGAGGTCGCATGGGTGGAAAGTGAACGTGGAAAAGAGTTCTCTGTTACCACTCAAAAGGGTTCCTTTTCTAGGGACTCTTATAGATTCTGTAGAGATGAAGATTTACCTGACGGAGTCCAGGTTATCAAAGATTCTCAATGCTTGCCGTGTCCTTCATTCCATTCCAAGCCCATCAGTAGCTCAGTGCATGGAGGTAATCGGCTTAATGGTTGCGGCAATGGACATAGTGCCATTTGCGCGCCTGCATCTCAGACCGCTGCAACTATGCATGCTAAGTCAATGGAATGGGGATTACTCAGATCTGTCCCCTTTGCTAAATCTGGACCAGGAGACCAGAGATTCTCTTCTCTGGTGGTTGTCACCGGTTCATCTGTCCAAAGGAATGACCTTTCGCAGACCAGATTGGACGATTGTAACAACGGATGCCAGCCTTCTAGGCTGGGGAGCAGTCTGGAATTCCCTGAAGGCTCAGGGATCGTGGACTCAGGAGGAGAAACTCCTTCCAATAAACATTCTAGAATTAAGAGCAATATTCAATGCTCTTCTAGCTTGGCCTCAGTTAGCAGCACTGAGGTTCATCAGATTTCAGTCGGACAACATCACGACTGTGGCTTACATCAATCATCAAGGGGGAACCAGGAGTTCCCTAGCGATGTTGGAAGTCTCGAAGATAATTCGCTGGGCAGAGTCTCACTCTTGCCACCTGTCAGCGATCTACATCCCAGGCGTGGAGAACTGGGAGGCGGATTTCCTAAGTCGCCAGACTTTTCATCCGGGAGAGTGGGAACTTCACCCGGAGGTATTTGCTCAACTGATTCGTCGTTGGGGCAAACCGGATCTGGATCTCATGGCATCTCGCCAGAACGCGAAGCTTCCTTGTTACGGATCCAGGTCCAGGGACCTGGGAGCGGTGCTGGTAGATGCATTAGCAGCCCCTTGGGTTTTCAACATAGCTTATGTGTTTCCACGATTTCCGTTGCTACCTCGACTGATTGCCAGGATCAAACAGGAGAGGGCATCGGTAATTCTGATAGCGCCTGCGTGGCCACGCAGGACCTGGTATGCAGACCTAGTGGACATGTCGTCCTATCCACCATGGTCTCTACCTCTGAGGCAGGACCTTCTAATTCAGGGTCCTTTCAACCATCCAAACCTAATTTCTCTGAGGCTGACTGCCTGGAAATTGAACGCTTGATTCTATCAAAGCGTGGGTTTTCGGATTCGGTTATTGATACATTAATACAGGCTCGGAAACCTGTGACCAGAAAAATTTACCATAAGATATGGCGTAAATATTTATATTGGTGTGAATCCAAGAGTTACTCATGGAGTAAGGTTAGGATTCCTAGGATATTGGCTTTTCTACAAGAGGGTTTAGAAAAGGTTTTATCCACTAGTTCGCTAAAGGGACAGATTTCTGCTCTGTCTATTCTTTTACACAAACGTCTGGCAGAGAATCCAGACGTCCAGGCTTTTTGTCAGGCTTTGGCTAGGATTAAGCCTGTGTTTAAAGCTGTGTCTCCTCCGTGGAGCTTAAACTTGGTTCTTAAAGTTCTTCAGGGTGTTCCGTTTGAACCCCTTCATTCCATTGATATTAAGCTTTTATCTTGGAAAGTTTTGTTTTTGATGGCTATTTCCTCGGCTCGAAGAGTCTCTGAGTTATCTGCCTTACATTGTGATTCTCCTTATCTGATCTTTCATTCAGACAAGGAAGTCCTGCGTACTAAACCTGGGTTTTTACCTAAGGTTGTTTCTAACAGGAATATCAACCAAGAGATTGTTGTTCCATCGTTATGTCCTAATCCTTCTTCAAAGAAGGAACGTCTTTTGCATAATCTAGACGTGGTCCGTGCTCTGAAGTTCTACTTACAGGCAACTAAAGATTTTCGACAAACTTCTTCTCTGTTTGTCGTTTACTCTGGACAGAGGAGAGGTCAAAAGGCTTCGGCCACCTCTCTCTCTTTTTGGCTTCGTAGCATAATACGTTTAGCCTATGAGACTGCTGGACAGCAGCCTCCTGAAAGAATTACAGCTCATTCCACTAGAGCTGTGGCTTCCACCTGGGCCTTTAAGAATGAGGCCTCTGTTGAACAGATTAGCAAGGCTGCAACTTGGTCTTCACTTCATACTTTTTCCAAATTTTACAAATTTGACACCTTTGCTTCTTCGGAGGCTGGTTTTGGAAGAAAGGTTCTTCAGGCAGTGGTTCCTTCTGTTTAATGTTCCTGCCTTGTCCCTCCCATCATCCGTGTACTTAGCTTTGGTATTGGTATCCCATAAGTAATGGATGACCCGTGGACTGAACACACTTAACAAGAGAAAACATAATTTATGCTTACCTGATAAATTTATTTCTCTTGTAGTGTGTTCAGTCCACGGCCCGCCCTGTCTTTTTGAGGCAGGTTCTAAATTTTAAAATTATAACTCCAGTCACCACTGCACCCTATAGTTTCTCCTTTCTCGTCTTGTTTCGGTCGAATGACTGGATATGACATGTGAGGGGAGGAGCTATATAGCAGCTCTGCTTGGGTGATCCTCTTGCAACTTCCTGTTGGGAAGGAGAATATTTCTCCAACATAGGTGTGTCCGGTCCACGGCGTCATCCTTACTTGTGGGATATTCTCTTCCCCAACAGGAAATGGCAAAGAGCCCAGCAAAGCTGGTCACATGATCCCTCCTAGGCTCCGCCTACCCCAGTCATTCTCTTTGCCGTTGTACAGGCAACATCTCCACGGAGATGGCTTAGAGTTTTTTAGTGTTTAACTGTAGTTTTTATTATTCAATCAAGAGTTTGTTATTTTAAAATAGTGCTGGTATGTACTATTTACTCAGAAACAGAAAAGAGATGAAGATTTCTGTTTGTATGAGGAAAATGATTTTAGCACCGTAACTAAAATCCATGGCTGTTCCACACAGGACTGTTGAGAGCAATTAACTTCAGTTGGGGGAACAGTGTGCAGTCTCTTGCTGCTTGAGGTATGACACATTCTAACAAGACGATGTAATGCTGGAAGCTGTCATTTTTCCCTATGGGATCCGGTAAGCCATGTTTATTACGATGGTAAATAAGGGCTTTACAAGGGCTTATTAAGATTGTAGACTTTTCTGGGCTAAATCGATTCAATTTTAAAACATATTTAGCTTTGAGGAATCATTTTATCTGGGTTTATTGATATTATAATATCGGCAGGCACTGTATTAGACACCTTATTTCTCTGGGGCTTTCCCAAAGCATAAGCAGAGTCTCATTTTCGCGCCGGTGTGGCGCACTTGTTTTTGAGAGGCATGGCATGCAGTCGCATGTGAGAGGAGCTCTGATACTTAGAAAAGACTTTCTGAAGGCGTCATTTGGTATCGTATTCCCCTTTGGGCTTGGTTGGGTCTCAGCAAAGCAGATACCAGGGACTGTAAAGGGGTTAAAGTGTTAAAACGGCTCCGGTTCCGTTATTTTAAGGGTTAAAGCTTCCAAATTTGCTGTGCAATACTTTTAAGGCTTTAAGACACTGTGGTGAAAATTTGGTGAATTTTGTACAATTCCTTCATGTTTTTTCGCAATTGCAGTAATAAAGTGTGTTCAGTTTAAAATTTAAAGTGACAGTAACGGTTTTATTTTAAAACGTTTTTTGTACTTTATTATCAAGTTTATGCCTGTTTAACATGTCCGAACTACCAGATAGACTGTGTTCTGAATGTGGGGAAGCCAGAATTCCTGTTCATTTAAATAAATGTGATTTATGTGATAATGACAATGATGCCCAAGATGATTCCTCAAGTGAGGGGAGTAAGCATGGTACTGCATCATTCCCTCCTTCGTCTACACGAGTCTTGCCCACTCAGGAGGCCCCTAGTACATCTAGCGCGCCAATACTGCTTACTATGCAACAATTAACGGCTGTAATGGATAATTCTGTCAAAAACATTTTAGCCAAAATGAACCCTTGTCAGCGTAAGCGTGGCTGCTCTGTTTTAGTTACTGAAGAGCATGACGACGCTGATATTAATATCTCTGAAGGGCCCCTAACCCAATCTGAGGGGGCCAGGGAGGTTTTGTCTGAGGGAGAAATTACTGATTCAGGGAACATTTCTCAACAGGCTGAACCTGATGTAATTGCATTTAAATTTAAGTTGGAACATCTCCGCATTCTGCTTAAGGAGGTATTATCCACTCTGGATGATTGTGAAAAGTTGGTCATCCCAGAGAAACTATGTAAAATGGACAAGTTCCTAGAGGTGCCGGAGCTCCCAGAAGCTTTTCCTATACCCAAGCGGGTGGCGGACATTGTTAATAAAGAATGGGAAAGGCCCGGTATTCCTTTCGTCCCTCCCCCCATATTTAAAAAATTGTTTCCTATGGTCGACCCCAGAAAGGACTTATGGCAGACAGTCCCCAAGGTCGAGGGAGCGGTTTCTACTTTAAACAAACGCACCACTATACCCATAGAGGATAGTTGTGCTTTCAAAGATCCTATGGATAAAAAATTAGGTTTGCTTAAAAAGATGTTTGTTCAGCAGGGTTACCTTCTACAACCAATTTCATGCATTGTCCCTGTCACTACAGCCGCATGTTTCTGGTTTGATGAACTGATAAAGGCGCTCGATAGTGATTCTCCTCCTTATGAGGAGATTATGGACAGAATCAATGCTCTCAAATTGGCTAATTCTTTCACCCTAGACGCCACTTTGCAATTGGCTAGGTTAGCGGCTAAGAATTCTGGGTTTGCTATTGTGGCGCGCAGAGCGCTTTGGTTGAAATCTTGGTCGGCTGACGCGTCTTCCAAGAACAAGCTACTAAACATTCCTTTCAAGGGGAAAACGCTGTTTGGCCCTGACTTGAAAGAGATTATCTCGGATATCACTGGGGGTAAGGGCCACGCCCTTCCTCAGGATCGGCCTTTCAAGGCGAAAAATAGACCCAATTTTCGTCCCTTTCGTAAAAACGGACCAGCCCAAAGTGCTACGTCCTCTAAGCAAGAGGGTAATACTTCTCAAGCCAAGCCAGCTTGGAGACCAATGCAAGGCTGGAACAAGGGAAAGCAGGCCAAGAAGCCTGCCACTGCTACCAAGACAGCATGAAATATTGGCCCCCGATCCGGGACCGGATCTGGTGGGGGGCAGACTCTCTCTCTTCGCTCAGGCTTGGGCAAGAGATGTTCTGGATCCTTGGGCGCTAGAAATAGTCTCCCAGGGTTATCTTCTGGAATTCAAGGGACTTCCCCCAAGGGGGAGGTTCCACAGGTCTCAGTTGTCTTCAGACCACATAAAAAGACAGGCGTTCTTACATTGTGTAGAAGACCTGTTAAAAATGGGAGTGATTCATCCTGTTCCACTAAGAGAACAAGGGATGGGGTTCTACTCCAATCTGTTCATAGTCCCCAAAAAAGAGGGAACGTTCAGACCAATCTTAGATCTCAAGATCTTAAACAAGTTTCTCAAGGTTCCATCTTTCAAGATGGAAACCATTCAAACTATTCTTCCTTCCATCCAGGAGGGTCAATTCATGACCACGGTGGATTTAAAGGATGCGTATCTACATATTCCTATCCACAAGGAACATCATCGGTTCCTAAGGTTTGCATTCCTGGACAAACATTACCAGTTCGTGGCGCTTCCTTTCGGATTAGCCACTGCTCCAAGGATTTTCACAAAGGTACTAGGCTCCCTTCTAGCGGTGCTAAGACCAAGGGGCATTGCAGTAGTACCTTACCTGGACGACATTCTGATTCAAGCGTCGTCCCTTCCTCAAGCAAAGGCTCACACGGACATTGTCCTGGCCTTTCTCAGATCTCACGGCTGGAAAGTGAACGTGGAAAAGAGTTCTCTATCCCCGTCAACAAGGGTTCCCTTCTTGGGAACAATTATAGACTCTTTAGAAATGAGGATCTTTCTAACAGAGGCCAGAAAAACAAAACTTCTAGACTCTTGTCGGATACTTCATTCCGTTCCTCTTCCTTCCATAGCTCAGTGCATGGAAGTGATCGGGTTGATGGTAGCGGCGATGGACATAGTTCCTTTTGCGCGCATTCATCTAAGACCATTACAACTGTGCATGCTCAGTCAGTGGAATGGGGACTATACAGACTTGTCTCCGAAGATACAAGTAAATCAGAGGACCAGAGACTCACTCCGTTGGTGGCTGTCCCTGGACAATCTGTCTCAAGGGATGACGTTCCGCAGACCAGAGTGGGTCATTGTCACGACCGACGCCAGTCTGATGGGCTGGGGCGCGGTCTGGGGATCCCTGAAAGCTCAGGGTCTTTGGTCTCGGGAAGAATCTCTTCTACCGATAAATATTCTGGAACTGAGAGCGATATTCAATGCTCTCAAGGCCTGGCCTCGGCTAGCGAGGACCAAGTTCATACGGTTTCAATCAGACAACATGACAACTGTTGCGTACATCAACCATCAGGGGGGAACAAGGAGTTCCCTAGCGATGGAAGAAGTGACCAAAATCATTCTATGGGCGGAGTCTCACTCCTGCCACCTGTCTGCTATCCACATCCCAGGAGTGGAAAATTGGGAAGCGGATTTTCTGAGTCGTCAGACATTGCATCCGGGGGAGTGGGAACTCCATCCGGAAATCTTTGCCCAAGTCACTCACCTGTGGGGCATTCCAGACATGGATCTGATGGCCTCTCGTCAGAACTTCAAAGTTCCTTGCTACGGGGCCAGATCCAGGGATCCCAAGGCGGCTCTAGTGGATGCACTAGTAGCACCTTGGACCTTCAAACTAGCTTATGTGTTCCCGCCATTTCCTCTCATCCCCAGGCTGGTAGCCAGGATCAATCAGGAGAGGGCGTCGGTGATCTTGATAGCTCCTGCGTGGCCACGCAGGACTTGGTATGCAGATCTGGTGAATATGTCATCGGCTCCACCTTGGAAGCTACCTTTGAGACGAGACCTTCTTGTTCAGGGTCCGTTCGAACATCCGAATCTGGTTTCACTCCAGCTGACTGCTTGGAGATTGAACGCTTGATTTTATCGAAGCGAGGATTCTCAGATTCTGTTATCGATACTCTTGTTCAGGCCAGAAAGCCTGTAACTAGAAAGATTTACCACAAAATTTGGAAAAAATATATCTGTTGGTGTGAATCTAAAGGATTCCCTTGGGACAAGGTTAAGATTCCTAGGATTCTATCCTTCCTTCAAGAAGGATTGGAAAAAGGATTATCTGCTAGTTCCCTGAAGGGACAGATTTCTGCCTTGTCGGTATTACTTCACAAAAAGCTGGCAGCTGTGCCAGATGTTCAAGCCTTTGTTCAGGCTCTGGTTAGAATCAAGCCTGTTTACAAACCTTTGACTCCTCCTTGGAGTCTCAATTTAGTTCTTTCAGTTCTTCAGGGGGTTCCGTTTGAACCCTTACATTCCGTTGATATTAAATTATTATCTTGGAAAGTTTTGTTTTTAGTTGCGATTTCTTCTGCTAGAAGAGTCTCAGAATTATCTGCTCTGCAGTGTTCTCCTCCTTATCTGGTGTTCCATGCAGATAAGGTGGTTTTACGTACTAAACCTGGTTTTCTTCCAAAAGTTGTTTCTAACAAAAACATTAACCAGGAGATTATCGTACCTTCTCTGTGTCCGAAACCAGTTTCAAAGAAGGAACGTTTGTTGCACAAATTGGATGTTGTTCGCGCTCTAAAATTCTATTTAGATGCTACAAAGGATTTTAGACAAACATCTTCCTTGTTTGTTGTTTATTCAGGTAAAAGGAGAGGTCAAAAGGCAACTTCTACCTCTCTCTCTTTTTGGATTAAAAGCATCATCAGATTGGCTTACGAGACTGCCGGACGGCAGCCTCCCGAAAGAATCACAGCTCATTCCACTAGGGCTGTGGCTTCCACATGGGCCTTCAAGAACGAGGCTTCTGTTGATCAGATATGTAGGGCAGCGACTTGGTCTTCACTGCACACTTTTACCAAATTTTACAAGTTTGATACTTTTGCTTCTTCTGAGGCTATTTTTGGGAGAAAGGTTTTGCAAGCCGTGGTGCCTTCCATTTAGGTGACCTGATTTGCTCCCTCCCTTCATCCGTGTCCTAAAGCTTTGGTATTGGTTCCCACAAGTAAGGATGACGCCGTGGACCGGACACACCTATGTTGGAGAAAACAGAATTTATGTTTACCTGATAAATTTCTTTCTCCAACGGTGTGTCCGGTCCACGGCCCGCCCTGGTTTTTTAATCAGGTCTGATAATTTATTTTCTTTAACTACAGTCACCACGGTACCATATGGTTTCTCCTATGCAAATATTCCTCCTTAACGTCGGTCGAATGACTGGGGTAGGCGGAGCCTAGGAGGGATCATGTGACCAGCTTTGCTGGGCTCTTTGCCATTTCCTGTTGGGGAAGAGAATATCCCACAAGTAAGGATGACGCCGTGGACCGGACACACCGTTGGAGAAAGAAATTTATCAGGTAAACATAAATTCTGTTATCCCATAAGTAATTGATGACCCGTGGACTGAACACACTACAAGAGAAATAAATTTATCAGGTAAGCATAAATTATGTTTTTCTTTCTCAATGTCCCAACAGGAAGTTGCAAGAGGACACCCACAGCAGAGCTGTTATATAGCTCCTCCCCTAACTGCCATACCCAGTCATTCTCTTGCATCTCTCAACACGCATGGAGGTAGTAAGAGAGAGTGGTGAAATATAGTTAGTTTTTTATCTTCAATCAAAAGTTTGTTATTTTAAATGGTACCGGAGTTGTACTATTTTATCCCAGGCAGTAAATAGAAGAGAATCTGCCTGAGTTTTCTATGATCTTAGCAGGTTGTAACTAAGATCCATTGCTGTTCTCACATATGTCTGAGGAGAGAGGTAACTTCAGCGGGAGAATGGCGTGCAGGTTACTCTGCTATGAGGTATGTGCAGTTACAATTTTTTCTAGAAATGGAAAATGCTAGAAAATGCTGCTGATACCGGATTAATGTAAGTTAAGCCTGAATACAGTAATTTAATAGCGACTGGTATCATGCTTACTCTCAGGGGTAATACCCTTATAAAATTGCAATATAAAACGTTTGCTGGCATGTTTAATCGTTTTTATATATGCTTTGGTGATAAAACTTTATTGGGGCCTAGTTTTTCTCTTGTTAAGTGTATCCAGTCCACGGATCATCCATTACTCGTGGGATATTCTCCTTCGCAACAGGAAGTTGCAAGAGGATCACCCACAGCAGAGCTGCTATATAGCTCCTCCCCTCACTGCCATATCCAGTCATTCTCTTGCAACTCTCAACAAAGATGGACGTAGTAAGAGGAAAGTGGTGTATTATAGTTAGTTTTTTAACTTCAATCAAAAGTTTGTTATTTTTAAATGGTACCGGAGTGTACTGTTTCATCTCAGGCAGCATTAGAAGAAGAATCTGCCTGTGATTTCTATGATCTTAGCAGAAGTAACTAAGATCCACTGCCGTTCTCACATATTCTGAGGAGTGAGGTAACTTCAGAGGGGGAATGGCGTGCAGGTTTTCTTGCAATAAGGTATGTGCAGTTAATATATTTCTAGGGATGGAATTTGCTAAAAAATGCTACTGATACCGGATTAATGTAAGTTAAGCTTTAAATGCAGTGATAGCTACTGGTATCAGGCTTATTAACAGAGATACATACTCTTATAAAAGTGTAATATAAAACGTTTGCTGGCATGTTAATCGTTTTTATATATGTTTGGTGACAAAACTTATTGGGGCCTAGTTTTTTTCCACATGGCTGGTTTGATTTTTGCCTAGAGACAGTTTCCTGAGGCTTTACACTGTTGCAATATGAGTGGGAAGGGCCTATTTTAGTGCTTTTCTGTGCAGCTAAAAATACTGACAGAGACATTCAGCTTCCCTCTGCGTGATACAGGACATCTCTGAAGGGCTCAAAAGGCTTCAAAGTCGTGTTTGAGGAGGGTAACAATCACAGTAGACTGTGGCAGTTGTTGTGACTGTGTTTAAAAAAGTTTTTGTCATTTATTATTCTGTTTTTGTTATTAAGGGGTTAATCATCCATTTGCAAGTGGGTGCAATGCTCTGCTGACTTGTTACATACACTGTAAAAATTTTGTTAGTGTAACTGCCTTTTTTCACTGTTATTTCAAATTTTGTCAAAATTTGTTTCTCTTAAAGGCACGGTAACATTTTTTATATTGCTTGTTAACTTGCTTTAAAGTGTTTTCCAAGCTTGCTAGTCTGTACAAACATGTCTGAAACAGAGGATACTTGTTCATTATGTTTAAAAGCCGTGGTGGAGCCCCATAGGAGAATGTGTACTAAATGTATTGATTTCACCTTAAACAGTAAAGATCAGTCTTTATCTATAAAAGAATTGTCACCAGAGGGGTCTGTCGAGGGGGAAGTTATGCCGACTAACTCCCCACGTGTCGGACCCTTCGCCTCCCGCTCAAGGGACGCACGCTAATATGGCGCCAAGTACATCAGGGACGCCCATAGCGATTACTTTGCAGGACATGGCTGCAATCATGAATAATACCCTGTCAGAGGTATTATCCAGATTGCCTGAATTGAGAGGCAAGCGCGATAGCTCTGGGGTTAGACGAGATACAGAACGCGTAGATGCTGTAAGAGCCATGTCTGATACTGCGTCACAATATGCAGAACCTGAGGACGGAGAGCTTCAGTCTGTGGTTGACGTCTCTGAATCGGGGAGACCTGATTCAGAGATTTCTAATTTTAAATTTAAGCTTGAGAACCTCTGTGTATTGCTTGGGGAGGTATTAGCTGCTCTGAATGACTGTGACACAATTGCAGTGCCAGAGAAATTGTGTAGGCTGGATAAATACTATGCAGTGCCGGTGAGTACTGATGTTTTTCCAATACCTAAAAGGCTTACAGAAATTATTAGTAAGGAGTGGGATAGGCCCGGTGTGCCCTTTTCCCCACCTCCTATATTTAGAAAAATGTTTCCAATAGATGCCACTACACGGGACTTATGGCAGACTGTCCCTAAGGTGGAGGGAGCAGTTTCTACTTTAGCAAAGCGTACCACTATCCCGGTTGAGGACAGTTGTGCTTTTTCAGATCCAATGGATAAAAAAATAGAGGGTTACCTTAAGAAAATGTTTATTCAACAAGGTTTTATTTTACAGCCCCTTGCATGCATTGCGCCTGTCACTGCTGCGGCGGCATTCTGGTTTGAGGCCCTGGAAGAGGCCATCCATACAGCTCCATTGACTTAAATTGCTGACAAGCTTAGAACTCTTAAGCTAGCTAACTCATTTGTTTCTGATGCCATTGTTCATTTGACTAAACTAACGGCTAAGAATTCCGGATTCGCCATCCAGGCGCGTAGGGCGCTATGGCTCAAATCCTGGTCAGCTGATGTGACTTCAAAGTCTAAATTACTCAACATTCCTTTCAAGGGGCAGACCTTATTCGGGCCTGGTTTGAAAGAAATTATTGCTGACATTACTGGAGGTAAGGGTCATACCCTTCCTCAGGACAGGGCCAAATCAAAGGCCAAACAGTCTAATTTTCGTGCCTTTCGAAATTTCAAGGCAGGTGCAGCATCAGCTTCCTCTGCTTCAAAACAAGTGGGAACTTTTGCTCAATCCAAGCAGGCCTGGAAACCTAACCAGTCCTGGAACAAGGGCAAGCAGGCCAGAAAGCCTGCTGCTGCCTCTAAGACAGCATGAAGGAGCGGCCCCCTATCCGACAACGGATCTAGTAGGGGGCAGACTCTCTCTCTTCGCCCAGGCGTGGGCAAGAGATGTTCAGGATCCCTGGGCATTGGAGATCATATCTCAGGGATATCTTCTGGACTTCAAAGCTTCTCCTCCACAAGGGAGATTTCACCTTTCAAGATTATCTGCAAACCAGATAAAGAAAGAGGCATTCCTAAGCTGCGTACAAGATCTCCTTGTAATGGGAGTGATCCATCCAGTTCCGCGGACGGAACAAGGACAGGGGTTTTATTCAAATCTGTTTGTGGTTCCCAAAAAAGAGGGAACCTTCAGACCAATTTTGGATTTAAAGATCCTAAACAAATTCCTCAGAGTTCCGTCATTATGATCCAAGAGGGTCAGTACATGACCACAGTGGACTTAAATGATGCCTACCTTCACATTCCGATTCACAAGAATCATCATCCGTTCCTGAGGTTTGCCTTTCTAGACAGGCATTACCAATTTGTAGCTCTTCCATTCGGGTTGGCTACAGCCCCAAGAATTTTTACAAAGGTTCTGGGCTCACTTCTGGCGATCCTAAGACCGCGAGGCATAGCGGTGGCTCCTTACCTGGACGATATCCTGATACAGGCGTCAAGCTTTCAAATTGCCAAATCTCATACAGAGATAGTTCTGGCATTCCTGAGGTTGCATGGGTGGAAAGTGAACGAAGAAAAGAGTTCTCTATCTCCTCTCACGAGGGTTTCCTTCCTAGGGACTCTAATAGATTCTGTAGAAATGAAAATTTACCTGACGGAGTCCAGGTTATCAAAACTTCTAAATGCTTGCCGTGTTCTTCACTCCATTCCGCGCCCCACGGTGGCTCAGTGCATGGAAGTAATCGGCTTAATGGTAGCGGCGATGGACATAGTGCCATTCGCGCGCCTGCATCTCAGACCGCTGCAATTATGCATGCTCAGTCAGTGGAATGGGGATTACACAGATTTGTCCCCTCTACTAAATCTGGATCAGGAAACCAGAGATTCTCTTCTCTGGTGGTTATCTCGGGCCCATCTGTCCAAGGGTATGACCTTTCGCAGACCAGATTGGACAATTGTAACAATAGATGCCAGCCTTCTAGGTTGGGGTGCAGTCTGGAACTCCCTGAAGGCTCAGGGTTCATGGACTCAGGAGGAGAAACTCCTCCCAATAAATATTCTGGAGTTAAGAGCAATCTTCAATGCTCATCTGGCTTGGCCTCAGCTAGCAACACTGAGGTTCATCAGATTTCAGTCGGACAACATCACGACTGTGGCTTACATCAACCATCAAGGGGGAACCAGGAGTTCCCTAGCGATGTCAGAAGTCTCCAAGATAATTCGCTGGGCAGAGACTCACTCTTGCCACCTGTCAGCGATCCATATCCCAGGTGTAGAGAACTGGGAGGCGGATTTTCTAAGTCATCAGACTTTTCATCCGGGGGAATGGGAACTCCATCCGGAGGTGTTTGCTCAATTGGTTCTCCGTTGGGGCAAACCAGAATTGGATCTCATGGCGTCTCGCCAGAACGCTAAGCTTCCTTGTTACGGATCCAGGTCCAGGGATCCAAAAGCGGCACTGATAGATGCTCTAGCAGCGCCTTGGTTCTTCAACCTGGCTTATGTGTTTCCACCGTTTCCTCTGCTCCCTCGTCTGATTGCCAAAATCAAACAGGAAAGAGCATCGGTGATATTGATAGCGCCTGCGTGGCCACGCAGGACCTGGTATGCAGACCTAGTGGACATGTCATCCTTTCCACCATGGACTCTGCCTCTGAGACAAGACCTTCTAATACATGGTCCTTTCAATCATCCGAATCTACTTTCTCTGAGACTGACTGCATGGAGATTGAACGCTTGATCCTATCAAAGCGTGGCTTCTCCGAGTCAGTAATTGATACCTTAATACAGGCACAAAAGCCTGTCACCAGGAAAATTTACCACAAGATATGGCGTAAATATCTTCATTGGTGTGAATCCAAGAATTACTCATGGAGTAGGGTTAGGATTCCTAGGATATTGTCCTTCCTCCAAGAGGGTTTGGACAAAGGATTATCAGCTAGTTCTTTAAAGGGACAGATTTCTGCTCTGTCTATTCTTTTACACAAGCTTCTGGCAGAAGTTCCAGACGTTCAGGCATTTTGTCAGGCTTTAGTTAGAATTAAGCCTGTGTTTAAACCTGTTGCTCCTCCATGGAGCTTAAACTTGGTTCTTAAAGTTCTTCAAGGGGTTCCGTTTGAACCCCTTCATTCTATTGATATCAAACTTCTTTCATGGAAAGTTCTTTTTCTGATGGCTATTTCCTCGGCTCGAAGAGTCTCGGAGTTATCTGCCTTACATTGTGATTCTCCTTATCTGATCTTTCATTCAGATAAAGTTGTTCTGCATACAAAACCTGGGTTTTTACCTAAGGTGGTTTCTAACAAGAATATCAATCAAGAGATTGTTGTTCCATCATTATGTCCTAATCCTTCTTCAAAGAAGGAACGTCTTTTGCATAATCTAGACGTAGTCCGTGCCTTGAAGTTTTACTTACAGGCTACTAAAGATTTTCGCCAAACATCTAACCTGTTTGTTGTTTACTCTGGACAGAGGAGAGGTCAGAAGGCCTCGGCAACCTCTCTTTCTTTTTGGCTTCGGAGTATAATCCGTTTAGCCTATGAGACTGCTGGACAGCAGCCTCCTGAAAGGATTACAGCTCTTTCTACTAAGAGCTGTGGCTTCCACCTGGGCCTTTAAAAATGAGGCCTCTGTTGAACAGATTTGCAAGGCTGCAACTTGGTCTTCCCTTCATACTTTTTCCAAATTTTACAAATTTGATACTTTTGCTTCTTCGGAGGCTGTTTTTGGAAGAAAGGTTCTACAGGCAGTGGTTCCTTCCGTTTAAGTTCCTGCCTTGTCCCTCCCATCATCCGTGTACTTTAGCTTTGGTATTGGTATCCCACAAGTAATGGATGATCCGTGGACTGGATACACTTAACAAGAGAAAACATAATTTATGCTTACCTGATAAATTTATTTCTCTTGTAGTGTATCCAGTCCACGGCCCGCCCTGTCCTTTTCAGGCAGGTCTAAATTTTAATTAAACTACAGTCACCACTGCACCCTATGGTTTCTCCTTTCTCGGCTTGTTTCGGTCGAATGACTGGATATGGCAGTGAGAGGAGGAGCTATATAGCAGCTCTGCTGTGGGTGATCCTCTTGCAACTTCCTGTTGGGAAGGAGAATATCCCACAAGTAATGGATGATCCGTGGACTGGATACACTACAAGAGAAATACATTTATCAGGTAAGCATAAATTATGTTTTTCCACATGGCTGGCTTAAATTTTGCCTAGAAACTGTTTCCTGAGGCTTTCCACTGTTGTAGTATGAGTGGGAGGGGCCTATTTTAGAGCTTTTTTGCGCAGTTAAAATTACAGACTGAGACATCCAGCTTCCCTCAGAAGTCCCCTGAGTGCTATAGGACATCTCTAAAGGGCTCAAAGGCTTTCCAAAGTCGTTTATTGGGGAAGGTAGGGCCACAGCAGAGCTGTGGCAGTTTTTTGTGACTGTTAAAAAAGTCTATCGTTTTTTTGATCCGTTTTTTGAACTAAGGGGTTAATCATCCATTTGCAAGTGGGTGCCTAGCTCTGTTAGCTTATTACATACACTGTAAAAATTTCGTTTGATTTACTGCCTTTTTTCACTGTTTTTCAAATTTTGACAAAATTTGTTTCTCTTAAAGGCACAGAACCGTTTTTTATATTTGCTTGTTAACTTGATTTAAAGTGTTTTCCAAGATGCTAGTCTCATTGCTAGTCTGTACAAACATGTCTGACATAGAGGAAACTCCTTGTTCATTATGTTTAAAAGCCATGGTGGAACCCCCTCTTAGAATGTGTACCAAATGTGCTGATTTCACTTTAAGCAATAAAGATCATATTTTGTCTTTAAAAAATTTATCACCAGAGGAATCTGACGAGGGGGAAGTTATGCCGACTAACTCTCCCCACGTGTCAGATCCTTTGACTCCCGCTCAAGGGACTCACGCTCAAATGGTGCCAAGTACATCTAGGGCGCCCATAGCGATTACTTTACAAGACATGGCGGCAGTAATGGTTAATACACTGTCAGCGGTATTAGCCAGACTACCTGAATTTAGAGGTAAGCAAGATAGCTCTGGGGTTAGACGAAATGCAGAGCATACTGACGCTTTAAGAACCATGTCTGATACTGCCTCACAATATGCAGAAGCTGAGGAAGGAGAGCTTCAGTCTGTGGGTGATGTTTCTGACTCAGGAAAGATGCCTGATTCTGATATTTCTACATTTAAATTTAAGCTTGAACACCTCCGCGTGTTGCTCAGGGAGGTTTTAGCTGCTCTGAATGACTGTGATACAATTGCAGTGCCAAAGAAATTGTGTAGACTGGATAAATACTATGCAGTGCCGGTGTGTACTGATGTTTTTCCAATGCCTAAAAGGTTTACAGAAATTATTAATAAGGAATGGGATAGACCAGGTGTGCCGTTCTCTCCCCCTCCTATTTTTAGATTTTTTTTTCCAATAGACGCCACCACACGGGACTTATGGCAGACAGTCCCTAAGGTGGAAGGAGCAGTTTCTACTCTAGCGAAGCGTACTACTATCCCTGTCGAGGACAGTTGTGCTTTTTTAGATCTTATGGATAAAAAATTAGAAGGTTACCTTAAGAAAATGTTTATTCAACAAGGTTTTATCCTACAGCCCCTTGCATGCATTGCTCCTGTCACTGCTGCTGCGGCGTTCTGGTTTGAGTCTCTGGAAGAGGCTTTACAGGTAGCGACTCCATTGGATGACATACTTGGCAAGCTTAGAGCACTTAAGCTAGCCAATTCTTTTGTTTCTGATGCCATTGTTCATTTGACTAAACTAACGGCTAAGAATTCTGGTTTTGCTATACAGGCGCGCAGGGCGTTATGGCTTAAATCGTGGTCAGCTGACGTGACTTCAAAATCTAAGCTACTTAACATTCCCTTCAAGGGGCAGACCCTATTCGGGCCTGGTTTGAAGGAGATTATTGCTGATATCACTGGAGGAAAAGGTCATGCCCTTCCTCAGGACAGGTCCAAATCAAGGGCCAAACAGTCTAATTTTCGTGCCTTTCGAAACTTCAAGGCAGGTGCGGCATCAACTTCCTCTAATGCAAAAAAAGAGGGAACTTTTGCTCAGTCCAAGGCGGTCTGGAGACCAAACCAGACCTGGAACAAAGGTAAGCAGGCCAAAAAGCCTGCTGCTGCCTCTACGACAGCATGAAGGAACGGCCCCCTATCCGGTAACGGATCTAGTAGGGGGCAGACTTTCAGTCTTCGCCCAGGCGTGGGCAAGAGATGTCCAGGATCCCTGGGCGTTGGAAATTATATCCCAGGGATATCTTCTGGACTTCAAAGCTTCCCCCCCAAAAGGGAGATTTCACCTTTCACAATTATCTGCAAACCAGATAAAGAGAGAGGCATTCTTACACTGTGTACGAGGCCTCCTAGTTATGGGAGTGATCCATCCAGTTCCAAAGGAGGAACAGGGACAGGGTTTTTACTCAAATCTGTTTGTGGTTCCCAAAAAAGAGGGAACCTTCAGACCAATTTTGGATCTAAAGATCTTAAACAAATTCCTCAGAGTTCCATCATTCAAGATGGAAACTATTTGTTTCTCAGGTTTGCCTTTCTAGACGGGCATTACCAGTTTGTAGCTCTTCCCTTTGGATTAGCTACAGTCCCAAGAATCTTTACGAAGGTTCTGGGGTCGCTTCTGGCGGTCCTAAGGCCGCGGGGCATAGCAGTGGCCCCTTATTTAGACGACATCCTGATACAGGCGTCAAACTTCCAAATTGCCAAGTCTCATACGGACGTAGTACTGGCATTTCTGAGATCGCATGGGTGGAAAGTGAACGAGGAAAAGAGTTCTCTATCCCCACTCACAAGAGTTTCCTTCCTAGGGACTCTGATAGATTCTGTAGAAATGAAAATTTACCTGACGGAGTCCAGGTTATCAAAGCTTCTAAATTCCTGCCGTGTTCTTCATTCCGCGCCCTTTGGTGGCTCAGTGCATGGAAGTAATCGACTTAATGGTAGCGGCAATGGACATAGTGCCGTTTGCACGCCTACATCTCAGACCGCTGCAACTATGCATGCTCAGTCAGTGGAACGGGATTACACAGATTTGTCCCCTCTACTAAATCTGGATCAAGAGACCAGGGATTCTCTTCTCTGGTGGCTATCTCGGGTCCACCTGTCCAAAGGTATGACCTTTCGCAGGCCAGATTCGACAATTGTAACAACAGATGCCAGCCTTCTAGGTTGGGGTGCAGTCTGGAACTCCCTGAAGGCTCAGGGATCGTGGACTCAGGAGGAGACACTCCTTCCAATAAATATTCTGTAACTGAGAGCGATATTCAATGCTCTTCAGGCTTGGCCTCAGTTAGCAACTCTGAGGTACATCAGATTTCAGTCGGACAACATCACGACTGTGGCTTACATCAACCATCAAGGGGGAACAAGAAGTTCCCTAGCGATGTTTGAAGTCTCAAAGATAATTCGCTGGGCAGAGACTCACTCTTGCCACCTATCAGCTATCCATATCCCAGATGTAGAGAACTGGGAGGCGGATTTTCTAAGTCGTCAGACTTTTCATCCGGGAGAGTGGGAAGTCCATCCGGAGGTGTTTGCACAATTGATTCATCGTTGGGGCAAACCAGAACTGGATCTCATGGCGTCTCGCCAGAACGCCAAGCTTCCTTGTTACGGATCCAGGTCCAGGGATCCCAAGGCGACGCTGATAGATGCTCTAGCAGCGCTGGTCTTTCAACCTGGCTTATGTGTTTCCACCGTTTCCTCTGGTCCCTCGACTGATTGCCAAGGTCATGCAGGAGAGAGCATCAGTGATTTTTATAGCACCTGCGTGGCCACGCAGGACCTGGTATGCAGATCTGGTGGACATGTCATCCTTTCCACCATGGACTCTGCCTCTGAGACAGGACCTTCTACTTCAGGGTTCTTTCAACCATCCAAATCTAATTTCTCTGAGACTGACTGCCTGGAGATTGAACGCTTGATTTTATCAAAGCGTGGCTTCTCCGAGTCAGTCATTGATACCTTAATACAGGCACGAAAGCCTGTCACCAGGAAAATTTACCATAAAATATGGCGTACATATCTTTATTGGTGTGAATCCAAGGGTTAGGATTCCCAGGATATTATCTTTTCTCCAAGATGGTTTGGAAAAAGGATTGTCAGCTAGTTCCTTAAAAGGACTGATTTCTGCTCTATCTATTCTTTTGCACAAGCGTCTGGCAGATGTTCCAGACGTTCAGGCATTTTGTCAGGCTTTGGTTAGAATCAAGCCTGTGTTTAAACCTGTTGCTCCCCCATGGAGCTTAAATTTGGTTCTTAAGGTTCTTCAAGGAGTTCCGTTTGAACCTCTTCATTCCATAGATATCAAACTTTTATCTTGGAAAGTTCTTTTTTTGGTAGCTATTTCCTCGGCTCATAGAGTCTCCGAGTTATCTGCTTTACAATGTGATTCTCCTTATCTGATCTTCCATACGGATAAGGTAGTCCTGCGTACCAAACCTGGGTTTTTACCTAAGGTGGTATCTAACAAGAATATCAATCAAGAGATTGTTGTTCCATCCTTGTGTCCTAATCCTTCTTCAAAGAAGGAACGTCTATTACACAATCTTGACGTGGTTCGTGCTTTAAAGTTTTACTTACAAGCTACTAAAGATTTTCGTCAAACATCTGCTTTGTTGTCTACTCTGGACAGAGGAGAGGTCAGAAGGCTTCGGCAACCTCTCTTTCTTTTTGGCTAAGAAGCATAATCCGCTTAGCCTATGAGACTGCTGGCCAGCAGCCTCCTGAAAGGATTACAGCTCATTCTACTAGAGCTGTGGCTTCCACTTGGGCCTTTAAAAATGAGGCTTCTGTTGAACAGATTTGCAAGGCGGCGACTTGGTCTTCGCTTCATACTTTTTCAAAATTCTACAAATTTGATACTTTTGCTTCTTCGGAGACTATTTTTGGGAGAAAGGTTTTACAGGCAGTGGTACCTTCCGTTTAAGTACCTGCCTTGTCCCTCCCTTCATCCGTGTACTTTAGCTTTGGTATTGGTATCCCACAAGTAATGGATGATCCGTGGACTGGATACACCTTACAAGAGAAAACACAATTTATGCTTACCTGATAAATTTATTTCTCTTGTGGTGTATCCAGTCCACGGCCCGCCCTGTCATTTTAAGGCAGGTAATTTTTTCATTTAAACTACAGTCACCACTGCACCCTATGGTTTCTCCTTTCTCTGCGTGTTTTCGGTTGAATGACTGGATATGGCAGTTAGGGGAGGAGCTATATAAAAGCTCTGCTGTGGGTGTCCTCTTGCAACTTCCTGTTGGGAATGAGAATATCCCACAAGTAATGGATGATCCGTGGACTGGATACACCACAAGAGAAATACATTTATCAGGTAAGCATAAATTGTGTTTTTATACAACTTTTTAATAAATCAATTTGGGAAAGTTTTAACTCTCAGTGCTGAGTGTATATCTTACTACGCTACCAAGGGGCGGTGTGTCCTTGCCCTCCTACAACCATCTGCCTGCTGACCCAGGGTTTTGGGCGTAAGAGTCTATCTGAGCCCTGCTATCACTCCGTTGGCCCTATACCTGGGGATCCCGGGATCTGTCTGTGTCCAGCTATCTGGTTTGCTGCTAAAAAAACAGCCTGCTTCTAATGGCACAAGAAAGTGCCTCTGTATAATGTGAGTACCCTGTGTCTCCAGCTCATTTATTTCCAGCTTGTGTTACTGATTCACACATGTGGTGCCTCTTTCCTTCTTATTGTTTTTATCAGAAGGAACGCCTGTTGCATACCCTGGATGTTGTGCGTGCGCTAAAATTTTACCTTCAAGCAACTAAAGATTTTCGGCAATCTACTGCCCTGTTTGTTGTTTTCTCTGGTAAGGGTCAGAAGGCCACTTCTACTGCTCTTTCTTTCTGGTTGAGAAGTGTTTTCCGCTTAGCTTATGAGACAGCTGGTCAACAGCCTCCTGAGAAAATTATTGCTCATTCTACTAGATCTGTCTCTTCTTCCTGGGCCTTCAAAAATTAAGCATCTGTGCAGCAAATCTGCAAGGTGGACACTTGGTCCTCGTTGCATACCTTTTCCAAATTCTCCAAATTTGATACTTTTGCTTTAGCTGAGGCTTCTTTTGGAAGAAAAGTTCTTCAAGCAGTGGTGCTTTTGTTTAGATCCGCCTGTCTTGTTTTCCCTCCCTTTCATTCTGTGTCCTCTAGCTTGGGTATTGGTTCCAACAAGTAATTAGAATGGATTTGTGGACTCTCCGTGCCATTGGAAAGAAAAGAAAATGTATGCTAACCTGATAAATTATTTTCTTTCCTGTCATGGAGAGTCCACAACCCGCCCTTAATTTGAGTTAAGACTGCTATTTTTGTTTAAACCTCAGGCACCTCTATACCCTTGTGTCATCTTCTCTTTCCATATTCCTTCGACTGAATGACTGGGGGCTTAAGGGAAGTAGGAGTGATACTTAACAGCTCTGCTGGGGTGTTCTTTGCCTCCTCCTGGTGGCCAGGAGTTGAATTCCCACTAGTAATTAGAATTGATTTGTGGACTCTCCATGCCAGGAAAGAAAATAACTTATCAGGTAAGCATAAATTTAGTTTTTTCTGAATCTGTTAAAGTGACTGATTCAAGCTTGTATGCCTGTTACGGAAGGATTTACCAGAAGGTATAGAAAGTGTACCTTTCCTAGTGTTTTAATTTAGGAAGCATGGCAGGGTCTATCGGTCAGCCTTCTAAAGGGTCACATTTCTGCACTTTCTGCTTTGTTACATTTATTCATACTCTGGTTAGAACCAGACCTGTTATCTCTCCTCCACGGAGTTTAACCCCTAAACCCAAAAGACGTATATATGTGTCATGCGTTACGTTGCCTATCGTACAGCATAACGTTTATAAATACGTTGCACTTTCAGTAAGCTAAAATAGGGCTCTATTTAAATGGAGTTATAGAAAAAATGCTAAAAATTCTTCAGTATTTCGGGCAAGTTTTTCTCTGAAATTCCCAGTAGTGAATGGGCTAAATCTGGTTCTAGGAGGCTTCCAGTGTCTTTCCTTTGGAATCTAGGCATTCATTGGGTATTTAGTTTCTTTTTTTGAAGATTTTATTTTTGTTAGCAATTTTCTTCGACTAGGAGAGTTTGTGAATCTTCAGCTCTCTCCTGCGGTCTTAAGAATCTGGTGTTACTTCAGCACAATGCAGTTTTACGAACTTTGGTTTATTACCTGAGTGTTTTCTTAGTGAAAATTAACCAGCAAATTATGGTTCCTTGCTTGCGTCCTAATTCAACATCTTCTACAGGTAGATTATTGCCCACTGTAGATGTAGGCAGGTCGTTAAAATTTTTATTTAAAGGCTACTAAAGATTTTTTAGCAGTCTTCTATCTTGCTTGTTGAATTGTCCGATTAACGTAAGAGCCAGAAGGCAGCTTTTTTTACTTTAGCTTCTTGATTAAAGAGTTTGACTCATGTATCTTACTTGGAGATGGGTCAGTAGTTGCCTTCACATATTAGTTTATTCAACTCTTTCTGTGTCTACTACTTTGGGTTTTAAGAATACGGCATCAGTAGAGCACATGTGTAAGGTTGCAGCTTGGTCCTGTTTGCATACTTTCACAATATTTTATCATTTTGGTGTATTTGCCTCAGCGGAGGGAGCTTTTGGAAGGAAGGTCCTTTTTTTTTTTTTACTTTTTTTTTTCTCTATTACTATTATATTGCAGACTATGTAAAGATCTAAAGAATATGATTTGCTTTGTTTGTGTTAAAGGCAAATTACTTTTATTTAAAGGGTCAGTAAATACCTTGTAGTTACAAGACATTTTTGTCTTATGTCATGTTCCAAATTTTAAAATATGGGTTAGGACATGTCCTTAATTTTCGGGCTAGAGCACGTTCATGCCTTATTGCGGGAAACCTAGAGGTTTTCTCCCACTGAGAAACCAGCTACTAAATAGAAAGACAACATATATATAAAATTAACTAAAGGAGCACTATTTCATATCCACTTAATTCAAATTAGGCTGGTAATTTAACCAGTTGCTTCTCTTTGGAGCCTAAATCTAGTCTTAAAGGTTCTTCAGTCCTTTCCTTTCAAACCCATGCATCAATTAGACCTTTAGCTATTGTCCTGGAAAGTTATTTTCCTATTAGCTATTTTCTCGTCCCAGAATGGTTTCAGAGTTGTCTGCTTTTTCTTGCAAAACGTTTCATTAAGTTAAGGCTGGGATTTGGACAGTTTATTCCATCCTAACTTCAATTGTATCTACTGATACAATTAACCAGAAAATTGTGGTTCCTTCTTTCTGTGTAGATCTCAAAAAAATATATTGTACATATTCACAATTTAGATGTACTATGAGCTCTCAAATTCTATGTGGAAGCCATGAAATCATTCAGAAGTTATTTATTAATTAATCTAGTCCTCACAAGGGGCTAAAGCACACAGCGATTACTTTACCTGCTTGACTTAGACTTAAAGCTTTAATTTGTAAAGCATAATTAGTTGTGAGGAAGACTCCCCCAAACACATTTCTGCTCATTCTACTAGAGCAGTTGCTACTTCTAGGACTTTTTCGTATTGAAGCCTTCACAGATCAGATTGCGCTAAATGTTATCATTTTGCATTGTTTGCCTCTTCTGAGGCTGCTTTTGGCAGAAGTACTGCGGGTTGCAGTTCCTTATCAGTAAATCGCCTACCTACCTGTCTTGTCCCTCCTATTACATTGTGGTATCATGGACTTCATTACTTGGGCATAAGATCCCACATCTTGTTGACTCTTATCTTTTATGAAAGAAAACATCATTTATGTTTACCTGATTAATCATTTTTTTCATGGTTAGAGTCCATGAGCCCAATTTTTGTCTTTCTGTACAGTTTTTGGCAGATCTTGTTTTGCACTTCATTTGACTTTTTTTTTTTTTATTACATTTAAAAAAAAAAAAAAATTATCAAAAAATTCTATTTTCCCTGCCTGTAAGTCACAGTCTTCTCTGCCCTTGTCTTTGTATTATTATTTTTTTATCTGTGTGTGTGTGTGTGTGTGTGTGTGTGTTTTAAAATTCAAAATACTAGTCGATATTTATTTAAAGCAAAACATATTACCTTTCTAAATACAGTACTTACTGTACTATCTGATGGTACTATGTATACAAAAGTATATAAAACTACCTTTAGGTTACATGTATAAGATGTATTATAACATGTAAATATTGCCTAAATTACATAATATATTGATGTTTACACTTTTTCCCCATCCCCGCTTTAAACTGTCCCATTTTAAGAATGCAAATATTCCAAAATCCAAAACTTTTCCGGTCTCAAGCAGTTTTGATTAAGTTTTCAACCTTTATATAATTTTAATAATAAAAAAAACAAAACAGAAAATTATGTATCTAGAGATGTGTAGGTGTAACCAGAAAACAGTGCTCAAACATCACCAGAAAAGGAAAAGGTAATAGAAACATACAAATATCAGAAAACTGCTCACCAGAAAATGTCATAGGAGTGACCATCTACGAGTTTTGGCCTAAGAATGGGCTTTTTTTAAGACTAATAATTACATTACTTTGTTCCTTTAAGTGCAAGAAACACTTTAACATCCCGTGCTGTTTTTCCCCCAATAACACAGCTGAATGATTTGGAAAAGAAACATGCCATGCTGGAAATGAATGCTCGGAGTTTACAACAAAAACTTGAGACTGAGAGAGAACTAAAGCAGCGACTATTAGAAGAGGTAAATGATAAGCGATTCCTGGGTTATTGCACAGAAACCATTGAATTGCATAGAATGAATCACATACATGTAGTTTTTTTTATTACATATATTCCCCTAAATATCGCATTTGTTTTTGAATATTCAATTATTAGCTGAT
The DNA here is from genome assembly GCF_027579735.1 of Bombina bombina. Classification (NCBI taxonomy): domain Eukaryota; kingdom Metazoa; phylum Chordata; class Amphibia; order Anura; family Bombinatoridae; genus Bombina; species Bombina bombina. The sequence continues at coordinate 437,630,744 of NC_069500.1, forward strand.
AACCAATAGATTTCAACCTACTAAAATAGCCTTTTGTGTGGGGAGCAGCAGGCAAAACTTCAGCAGCAGATGGACCTGCAAAAGAATCACATCTTCCGATTGACTCAAGGTCTTCAGGAAGCACTTGATCGAGCAGACCTGCTGAAAACAGAGAGGAGCGATTTGGAGTACCAGCTGGAAAATATGCAGGTATCTGAAACTGATATGATTTTTGTGCATCCCTTCCTGTTTATACCGTGTTCTCGCCATGGCACACCACCAGGCTGATTTTACTGACCACTCGGCTATAATTTAAGCTAAAATTAGCTAATATTATTTTATTATGTTTTTCAATGTTGTTGCACAAATTAACATTAAATCAGTTTTTTACATTATGCAATTAGTTTGTGCTTCTAAATTAAGCCACCAATCAGCAAGCGCTACCCAGGTGATGAACCAAAAAAAAATGTTTCAAATAAAGATAGCAAGAGAACAAAGGTATAATAGGAGTAAATTAGAAAGTTGCTTAAAATTGCATGCTCTATCTGAATCATGAAAGAAAAAAATTGGGTTTTGTGTCCCTTTAAAGGACCACTAAATAAAGTAGAATTGCATAAATAACGTGCATAATAAAAAAATAATACAATGCAATAACACTTGAATTTCAAATAAGCAGATTTTTATTTCTGTCTGGTAAATGTATTTCTTTCCTAAGATATGGTGAGTCCACGACGTCATCAATTACTGTTGGGAATATCACTCCTGGCCAGCAGGAGGAGGCAAAGAGCACCACAGCAAAGCTGGTAAGTATCACTTCCCTTTCCACAAACCCCAGTCATTCTTTTTGCCTTGGTGCATGGAGGAGGTGAAGTTTTGGTGTCGTCTGAAATTTGGATTTATTTCACTTCAATCAAGATTTTATTATTTTGAAAGCCAGAGTAGGTTTACTCTGATCTTTTCTCTCAAGATTGGGTCTAGCCGTACTCCACATTAGTCTCTTCAATAGGGCAGTGGTGGCTTTAAAGCAGTTAGGAACTTGTGAGGTGGGCCTTGCTGTGTTTTCCTAACATTTTTGCTGCCCTAGTATAGAAAACCAGAGTAGGTTTACTCTGTTCTTTCTTTTTCCACAGGTCTCTGTGAGGAGTGGCTTCCTCTCACACCATATAGGCTGTCCTCCTGCCGGACAGCTAGATGCAGGTAAGTGCCTTTTGTCTTCTAAGTAAGGGAGACTGTGCACTTTAAGGACTCTGCAGACTTTCTTGGGACACAATATATCCTAGCTAGGATGTTAATAATGGCAGTGCCCAGGCACTTATTGTGAGATGTGAGAGAAACTGTTTCCCGTTTAGTGATTGGAGGGGTTAACAGTTACATGAGGCTATTTTATTTGTACAATATCGCATGTATGAGACTTTATGGGTTTATGTGTGATCGCTTTATGTATAGCTATCTGGTGGCCTGATTACTGATCTTTTCAAGGGGTTTCTGAGATCTCTGCACTTGTTACAGAGAGGCGCCATTTCCTCACTTATACACGGATACGTTTGTGACAGACTTTACTTAGGCAGTCTCCGTTGTAATTCCCCTGTAGTTTTTTCTCCCGTACATTGATTTATTAACTTTTTAGCTCAGCTGGTTTTTTTTTTCTTTCTGCTACGCGCTTTCTAACATTTCTAATGACTCCACCTCATCCTTGGAGGATCGGAGCAGCGCCATTTTTTTGTGAGTTTCTGTGGCCCTCACATGACTTGGGTTCCTTCTCTGACTGAGAACGGAGCGGCGGGCTGGTATGCAGCCTTGAGCTGTTTGGAGCCTATATGTTTGTCGGAGCCCACAATGTTACTATATGCTTCCTGCATATGTAAAGACTTCTTCGGTTTAGGAATTATTTTTATAAATGCCCCATTATTGACCTTTCTATAATTGGAGGGGATTGGGCTGATGTTAATGTTATGTATCAGGAGTATAACATTGTCCTCCATGTACATATGCTTATGAGGGAATTTCCTTCTATTAAGGAATTATTTACATTAATGTCCCAATAAAGAATTTTCTATAGCTAGAGAATTGGGGGTTTTCCTATGAGGTCTGTTCCTATATATATCTCTAAACTCTTAAAGTGATAGTGTTAATTTTTTTTTTTAATTTAAAAAAAAATTATTGCAAATTTATTTTGCTAGCCACATGTCTCACAGTATGATGCCGTGTAGGTAATGCCACAGCTTTATTCTCAAACGTCCCAAGCCTCATTGGCGTCACATGCAGTGCCCTGCAGTTCCTCTCAATCTCCTGGAGGAGTGTATTTGCCTACAGATTTTGAAGCCAGGTATCCTCTGCGGTATCTGCGGCTGTACCTGTTTTTCCTTACCTACAGGGAAAATGCAATGATATTAAAGTCTTTCAGATAGTAAGGTTTCTGCTCCACATTCTACTACACATGCCGCTCTCCCTCCTTAGTCTGGTGAGGAGGATTTACTGGTAGCTTCTGAGGGTAAAATCTCAGATTTCGGACAGTATAATTCCTTCATCTGATGCTGAAGTGGTCTCCTTCAGATGTATGCTTGCACACCTCGTGTACTGTTAAAGGAGGTTTTAGCTACTTGGATGACATTGATAACCCTGTTGTTGTCAACCCTTGCAAGTTTAACTATCATTTCTATGATGTTCCTTCCTATGAGGAAGTGTTTCTAGAAATTTTCTCAGGAATTGGAGAAGCTAGGGTTACTTTTCTCCCTGTCTCCCGTCCTTTAAAGGATTTTCCTGTCGTTGACTCCATCAAAATGCCTTAGGTAGAAGAGAGCTTTTCTACTATGGCTTGGAGTACTTTGATCCCTATGGAGGATAGCTGTTCCTTTACGGATCCATGAATAAGAGGCTGGGGGTTTATTAATCATCTAGCGTGATACCTTGCCTATTTAGACTTTCTGTACTATTTGTATAGATTTTGGGATATATTCTATGACCCCACATCTGAATAAATTATTTAATAGGATGTTTGGGAGGGTTTGAATATATATATGACCAACAGAGTTTTAGGATGCTGAAATTGTAATAGACCCTGATATTCTGAGTTTATGAGCTATAAGAGTTTGTGGTTGAGATTGTTTATTTGTTAGAATTAAAACTATATGTATGATGTGTATATATGTAGACTTTGGTCCTTTAGATGCTGTTCATTTACATTGACATAACATAGTACATTTTGATCTGGGTGTAGTTTTTTTTTATATATATATCATCAAGCGGATAGTTAATTATGATGAGATTTATATTGATAGAACATATTGCGATTTAGATATTGCTATCTGATAACACTATGGTGATATTTAGTGACACAATATGTTGGTCTATATATCAACATATTGCATTTTGATTTAGATGAAATTTTCCGTCATCTAAGATTGGTATACAGCGATGCAATATGATGAGATATATACACATATATAGAGAATACCGTTATTTTGCACACCTTGTTTTTTTTAAACATATATTTAACATATATATTTTTTTATTATATTAGATTTGCTATTTTTTTTATAATTACACTTACAAATGTGGTTTTTTTTATGTTAGTGATTTAATTTGATGAGGTTAATACATATACTGTGGATGATCAACTGTCTCATTATATCCCTTTCTATAATTGATATGCTACATTATGATCAGCACGAGTGTATTTTTGATGCTGACATAATTGTGGGTTCTACTTATCATTGTCATTATTATTGATGAATTAATTGTATTTCTCTTGTAAGGTGTATCCAGTCCACGGATCATCCATTACTTGTGGGATATTCTCATTCCCAACAGGAAGTTGCAAGAGGATCACCCACAGCAGAGCTTTTACATAGCTCCTCCCCCAACTGCCATATCCAGTCATTCTCTTGCAACTCTCAACAAGCATGGAGGTAGTAAGAGAGAAGTGGTGAAATATAGTTAGTTTTTTCTTCAATCAAAAGTTTATTTTTAAATGGTACCGGAGTTGTACTATTTTATCCCAGGCAGTAAATAGAAGAAGATTCTGCCTGCATTTTCTATGATCTTAGCAGGTTGTAACTAAGATCCATTGCTGTTCTCACATATGACTGAGGAGAGAGGTAACTTCAGCGGGAGAATGGCGTGCAGGTTATCCTGCTATGAGGTATGTGCAGTTAAAAAATTTTCTAGAGATGTAAATGCTAGAAAATGCTGCTGATACTGGATTAATGTAAGGTAAGCCTGGATACAGTGATTTAATAGCGACTGGTATCATGCTTACTCTCAGAGGTAATACTCTTATAAATTTGCAATATAAAACGTTTGCTGACATGTTTAAGCGTTTTTATATATGCTTTGGTGATAAAACTTTATTGGGGCCTAGTTTTTCCACATGGCTGGCTTAAATTTTGCCTAGAAACAGTTTCCTGAGGCTTTCCACTGTTGTAGCATGAGTGGGAGGGGCCTAATTTAGCTCTTTTTTTTGCCCAGTTAATATTACAGACTGAGACATCCAGCTTCCCTCAGGAGTCCCCTGAATGCTATAGGACATCTCTGAAGGGCTCAAAGGCTTTCCAAAGTCGTTTATTGGGGAAGGTAGGGCCACAGCAGAGCTGTGGCAGTTTGTTGTGACTGTTAAAAAACGTCTATATCGTTTTTTTGATCCGTTTTTTGAACTAAGGGGTTAATCATCCATTTGCAAGTGGGTGCAATGCTCTGTTAGCTTATTACATACACTGTAAAAATTTCGTTTGATTTACTGCCTTTTTTCACTGTTTTTCAAATTCTGACAAAATTTGTTTCTCTTAAAGGCACAGTACCGTTTTTTATATTTGCTTGTTAACTTGATTTAAAGTGTTTTCCAAGCTTGCTAGTCTCATTGCTAGTCTGTACAAACATGTCTGACATAGAGGAAACTCCTTGTTCATTATGTTTAAAAGCCATGGTGGAACCCCCTCTTAGAATGTGTACCAAATGTACTGATTTCACTTTAAAGGGACACTGTACCCAAAAATTTTCTTTTGTGATTCAGATTGAGCATGAAATTTTAAGCAACTTTCTAATTTACTCCTTTTATCAAATTTCTTCATTCTCTTGGTATCTTTATTTGAAATGCAAGAATGTAAGTTTAGATGCTGGCCCATTTTTGGTGAACAACCTGGGTTGTCCTTGTGGATTGGTGGATAAATTCATCCACCAATAAAAAAGTGCTGTCCAGAGTACTGAAACAAAAAAAAAAGCTTAGATGCCTTTTTTTTCAAATAATGATAGCAAGAGAACGAAGAAAAATTGATAATAGGAGTAAATTAGAAAGTTGCTTAAAATTACATGCTCTTTCTGAATTACAAAAGAAAAAAATTGGGTTCAGTGTCCCTTTAAGCAATAAAGATCATATTCTGTCTTTAAAAAATTTATCACCAGAGGAATCTGACGAGGGGGAAGTTATGCCGACTAACTCTCCCCACGTGTCAGATCCTTTGACTCCCGCTCAAGGTACTCATGCTCAAATGGCGCCAAGTACATCTAGGGCGCCCATAGTGTTTACTTTACAGGACATGGCGGCAGTAATGGTTAATACACTGTCAGCGGTATTAGCCAGACTACCTGAATTTAGAGGAAAGCGAGATAGCTCTGGGGTTAGACGAAATGCAGAGCATACTGACGCTTTAAGAACCATGTCTGATACTGCCTCACAATATGCAGAAGCTGAGGAAGGAGAGCTTCAGTCTGTGGGTGATGTTTCTGACTCAGGGAAGATGATGCAACCTGATTATGATATTTCTACATTTAAATTTAAGCTTGAACACCTCCGCGTGTTGCTCAGGGAGGTTTTAGCTGCTCTGAATGACTGTGATACAATTGCAGTGCCAGAGAAATTGTGTAGACTGGATAAATACTATGCAGTGCTGGTGTGTACTGATGTTTTTCCAATACCTAAAAGGTTTACAGAAATTATTAATAAGGAATGGGATAGACCAGGTGTGCCGTTCTCTCCCCCTCCTATTTTTAGAAAAATGTTTCCAATAGACGCCACCACACGGGACTTATGGCAGACAGTCCCTAAGGTGGAGGGAGCAGTTTCTACTCTAGCAAAGCGTACTACTATCCCTGTCGAGGACAGTTGTGCTTTTTTAGATCCAATGGATAAAAAGTTAGAGGGTTACCTTAAGAAAATGTTTATTCAACAAGGTTTTATCCTACAGCCCCTTGCATGCATTGCTCCTGTCACTGCTGCTGCGGCGTTCTGGTTTGAGTCTCTGGAAGAGGCTTTACAGGTAGCGACTCCATTGGATGACATACTTGACAAGCTTAGAGCACTTAAGCTTGCCAATTCTTTTGTTTCTGATGCCATTGTTCATTTGACTAAACTAACGGCTAAGAATTCTGGTTTTGCTATCCAGGCACGCAGGGCACTATGGCTTAAATCATGGTCAGCTGACGTTACTTCAAAGTCTAAGCTGCTTAACATTCCCTTCAAGGGGCAGATCCTATTCGGGCCTGGTTTGAAGGAGATTATTGCTGATATCACTGGAGGTAAAGGTCATGCTCTTCCTCAGGATAGGTCCAAATCAAGGGCCAAACAGTCTAATTTTCGTGCCTTTCGAAACTTCAAGGCAGGTGCGGCATCAACTTCCTCTAATGCAAAACAAGAGGGAACTTTTGCTCAGTCCAAGACGGTCTGGAGACCTAACCAGACCTGGAACAAAGGTAAGCAGGCCAAAAAGCCTGCTGCTGCCTCTAAGACAGCATGAAGGAACGGCCCCCTATCCGGTAACGGATCTAGTAGGAGGCAGACTTTCAGTCTTCGCCCAGGCGTGGGCAAGAGATGTCCAGGATCTCTGGGCGTTGGAAATTATATCCCAGGGATATCTTCTGGACTTCAAAGCTCCCCCCCCCCCCAAAAGGGAGATTTCACCTTTCACAATTATCTGCAAACCAGATAAAGAGAGAGGCATTCTTACACTGTGTACAAGACCTCCTAGTTATGGGAGTGATCCATCCAGTTCCAAAGGAGGAACAGGGACAGGGATTTTACTCAAATCTGTTTGTGGTTCCCAAAAAAGAGGGAACCTTCAGACCAATTTTGGATCTAAAGATCTTAAACAAATTCCTCAGAGTTCCATCATTCAAGATGGAAACTATTCGTACCATCCTACCTATGATCCAGGAGGGTCAATATATGACTACAGTGGATTTAAAGTATGTATCTTCACATTCCGATACACAAAGATCATCATCGGTTTCTCCGGTTTGCCTTTCTAGACAGGCATTACCAGTTTGTAGCTCTTCCCTTTGGATTAGCTACAGCCCCAATAATTTTTACGAAGGTTCTGGGGTCGCTTCTGGCAGTCCTAAGGCCGCGGGGCATAGCAGTGGCCCCTTATTTAGACGACATCCTGATACGGGCGTCAAACTTCCAGATTGCCAAGTCTCATACGGACATAGTACTGGCATTTCTGAGGTCGCATTGGTGGAAAGTGAACAAGGAAAAGAGTTCTCTATCCCCACTCACAAGAGTTTCCTTCCTAGGGACTCTGATAGATTCTGTGGAAATGAAAATTTACCTGATGGAGTCCAGGTTATCAAAGCTTCTAAATTCCTGCCGTGTTCTTCATTCCATTCCACGCCCTTCAGTGGAAGTAATCGGCTTAATGGTAGCGGCAATGGACATAGTGCCGTTTGCACGCCTACATCTCAGACCGCTACAACTCTGCATGCTCAGTCAGTGGAATGGGGATTACACAGATTTGTCTTCTTCTCTGGTGGCTATTTCGGGTCCATCTGTCCTTTCGCTGGCCAGATTGGACAATTGTAACGACAGATGCCAGCCTTCTAGGTTGGGGTGCAGTCTGGAACTCCCTGAAGGCTCAGGGATCGTGGACTCAGGAGGAGACACTCCTTCCAATAAATATTCTGGAACTGAGAGCGATATTCAATGCTCTTCAGGCTTGGCCTCAGTTAGCAACTCTGAGGTTCATCAGATTTCAGTCGGACAACATCACGACTGTGGCTTACATCAACCATCAAGGGGGAACAAGGAGTTCCCTAGCGATGTTAGAAGTCTCAAAGATAATTCGCTGGGCAGAGACTCACTCTTGCCACCTATCAGCTATCAATATCCCAGGTGTAGAGAACTGGGAGGCGGATTTTCTAAGTCGTCAGACTTTTCATCCGGGGGAGTGGGAACTCCATCCGGAGGTGTTTGCACAATTGATTCATCGTTGGGGCAAACCAGAACTGGATCTCATGGCGTCTCGCCAGAACGCTAAGCTTCCTTGTTACGGATCCAGGTCCAGGGATCCCAAGGCGACGCTGATAGATGCTCTAGCAGCGCCTTGGTCTTTCAACCTGGCCTATGTGTTTCCACCATTTCCTCTGCTCCCTCGACTGATTGCCAAGATCAAGCAGGAGAGAGCACCGGTGATTTTGATAGCGCTGCGTGGCCACGCAGGACCTGGTATGCAGATCTGGTGGACATGTCATCCTTTCCACCTTGGACTCTGCCGTTAAGACAGGACCTTCTACTACAAGGGCCTTTCAATCATCCAAATCTAATTTCTCTGAGACTGACTGCCTGGAGATTGAACGCTTGATTTTATCAAAGCGTGGCTTCTCTTAGTCAGTCATTGATACCTTAATATAGGCACGAAAGCCTGTCACCAGGAAAATTTACCATAAGATATGGTGTAAATATCTTTATTGGTGTGAATCCAAGGGTTACTCATGGAGTAAGGTTAGGATTCCCAGGATATTATCCTTTCTCCAAGAAGGTTTGGAAAAAGGATTGTCAGCTAGTTCCTTAAAGGGACAGATTTCTGCCCTGTCTATTCTTTTGCACAAGCGTCTGGCAGATGTTCCAGACGTTCAGGCATTTTGTCAGGCTTTAGTTAGAATCAAGCCTATGTTTAAACCTGTTGCTCCGCCATGGAGCTTAAATCTGGTTCTTAAGGTTCTTCAAGGACTTCCGTTTGAACCTCTTCATTCCATAGATATCAAACTTTTATCTTGGAAAGTTCTTTTTTTGGTAGCTATTTCCTCTGCTCGTAGAGTCTCCGAGTTATCTGCTTTACAATGTGATTCTCCTTATCTGATCTTCCATGCGGATAAGGTAGTCCTGCATACCAAACCTGGGTTTTTACCTAAGGTTGTAACAAGAATATCAATCAAGAGATTGTTGTTCAATCCTTGTGTCCTAATCCTTCTTCAAAGAAGGAACGTCTATTACACAATCTGGACGTGGTTCATGCTTTAAAGTTTTACTTACAAGCTACTAAAGATTTTCGTCAAACATCTGCTTTGTTTATTTTCTACTCTGGACAGAGGAGAGGTCAAAAGGCTTCGGCAACCTCTCTTTCTTTTTGGCTAAGAAGCATAATCTGCTTAGCCTATGAAACTGCTGGCCAGCAGCCTCCTGAAAGGATTACAGCTCATTCTACTAGAGCTGTGGCTTCCACATGGGCCTTTAAAAATGAGGCTTCTGTTGAACAGATTTGCAAGGCGGCGACTTGGTCTTCGCTCCATACTTTTTCAAAATTCTACAAATTTGATACTTTTGCTTCTTCGGAGGCTATTTTTGGGAGAAAGGTTTTACAGGCAGTGGTACCTTCCGTTTAAGTACCTGCCTTGTCCCTCCCTTTATCCTTGTACTTTAGCTTTGGTATTGGTATCCCACAAGTAATGGATAATCCGTGGACTGGATACACCTTACAAGAGAAAACATAATTTATGCTTACCTGATAAATTTATTTCTCTTGTGGTGTATCCAGTCCACGGCCCGTCCTGTCATTTTAAGGCAGGTAATTTTTAAATTTAAACTACAGTCACCACTGCACCCTATGGTTTCTCCTTTCTCTGCTTGTTTTCGGTCGAATGACTGGATATGGCAGTTGGGGGAGGAGCTATGTAACAGCTCTGCTGTGGGTGATCCTCTTGCAACTTCCTGTTGGGAATGAGAATATCCCACAAGTAATGGATGATCCGTGGACTGGATACACCACAAGAGAAATAAATGTATCAGGTAAGCATAAATTATTATTATGTTGTCTTATGAGAAGGTTGCCTTTTTAACCAGTACGATCCACATACATACTCAAACGTAATTCTCAGTAAGATTTATCCTGAGATGTGGGTGTGTTGTTATCACAACAATGTGATAGGTACAAAGTTGTTATCACTGGACCAATCGGAGTTCTTATCCAACATTTTGTTTTAAGGAGGGGTTGGGTAGCTATACCTATAGCCCATTGGAAATTTTGAAACCAATTGTAAAGAAGTGCAACGTCAGGGATTCCTTGATTGAACACACGGCATACCTTTGCACATGCGCAGTTTTTTTGTTTTTTTTCTTTTCTTTTTTTTTCAAAAGAGCTTTATTAAAGGTCAGGTAAATGTTACAAACTTTTTAACTTTTTCATAATTACATTCTGCAATTACATATTGTCATTGTCTATTGATATAACGTGTGGAAGGCGGTAATAATAAGGAAAAGTGTAAATCCATTTGCAATTGCTGCACATCTTATAATAGCCCAATGTCCATATGAAGGGACTATCAGAAGTAATTTCAGCTTATAACAATAATTTAAGACAGCCCCTGTTTCAAAAACGGTTTTATATCAACCCATCTCAACAGCCAGCCCATGCAATGGGGTGAATGCTGCCAGACATGTATTCTTCAGCATATGGGGTATATTAGTGTGGGCAGGTAGTTAACCTAAAGGGAACCTACAAACACTTCAGTAGTTTAGTAGGCAAGGATTGTCTGACTTTTTGGGTGTGTAATACTAAGAGTCCTGTGCCTATTGAGTGGGAGCCCAGCAGTCTATTCACATCTAAACAATTGAGCGTCGCCTGGTATGGCATATATTTGACTCACCGACTATCTTACCTTTATTCCCAATTAATCTGCCTGTATACAAGCAAGCTAATTTTTAATATGGTATGAGCTTATACCCTTTATATGCGCCTCCCCACCACAAGCCACAAAGAGGGAGGGGTGTAAACACCCCACACATGCTGACAGTACTTGTTGTACGTATTAATTAGCGGGCTCTCTCTACACTTTTGGGTTTGGTGGGTGGCCAAAGCTATTTGTGCATGACAGTTTGGTGTGTTAATAATGCTACTACTATAGATATATTGCTGTCAGTTGCTCTCAGGGAGTAAAAACAATCTTTACATAACATATGTATGACATCTATTTATAAACAATAATGAGTAATAAAAGCATACAACCAAACAGTGTGCTATTGATCCGTTCAAAGGTATAACCATAACTTCCCATTGGAGAGCAAAGCATGCACATGCGCAGTTTTATGTAAAGGACGCCAAGTAGAGTTTAAAAGTCGTGTGAAATTTTATTAAGTTATGTACACTTGAAGAAATGGTCAGGAAAGACCGAGAAACGTTGTGTTATAACAAATAAAGTCTTTTTAATACAGACTTTTTATCCCCGACTTCTATTATTCATTTTAACATTATCCACTGTGGAAGTCTATTGTGGTTTAATACATTGAATTGCAGTCGCATTTTTGCAGTGGACGGACGGACCCCGGTATTTGCAGCCTAACAAGGATACATGCTGTTTGGAACACACAGTTTGGAATACACAAGGGGAAAGTTATCTGGACAACTTTTAAGAGTCCAGGAGGCCCGTGTAGCACTTCTCAAGTGCTTGAAATTTTGTAAGTATAGCAGTATCTGCGCTGATGCGTTTCTGAATCACTGATTGTGCACTATGGAGGCACCTTCTTTTTCTCCTTTTTTTATATTCTCCAGACTTGCTGTACTAGCCTACGGGACATTGTGGCTGAAATGTTGGTCAGCTGAGAAGCCTATCTGTGGTTTAGTGGCACAGCCTTGGCTCTATAATACTACAGATGCAAGTTCAATATCCAATTTGAGCAAGACATGTATTAATATTTGGATTATATTTAATTTTTCCTCCAAATCTAAGCTTCTGGCTCTTCCTTACAAGGGTGAGACCTTGTTTGGACCTGGTCTGGCAAAAAGGTCTTTCTACCACACGTCAAGTGGAATAGACTAGAGGAAAGTCTTCCTTTCACTGTTTCTGCAGGGTCAGTCCATTTTTTTGGGCCTACGGCCACACCACCATGAATACACCCAATCTCGTCTTATCTCGGAAGCTAAGCAGGATTGGGCCTGGTTAGTACTTGGATGGGAGACCGCCTGGGAATGCCAGGTGCTGTAGTAGCAATCTAAGTTTTTTTCCTCCCAGGGGCAGATTTCTCCTTTCTAGGGTTTCTGCAGTCCAGGTATAATGAGAAGCGTTCTTGAACTGGATTCAGGACATTCCTTTCTGGGAGTGATAGTTCCAGTCTCATTCAGGGAACGGAATCTAGGTTTTTGTTTCTCAGAGTACAGTCCTTCAAAGTAGTATTCATTCTCCTTTGCTTCTAGAGGGTCTGTTCATGACGAACATAGACCTGAAGTATATGTATCTTCTTGTTCCCATTATCTGGGATCTTCTCAAGTTTCTGAGATTAGTCTTCCTTGAAAGACTCTTTAGGTCTTGGAGGATTGCAGGAGTGCCCTCCTGGACATTATATGGTTCAGGCCTCATCCCTTCTTCAAGCTAACTCTTTTTCAAGAGATCTTGTCTTTTCTACGTTGCCATGGAATGGGAATTTAGGGAAGAGTTCCCTTGTTCCAACCACAAGGGTGAGGGATCTTATTAGATTTTCTCTACAGTCTGCTGTTCAGCCAACAGCAAGCTATAGTGGTCCGGTAGGTTTAGCCATCTTGTAACTGAAGTTGGGAGTTTGAATCCAGCTGTAGCTGATTTTCTCTTCACGTTCAGTGCCTAATGTATGGAGGTAATTGGTCTGTGGGTCCCAGGGACATCATCCCTTTTCTCACGTCCATTTGAGAGCTCTGCAGTTATTCATGCTCAGTCAATGGAACGGTGACCATTCAGATCTCTTTCAGAGGATAGATCTGGCTCAGCTTTAAGAGATTCTTTTTAGTGGTGGTTTCTTAGGAGTATCTGTCTCAGGGCGCATGTTTCTGGAGACGTTCCTGGGTAATTGTTACCACGGACGCCAGCCTGCTGGGATGGGGAGCAGTCTGGAACTTATTAAAGGCGCAAGGACTTTCTACTCAAGAGGAGTCTGCTCTCCCCATCAACATCTCAGAGTGGAGAGCGACTTTCAATGCTCTGAGGGCTTGTCCTCAGTTGTCCTTAGCAAGTTTATTAGGCTCCAGTCAGATACTGTCACCTCAGTGGCTTGGGGAGGAATGGAGTTCCTTAGCCATGAAGGAGGTGATTTGTTCAGTGGGCGGTAGCTCAAAATGGCTGTTTATCTGCCACCCACATTCTTGGAAGAGGATTTCCAGAGAAGACAGAATTTTCATCCCGGCGAGTGGGTTTTCCATCCGGAGGTGTTCTCCAGTTTAACCCTCACATTGGGGGGGGGGGGGGGGGGGGGGCTGGAGTTCGTTCTGATGGCGTTCTGAACGCCAAGCTTCCAAAGTACAGTTCTAGGTCAAATGATCTGCAGGCTGATCCTTTAGGGATAAATAAGAGGAGAGATCTAGATTTATTTGTATAATATTTCAATTAGATATGGCATAATTGCTGGTAATGAATAGCTTAGGATCTGCAAGTGTAACATGAGACAGTGGCTAACTGCATAAATCTTCACAACTATGATAAGTATAGACTAGGACACATAAAACTGTTCTTCTTTTCAAAGCACTCCCTTTTTTTAATTACTCATGTTTAACATCTATGTACCAAATTTATCATCTTATTTAAATGGGCTATGTACATAATATATAATCTTCTTTAAGTATATTATGTTCACATATATACTATATTAATTGACCATGTAGATAAACTCTTGGTATTTTAGATTCAGGTTGTTTAAACAAAATGTGTAATGTATCACTTTAAATTTGTGTAATTAAAAGGCAGGCCTTTGCAGGTGCACAGGTAAGCAGTGATCAAGTGCTACCTGAGCACGAAACATGTCTGCTCTGTGTGCCTGCAATTTCAACCTGGATTACAAATAGTCCTTATGGACTCTTTTTGCTTTTAAATGTCTAAATAAATATATTGTTTTATCCTTCACACTTTGGCTTTGAGCGCTTTTTTTGGTTCTCTTTTTGGATCCTGTCCTGATAGTTGATCTGGCGTTTCTTTGGGTTTTTAGTCTAGCATATCTGTTTCCTCTGTTTGCTCTCCTTCCATGAGTCATTGCTCTTATCTAACAGGAAAAAGCATTGGTTATTCTAATAGTTCCTGCATGACTTCGCAGGACCTAGTATACAGTCCTAGAGAAGATGTCATCTCTTACACCTTGGAGGTTCCCTCTGATGAAGGACCTTCTATCACAGGGTCCATTCCTTCATCCAGATCTCGTTTCTCTGAAGCCGATTGCTTGGAGATTGAACGCTTAGTCCTATCAAAGCATGTTTTTTCTGAGTCTGTCATTGTGACCCTGATTCAGGTTCAGAAGCCTAGAAAGATTTTTCATAGGGTATAGCGTATATTCTTTTATTGGTATGAATCCAAGGGCCACTCTTGGAGTCAGGTCAGGATTCCAAGGATTTTGTCCTTCATCCAGGAAGGTCTGGACAAGGATTTGTTTCACAAACGTCTGGTGGATTTGCCAGATGTTCTATCTTTTTGTCAGGCCCCAGTCAGAATCAGGCCTGTGTTTACGCATGTTGCTTCTCCTTGAAGTCTTTACCTTGTTCTTAAGGTTTTGGAGCAGGCTCTGTTGAGCCTTTGCATTCCATAGGTTTTAAGTTATTATCTTGGAAGTCTTTGTTTCTTTTTGTTATCTTTTCTCCTCTGAGAGTTTTGGAACTCTCGGCTTGAAGTGTGCCTTATCTTATTCTTCATGCTGATAAGGTGGTTCTTCGTTCGTAGTTGGGTTTTCTTCCTTAAGTAGTTTCAGATTGGAACTTGCTGTTCCTTATCTATGTCCTTATCATTCTTTATAAGGAACGTTTGTTGCACAATTTGGATGTTGTGCATGCTCTGAAATTCTTCATACAGGCGACTAAGGTTTTTCGCCAGTCCTCTGCCCTGTTTGTGTATTTCTCAGGAAACGTAGGGTCAGAAAGCTGATCTATTTAATTTATTTTGCTTATGAGACTTCTGGTTAGCAGCCTCCTGAGAGAATTACAGCTCATTCCACGAGGGCTGTTTCTTCTTTTTGGGCCTTCAACAATGCAGCTTCTGTGGAATAGATTGCAAGACTACAACTTAGTCTTCTCTGCATATTTTTTCCATATTTTGGAAATTTGATTTCTTTTGCCTTGGCTGAGTTTTCTTTTGGGACTAAGGTTCTTCAAGAGGTGGTGCCTTTAGTTTAGGTTTACCTGTCTTGTCCCTCCCTAGTCATCTGTGTCCTCTAGCTTGGGTATTGGTTTCCAACAGTAATTGATGACGTTGTGGACTAACCATATCTTAGGAAAGAAAACAAAATTTATGCTTACCTGATAAATTTATTTATTTCCGGATATGCTGAGTCCACGACCCCACCCGTTCTGTTCAGACAGTTATTTTGGCTAAACGTCAGGCACCCATTTAACACCTTTGTATTGTTCCTTTTTCCATTTCCCTTCGACCGAATGACTGGGGTTTGTGGCAAGGGAATTGATACTTCACAGCTTTGCTGTGGTGCTCTTTGCCTCCTCCTGCTGGCCAGGAGTGATATTCCCAACAGTAATTGATGACGTCGTGGACTCACCATATCCGGAAAGAAAGAAATTTATCAGATAAATAAATTTAAAAAAATAGATACATTTTTTTGTGTTTTTCTCCCATTTTCCGGCCCCCCTGTATCATGTGACAGACATCAGCCAATCACAGACTAGTATACGTATGTGAGCTTGTGCACATGCTCAGTAGGAGCTAGTGCCTAAGAAAGTGTACATATAAAAATATTGCAAAATTTGATAATGGAAGTAAATTGGAATGTGTCTTAAAATTGCATGCTCTATTTGAATCATAAAAGTTTACTTTGACTTTTGTGTCCCTTTAAGTAACATTTAAAAATAGCAGCAAATTTTATAATATTGCAAAGTATTATACTGTCACAACCCAGCTACATAATGCCACCCGGCTGACTAGATTTTCTGTGGAGCATACTGTATAGAAATGGGCCCCTTTGCTGTGTTGCAGCTCTTTGGCATTAAAGGGGACACTAAACCCAATTTTTTTTCTTTCATGATTCAGATAGAGCATGCAATTTTAATCAACTCTAATTTACTCCTATTATCAATTTTTCTTTGTTCTCTTGCTATCTTTATTTAAAAAGCAGGAATCTGATGCATAGGAGCCGGCCCATTTTTGGTTGAGAACCTGGGTTATGCTTGCTTATTGGTGGGTAAATGTAAGCCTCCAATAAGCAAGCGCTATCCATGGTGCTGAACCTAAAATGGGCTGGCTGCTAAGATTTACATTCCTACTTTTAAAATAAAGATAGCAAGAGAACGAAGAAAAATTGATAATAGGAGTAAATTAGAAAGTTACTTAAAATTGCATGCACTATCTGAATCATGAAAGAAAACAATTGGGTTCAGTGTCCCTTTAAGCATCTATTGTTTTGTGTAAAATTGTGCTTGTCACATGATCCCTAGAGAGGCCAAAAAGCAACCAAGCAAAAAAAGGAAATTTATGCTTACCTGATAAATTTATTTCTTTTTCGATAGGTTGAGTCCACGGATTTCATCCTTACTTATGGGATATCGCCTCCTTGTCAACAGGAGGAGGCAAAGAGCACCACAGCAGAGCTGTATACTGTATATAGCTCTTCCCTTCCCTCCCACTCCAGTCATTCGACCGAAGTTAGGAAGAGAAAGGAAAAGCCAAGGTGCAGAGGTGTCTGAAGTTTAACAAAAAAGTTAACAACCTGTCTCAGTAGAACAGGGCGGGCCGTGGACTCATCGTATCGAAAAAGAAATACATTTATCAGGTAAGCATACATTTCTTTTTCTATATACGATGAGTCCACGGATTTCATCCTTACTTGTGGGATACAATACCAAAGCTATAGTACACGGATGAAAGGGAGGGACAAGACAGGAAACCTAAACGGAAGGCACCACTGCTTCAAGAACTTTCCTCCCAAAAACAGCCTCAGATGAAGCAAAGGTATCAAATTTGGAAAATTTGGAAAAAGTATGACGAGACGACCAAGTAGCTGCCTTGCAGATCTGTTCAACAGAAGCATCATTTTTGAATGCCCATGAGAAAGCCACAGCCCTAGTGGAATGAGCCGTAATTCGTTCAGGAGGCTGCCGTCCAGCAGTCTCATATGCAAAGCGGATGATACTCTTCAGCCAAAAAGAAAGAGTAGTAGCTGTAGCTTTCTGACCCCTACGTTTTCCAGAAAAAACGACACAAGGAAGACGATTGACGAAAACCCTTAGTTGCTTGTAAGTAGAACTTCAAGGCACGAACTACGTCTAAAGTATGCAACAAACGTTCCTTCTTGGAAGAAGGATTAGGGCACAAGGAAGGCACAACAATCTCCTGCTTTATATTCTTGTTTGAAACAACTTTAGGAAGAAAACCAGGATTAGTACGTAAAGCCACCTTATCAGAATGGAAAATAAGATAAGGAGAATCACACTGTAATGCCGAAAGCTCAGAAACTCTTCGAGCAGAAGAAATAGCAACCAGAAATAAAACTTTCCAAGATAATAACTTAATACCAATGGAATGCATAGGTTCAAACGGAACCCCTTGAAGAACACTAAGAACTAAATTCAAACTCCAAGGAGGAGCAATAGGTCTAAATACAGGCCTGATTCTAGTCAGAGCCTGACAAAAAAATTGTACATCAGGAACCTCTGCCAGACGCTTGTGTAACAAAATAGACAAAGCAGAAATCTGTCCCTTTAAAGAACTCGCAGACAATCCCTTCTCCAATCCCTCTTGGAGAAAAGACAAAATCCTGGGAATCCGAACTCTACTCCATGAGTAGCCCTTGGATTCACACCAAAAATGATATTTACGCCATATCTTATGGTAAATCTTTCTAGTAACAGGCTTACGTGCCTGAATGAAAGTATCAATGACTGAATTAGAAAAACCTCGCTTAGATAATATTAAGGGTTCAATCTCCAAGCAGTCAGCTGCAGAGAAACTAGATTCGGATGAAGGAAGGGTCCCTGAATGAGAAGATCTTTCCTCAGTGGAAGCTTCCACGGTGGCTGAGATGACATGTCCACCAGATCGGCATACCAAATCCTGCGAGGCCACGCAGGAGCGATGAGGATCACTGATGCCCTCTCCTGTTTGACTCAAGCAATTACCCAGGGAAGAAGAGCAAACGGAGGGAATACATAAGCTAGGTTAAACGACCAAGGAACTGCCAAAGCATCTATCAACTCCGCCTGAGGGGCCCTGGACCTGGACCCGTATCTCGGAAACTTGGCATTCTGTTGAGATGCCATGAGATCCAACTCCGGCCTGCCCCATCTGAGAAGCAGGCTGGAAAATACCTCCGGATGGAGCTCCCACTCCCCCGGACGAAATGTCTGTCTGCTCAGAAAATCTGCTTCCCAATTTTCCACCCCTGGGATGTGGATTGCAGACAGACGGCAAGAGTGAGACTCCGCCCACTGTATTATCTTGGCAACTTCTGTCATCGCTAAGGAACTTCTTGTTCCTCCCTGATGATTTATGTAAGTTACCGTCGTTATGTTTTCCGACTGGAATCTGATGAATTTGGCCAAGGCCAACTGAGGCCAAGCCTGAAGCGCATTGAATATTGCTCTCAACTCTAGGATATTGATGGGAAGTAGAGACTCTGCTTGAGTCCATACACACTGAGCCCTCATAGAATTCCAGACTGCTCCCCATCCTATCAGGCTGGCATCCGTTGTCACTATCACCCATGAGGGTCTGTGGAAGCATGTCCCCTGGGATAGATGATCCAGCGACAACCACCATAGAAGAGAGTACCTTGTCCCCTGATCTAGGCTTATTTGAGGAGACAGATCTGTATAATCTCCATTCCACTGCCTGAGAATGCTCAATTGCAGCGGTCTGAGATGAAAACAAGCAAACGGAACGATGTCCATTGCCGCTACCATCAATCCAATTGCCTCCATGCACTGAGCCACTGACGGCCGAGGATTGGTCTGAAGAGCTCGGCATGTATTCAGAATCTTTAACCTTCTGACCTCTGTCAAAAAGATTTTCATGGACAGGGAGTCGATTAGAGTTCCCAGAAAACAAACCCTTGCCTGTGGAACCAACAAACTCTTTTCCAGATTCACCTTCCACCCGTGAGTTCTCAGAAAGAATAGAACAATGTCGGTATGAGACTTTGCTAGCTGATAAGACGACGCCTGGATCAGAATATCGTCCAGATAAGGCGCCACTGCAATGCCCCGTGGCCTTAGAATCGCAAGCAGAGACCCCAAAACCTTTGTGAAAATCCTGGGCGCCATGGCCAGACCGAAAGGAAGAGCCACGAACTGACAATGTTTGTTCAGAAAGGCAAACTTCAGGAACTTGTGATGATCTCTGTGGATAGGAACATGAAGATATGCATCCTTTAGATACACGTTAGTCATAAATTGACCCTCTTGGATCAAAGGAAGAATGGTACGAATGGTTTCCATCTTGAAAGATGTAACCCTGAGAAACTTGTTCAGACTTTTGAGGTCTAAAATAGGACGGAACGTTCCTTCCTTTTTGGGAACTACAAACAGATTTGAATAAAACCCCTGTCCTTGTTCCAGTAACGGAACGGGACATATTACTCCCATGGAGGAGAGGTCTTCTACACAACGTAAGAACGCCTCTCTCTTTATCTGGTCTGCAGATAATCGAGAAAGAAGAAACCTTCCTCTGGGGGAGGAATTTCTGAACTCCAACTGAGAAACATTTTCAAGTGTCCAGGGATCCTGAACATCTCTTATCCAAGCCTGGACAAAGAGAGAGAGACTGTCCCCTACTAGATCCGATCCCGGATCAGGGGCTGGCCCTTCATGCTAACTTGGTAGCAGCAGCAGGTTTCTTGGATTGTTTACTCTTGTTCCAAGACTGATTGGGTCTCCAAGTGGACTTGGGTTGTGAATAACTCCCTTCCTGCTTAGTGGAAGAGGAAGAGGGGATTCCCTTGAAATTTCAAAAGGAACAAAAATTACTTTGTCACCCTCTCTGTTTAGACTTTTTTTCATGAGGGAGGAGATATGACCCTTGCCTCCCGTGATTTCAGAAATAATTTCCATCAAGTTAGGCCCGAACAGGGTCTTTCCCTTGTAAGGAATAGCCAAAAGCTTAGACTTGGATGACATGTCCGCAGACCAAGACTTTAATCATAAAGCCGTGGGCGCTAAGATGGCAAAACCTGAACTCTTAGCCGCTAATTTAGTAATCTGCAGAGAAGCATCCATAATAAACAAATTAGCTAACTTAAGAGCTTTAATCCGATCCTGTATTTCTTCCAAAGGAGTCTCTGTTTTAAGAGACTCTTCCAGAGCATCAAACCAATAAGTGGCCGCACTGGTAATAATGCAGGCTGCCGGTTGCAAAAGGAATCCCTGGTGAACATAAATCTTCTTAAGGAGACCCTCCAACTTTTTATCCATAGGGTCCTTAAAAGCACAACTATCCTCAATAGGAATAGTAGTTCGCTTAGCCAGGGTAGAAATGGCTCCCTCTACTTTAGGGACCACCTGCCAAGAATCCCTAATAGCGTCGGCTATAGGATACATCTTTCTAAAAGCGGGTGAAGGAGAGAAGGGAATACTTGGTCTTTCCCATTCTTTCGCAATAATCTCCAAAGTCCTCTTAGGAACAGGAAAAACATCTGAATAAGACGGAACTTCTAAATATTTGTCCAACTTACTCAATTTTTCTGGAGGGACCACTATAGAGTCACAATCATCCAGAGTAACCAACACCTCCCTCAGTAATAAACGGAGGTGTTCAAGCCTAAACCTGAAAGAGACTTCAGAATCAGTCAGAGGCAAGGCACTCCCTGAATCAGAGAGTTCACTCTCAGACAAGACCTCCGTACCTTCCAACTCAGAACCCCGGGAGGGTATGTCCGAAATTTCCATCAGAGAATCAGAAGCTGCAGAGACTACACAATTGCCCCTTCTTGTACGCTTGCTGTGCGATATGGGAAAGTTAGACAATGCATCAGAAATTGTAGAAGACATTACTGCCGCTATGTCTTTTAACGTAAATGCTGTAGAAACTGGCGTAATACAAGGCACCGCCTGAGCGGGCGTTAAAGGCTGTGACACTTGGGGAGAAAGCTGCGGTATACTCTGCATTTCATCACCACCAAACAAATAGAGCATGGTACAGTTTGAATAACATCCAAATCCATGATCACAGAAAAGCAGGCAAAAAAATTGGTTTCGACTCTTTAAATATTAAAGCTAACTAAACAAAAGCCGAAACACATGGAGCTTAACCACAAAAATAGAATACTTGTCAGAGCAAGAGATTCTGAAACAATACTGTGCTTTTAAAAAATGAAAACGTTTATACAATCTTTTAGGGTTTTCAGACAATGTTAACAAATATGGAGGCGCCTACCTGCCCCCACGGTCCACCGACCACTCTTAGGCACAAGTTCCGGATCGATCCGATAACAACCAAGACCGCCTGCTTAACCCGCAACCATGCGGTCGTGGCGTCCCTGTTAAACTCCTACAGACAGTCGGCACTTCCGGAAGTGATCAAAGTACTGCGCGGTTATTTTCCAGCCCCAGCGCGCCAAGGGAAGCCCCGCCCATCGTGGGCGTCATCTAAGAAACACGCCGTCGACTGCACTAACAGAGATGTTTGCAGCGCAGTAAAGTTCTAACTTAGTGCCACAAAAAACACCATGAACTGGAATCTCCGGTAGACATCCCCAGCGTCAGCCAGTACAAATAGCCAGAAAACAGTAGAGTGTGTTTGACTTGAGCCTTTACAATAAACACAAAGCCCAGTACAAATAGCCCATTATAAGTGCAGCAATTATAACTATAGAGTTGGTTAACATAGCCACATGAGAACCCACACTCTGTTAACAAGGAGAACCTTTTATCCCCAACAGAAAAAGTACAGCCATATCTGAGATATCAAGTCTGCCCAGAAAATAAAGACTGCACTTACCTCTATGCTGAGCGACAGCATGGCACATCCACAGGACCAAGAGGTCTTCTCCCTCCTTTCATTCTGTGGACAAAAAGGGCCTTAGTTACAAACTGCTAAGACCATCAAAATTGAAGGGCAGCACAAGTATGGGAGGCGCAGTGAGGGTAAAACCCCACCAGTTCCCATTGCTTTAAATCCACCTGTAGCTCTACTCTAGAGGCTGACAAGGAATACAGCTACATCCTTAGAAAAATAGCACTCTTGGTACCATTTTAAAAATAATAAACTTTTGATTGAAGAATCTAAACTAACACCTTACTTTACCTCTTCCTATCACTAACACAGGCAAAGAGAATGACTAGAGTGGGAGGAAAGGGAAGAGCTATATATACAGCTCTGCTGTGGTGCTCTATGCCTCCTCCTGCTGACCAGGAGGCGATATCCCACAAGTAGGGATGAAATCCGTGGACTCATTGTATATAGAAAAAGAAATCTGTTTAATGTCCATTTAAGAATTAAGCATGCTGCACCCTGGAGTTCCGCGCAAATGCATTATCAAAAAGTTTTTAGCCAGTTCTTATTACATAACATATGTCACTAGGTTTATTCTCTCTTAGGCCCTCTACTCTCATGAAAAAGTCAAGATGGAAGGTACAATTTCTCAGCAAACCAAGTTAATCGATTTCTTACAAGCTAAAATGGATCAGCCGTCAAAGAAGAAAAAGGTACAAAATGTGAGAAATGATCACTTTTGATTATTTATTACCATATTTTTTGTCAAATGCATAATCCATGTCACCAATTTATAATTACCCTAGTATAGTTTACTGTATTATTAAATTATTTTATATATATATATATATATATATATATATATATATATACATATATATACACACCAGTATGTATATGTGTATATATATATATATATATATATATATATATAAAATGTTTTTTTCTCATTATAATTTACCACTATAGAACAAGATGTAAAATATTGGTTATTTATATACAGTATATATATATATATATATATATATAGATAGATAGATAGATAGATAGATAATTATATCATGTCTTGTTTTTACTAAAATGGTTTGAATTTCTTTAAAAAAAAATATTTTTTCTTGGAATTGGACCGCAGAGCATTGGATTATTCACTGAGAGAAATGTCCGCTCCTCCAGTAATGAAGACAAGAAGTCTGACTCTCTAAATTCAGCTACAGGAGTTTGTTTGTTTTGTTGTTGGTGTTGATGTTGTCTTCTTAAAAACAATTCCCTGTAATACCAACGATAATTTTGTGTCCATCTAATTATTAATTCATCTAGTGATTCATAACTTTTATCATTAATGTGCTATGTTTGAGAAAATGTCACTGTGTATTAAATTTGAACCACTTGGGTAAAACTTTTGTATTAACAGTCCGGAACAGAATGTTAAGAGTTAGATGTGTTGTCTTGTGTATATATTTGTAATCTTACTAAACAAGCAAAGGCCTTTTTTAATAGTACAGTTTTGCATTTGATAAACGTATATATTTCTCCAACATAGGTGTGTCCGGTCCACGGCGTCATCCTTACTTGTGGGATATTCTCTTCCCCAACAGGAAATGGCAAAGAGCCCAGCAAAGCTGGTCACATGATCCCTCCTAGGCTCCGCCTACCCCAGTCATTCTCTTTGCCGTTGTACAGGCAACATCTCCACGGAGATGGCTTAGAGTTTTTTAGTGTTTAACTGTAGTTTTTCATTATTCAATCAAGAGTTTGTTATTTTAAAATAGTGCTGGTACGTACTATTTACTCAGAAACAGAAAAGAGATGAAGAATTCTGTTTGTATGAGGAAAATGATTTTAGCAACCGTAACTAAAATCCATGGCTGTTCCACACAGGACTGTTGAGAGCAATTAACTTCAGTTGGGGGAACAGTTTGCAGTCTCTTGCTGCTTGAGGTATGACACATTCTAACAAGACGATGTAATGCTGGAAGCTGTCATTTTCCCTATGGGATCCGGTAAGCCATGTTTATTACGATTGTAAATAAGGGCTTCACAAGGGCTTATTTAAACTGTAGACTTTTTTTGGGCTAAATCGATTGATATTAACACTTATTTAGCCTTGAGGAATCATTTATTCTGGGTATTTTGATTTAATAATATCGGCAGGCACTGTTTTAGACACCTTATTCTTTAGGGGCTTTCCCAAAGCATAGGCAGAGTCTCATTTTCGCGCCGGTGTTGCGCACTTGTTTTTGAGAGGCATGGCATGCAGTCGCATGTGAGAGGAGCTCTGATACTTATAAAAGACTTCTGAAGGCGTCATTTGGTATCGTATTCCCCTTTGGGTTTGGTTGGGTCTCAGCAAAGCAGATACCAGGGACTGTAAAGGGGTTTAAAGCTTAAAACGGCTCCGGTTCCGTTATTTTAAGGGTTAAAGCTTCCAAAATTGGTGTGCAATATTTTCAAGGCTTTAAGACGCTGTGGTGAAAATTTGGTGAATTTTGAACAATTCCTTCATGTTTTTTCGCAATTGCAGTAATAAAGTGTGTTCAGTTTAAAATTTAAAGTGACAGTAACGGTTTTATTTTAAAACGTTTTTTGTACTTTCTGATCAAGTTTATGCCTGTTTAACATGTCTGAACTACCAGATAGACTGTGTTCTGAATGTGGGGAAGCCAGAATTCCTATTCATTTAAATAAATGTGATTTATGTGATAATGACAATGATGCCCAAGATGATTCCTCAAGTGAGGGGAGTAAGCATGGTACTGCATCATTCCCTCCTTCGTCTACACGAGTCTTGCCCACTCAGGAGGCCCCTAGTACATCTAGCGCGCCAATACTCCTTACTATGCAACAATTAACGGCTGTAATGGATAATTCTGTCAAAAACATTTTAGCCAAAATGAACCCTTGTCAGCGTTAGCGTGGCTGCTCTGTTTTAGTTACTGAAGAGCATGACGACGCTGATATTAATATCTCTGAATGGCCCCTAACCCAATCTGAGGGGGCCAGGGAGGTTTTGTCTGAGGGAGAAATTACTGATTTAGGGAACATTTCTCAGCAGGCTGAATCTGATGTGATTACATTTAAATTTAAATTGGAACATCTCCGCATTTTGCTTAAGGAGGTATTATCCACTCTGGATGATTGTGAAAATTTAGTCATCCCAGAGAAACTATGTAAAATGGACAAGTTCCTAGAGGTGCCGGGGCTCCCAGAAGCTTTTCCTATACCCAAGCGGGTGGCGGACATTGTTAATAAAGAATGGGAAAGGCCCGGTATTCCTTTCGTCCCTCCCCCCATATTTAAAAAATTGTTTCCTATGGTCGACCCCAGAAAGGACTTATGGCAGTCAGTCCCCAAGGTCGAGGGAGCGGTTTCTACTTTAAACAAACGCACCACTATTCCCATAGAGGATAGTTGTGCTTTCAAAGATCCTATGGATAAAAAATTAGAAGGTTTGCTTAAAAAGATGTTTGTTCAGCAGGGTTACCTTCTACAACCCATTTCATGCATTGTCCCTGTCACTACAGCCGCATATTTCTGGTTTGATGAACTGCTTAAGGTGCTCGATAGTGACTCTCCTCCTTATGAGGAGATTATGGACAGAATCAATGCTCTCAAATTGGCTAATTCTTTCACTCTAGACGCCTCTTTGCAATTGGCTAAGTTAGCGGCTAAGAACTCTGGGTTTGCTATTGTGGCGCGCAGAGCGCTTTGGTTGAAATCTTGGTCGGCTGATGCGTCTTCCAAGAACAAGCTACTAAACATTCCTTTCAAGGGGAAAACGCTGTTTGGTCCTGACTTGAAAGAGATTATCTCTGATATCACTGGGGGTAAGGGCCACGCCCTTCCTCAGGATCGGCCCTTCAAGGCAAAAAATAGACCTAATTTTCGTCCCTTTCGTAAAAACGGACCAGCCCAAGGTGTTACGTCCTCTAAGCAAGAGGGTAATACTTCTCAGGCCAAGCCAGCTTGGAGACCAATGCAAGGCTGGAACAAGGGAAAGCAGGCCAAGAAACCTGCCACTGCTACCAAGACAGCATGAAATATTGGCCCCCGATCCGGGACCGGATCTGGTGGGGGGCAGACTCTCTCTCTTCGCTCAGGCTTGGGCAAGAGATGTTCTGGATCCTTGGGCGCTAGAAATAGTCTCCCAGGGTTATCTTCTGGAATTCAAGGGACTTCCCCCAAGGGGGAGGTTCCACAAGTCGCAGTTGTCTTCAGACCACATAAAAAGACAGGCGTTCTTACATTGTGTAGAAGACCTGTTAAAAATGGGAGTGATTCATCCTGTTCCATTAAGAGAACAAGGGATGGGGTTCTACTCCAATCTGTTCATAGTTCCCAAAAAAGAGGGAACGTTCAGACCAATCCTAGATCTCAAGATCTTAAACAAATTTCTCAAGGTCCCATCGTTCAAGATGGAAACCATTCGAACTATCCTTCCTTCCATCCAGGAAGGTCAATTTATGACCACGGTGGATTTAAAGGATGCGTATCTACATATTCCTATCCACAAGGAACATCATCGGTTCCTAAGGTTTGCATTCCTGGACAAACATTACCAGTTCGTGGCGCTTCCTTTCGGATTAGCCACGGCTCCAAGGATTTTCACAAAGGTACTAGGGTCCCTTCTAGCGGTGCTAAGACCAAGGGGCATTGCAGTAGTACCTTACCTGGACGACATTCTGATTCAAGCGTCGTCCCTTCCTCAAGCAAAGGCTCACACGGACATTGTCCTGGCCTTTCTCAGATCTCACGGCTGGAAAGTGAACGTGGAAAAGAGTTCTCTATCCCCGTCAACAAGGGTTCCCTTCTTGGGAACAATTATAGACTCCTTAGAAATGAGGATCTTTCTAACAGAGGCCAGAAAAACAAAGCTTCTGGACTCTTGTCGGATACTTCATTCCGTTCCTCTTCCTTCCATAGCTCAGTGCATGGAAGTGATCGGGTTGATGGTGGCGGCGATGGACATAGTTCCTTTTGCGCGCATTCATCTAAGACCATTACAACTGTGCATGCTCAGTCAGTGGAATGGGGACTATACAGACTTGTCTCCGAAGATACAAGTAAATCAGAGGACCAGAGACTCACTCCGTTGGTGGCTGTCCCTGGACAATCTGTCTCAAGGGATGATGTTCCACAGACCAGAGTGGGTCATTGTCACGACCGACGCCAGTCTGATAGGCTGGGGCGCGGTCTGGGGATCCCTGAAAGCTCAGGGTCTTTGGTCTCGGGAAGAATCTCTTCTACCGATAAATATTCTGGAACTGAGAGCGATATTCAATGCGCTCCAGGCCTGGCCCCAGCTTGCGAGGACCAGGTTCATACGGTTTCAATCAGACAACATGACGACTGTTGCGTACATCAACCATCAGGGGGGAACAAGGAGTTCCCTAGCGATGGAAGAAGTAACCAAAATTATTCTTTGGGCGGAGTCTCACTCCTGCCACCTGTCTGCTATCCACATCCCAGGAGTGGAAAATTGGGAAGCGGATTTTCTGAGTCGTCAGACATTGCATCCGGGGGAGTGGGAACTCCATCCGGAAATCTTTGCCCAAGTCACTCACCTGTGGGGCATTCCAGACATGGATCTGATGGCCTCTCGTCAGAACTTCAAAGTTCCTTGCTAAGGGGCCAGATCCAGGGATCCCAAGGCGGCTCTAGTGGATGCACTAGTAGCACCTTGGACCTTCAAACTAGCTTATGTGTTCCCGCCATTTCCTCTCATCCCCAGGCTGATAGCCAGGATCAAGCAGGAGAGGGCGTCGGCGATCTTGATAGCTCCTGCGTGGCCACGCAGGACTTGGTATGCAGATCTGGTGAATATGTCATCGGCTCCACCTTGGAAGCTACCTTTGAGACGAGACCTTCTTGTTCAGGGTCCGTTCGAACATCCGAATCTGGTTTCACTCCAGCTGACTGCTTGGAGATTGAACGCTTGATTTTATCGAAGCGAGGATTCTCAGATTCTATGATCGATACTCTTGTTCAGGCCAGAAAGCCTGTGACTAGAAAGATTTACCACAAAATTTGGAAAAAATATATCTGTTGGTGTGAATCTAAAGGATTCCCTTGGGACAAGGTTAAGATTCCTAGGATTCTATCCTTCCTTCAAGAAGGATTGGAAAAAGGATTATCTGCAAGTTCCCTGAAGGGACAGATTTCTGCCTTGTCGGTATTACTTCACAAAAAGCTGGCAGCTGTGCCAGATGTTCAAGCCTTTGTTCAGGCTCTGGTTAGAATCAAGCCTGTTTACAAACCTTTGACTCCTCCTTGGAGTCTCAATTTAGTTCTTTCAGTTCTTCAGGGGGTTCCGTTTGAACCCTTACATTCCGTTGATATTAAGTTATTATCTTGGAAAGTTTTGTTTTTAGTTGCGATTTCTTCTGCTAGAAGAGTCTCAGAATTATCTGCTCTGCAGTGTTCTCCTCCTTATCTGGTGTTCCATGCAGATAAGGTGGTTTTACGTACTAAACCTGGTTTTCTTCCAAAAGTTGTTTCTAACAAAAACATTAACCAGGAGATTATCGTACCTTCTCTGTGTCCAAAACCAGTTTCAAAGAAGGAACGTTTGTTGCACAATTTGGATGTTGTTCGCGCTCTAAAATTCTATTTAGATGCTACAAAGGATTTTAGACAAACATCTTCCTTGTTTGTTGTTTATTCAGGTAAAAGGAGAGGTCAAAAAGCAACTTCTACCTCTCTCTCTTTTTGGATTAAAAGCATCATCAGATTGGCTTACGAGACTGCCGGACGGCAGCCTCCCGAAAGAATCACAGCTCATTCCACTAGGGCTGTGGCTTCCACATGGGCCTTCAAGAACGAGGCTTCTGTTGATCAGATATGTAGGGCAGCGACTTGGTCTTCACTGCACACTTTTACCAAATTTTACAAGTTTGATACTTTTGCTTCTTCTGAGGCTATTTTTGGGAGAAAGGTTTTGCAAGCCGTGGTGCCTTCCATTTAGGTGACCTGATTTGCTCCCTCCCTTCATCCGTGTCCTAAAGCTTTGGTATTGGTTCCCACAAGTAAGGATGACGCCGTGGACCGGACACACCTATGTTGGAGAAAACAGAATTTATGTTTACCTGATAAATTTCTTTCTCCAACGGTGTGTCCGGTCCACGGCCCGCCCTGGTTTTTTTTTTTAATCAGGTCTGATATTTTATTTTCTTTAACTACAGTCACCACGGTACCATATGGTTTCTCCTATGCAAATATTCCTCCTTAACGTCGGTCGAATGACTGGGGTAGGCGGAGCCTAGGAGGGATCATGTGACCAGCTTTGCTGGGCTCTTTGCCATTTCCTGTTGGGGAAGAGAATATCCCACAAGTAAGGATGACGCCGTGGACCGGACACACCGTTGGAGAAAGAAATTTATCAGGTAAACATAAATTCTGTTTTTACTGGTTTGGATTTTCAGAGTTTGTTTGGCAGACGTAGGGATGACCCCAATCAGAATTCTCAACAAATCCCTTTGCAGTACAATGAGTTAAAGGTAGCTCTGGATAAAGAGAAGGCCAGAACTGCAGAACTAGAAGAGGTTCTTCAGAAGACAAGAATTGAACTCCGCTCTGCAAGAGAGGAAGGTAGAAGTGATGTTTAATTATGTGCTATTGTAACATTAACTTGTGAAATACTTGAAAATAACCATTGTCTTTTCTTTCTAATGACACAGTGAGTCCACGGATCATCATAATTACTATTGGGAATATCACTCCTGATCAGCAGGAGGAGGCAAAGAGCACCACAGCAAAGCTGTTAAATACCACTCCCCTTACCCACAACCCCAAGTCATTCTCTTTGCTTGTATCAGGATAGTTCCTGTTCCAGTTCAGGAGCAGGGACTAGGTTTCTATTCCAATCTGTTCATTGTTCCAAAACAGGAGGGAACTTTCAGACCCATCCTGGATCTCAAGTGTGTAAACAAGTTTCTCAGAGTTCCGTCTTTCAAAATGGAGACTATTCGGTCAATTCTTGCTCTGGTTCAAGAGGGTCAATTCATGACTACAGTAGATCTGAAGGATGCGTATCTGCATATTCCCATCCACAAGGATCATCACAAGTTTCTGAGATTTGCTTTTCTAGACAAACATTTTCAGTTTGTGGCTCTCCCCTTTGGTATTGCAACAGCTCCCAGGGTGTTTTCAAAGGTTCTGGGTGCGTTGCTGGCAGTTCTCAGATTGCAGGGAGTTGCGGTAGCTCATTATATGGACAGCATTCTAGTTCAGGCGCCATTTTTTCAACTAGCAAATTCCCACACGGAGTTGTTGTTATCTTTTCTGCGCTCCCACGGTTGGAAGGTGAATTTAGGAAAAAGTTCCTTGGTTCCGGCTACAAGCGTGGTATTTTTGGGAACCGTTATAGACTCTCTGGAAATGAAGATCTTTTTGACAGAGGCAAGAAAGTAAAAAATGTTCAATTCATGTCTGGCTCTTCAGTCATCTCCTCAGCCATCAGTGGCTCAGTGTATGGAGGTTATTGGTCTGATGGTTTCGGTCATGGACATTATTCCGTTTGCCCGGTTTCATCTCAGACCTCTGCAGTTATGCATGCTGAGACAGTGGAACAGGGATTATATGGATCTGTCTCCAAAGATTGTTTTAGATCAGGCGGCAAGAGATTCTCTTCCGTGGTGGTTGTCTCAGGGTCGTCTCTCCCAGGGAACATGTTTTCGCAGTCCTACCTGGGTGATTGTGACCACGGATGCCAGTCTGCTAGGTTGGGGAGCTTTCTGGGGTTCTCTGAAGGCTCAGGGTCTGTGGACTCAGGAGGAATTGGTTCTTCCTATAAATGTCCTTGAACTGAGGGCAATATTCAATGCTCTTCTAGCTTGGCCTCAATTGGCTTCAACCCAGTTTATCAGATTTCAGTCAGACAATATAACGTCCGTGGCTTACATCAATCATCAGGGGGGAATTCATAGTTCCTTGGCGATGAAGGAGGTAGCCAGGATTATTCAGTGGGCAGAGGCTCACAATTGCTGTCTGTCTGCGATTCACATTTCAAGGGTGGACAATTGGGAAGCAGATTTTCTGAGCAGACAGTCTTTTCACCGGGGAAGTGGGAACTTCATCCGGAAGTGTTTTCCAGTTTGATTCTCGTGTGGGTTCTTCCGGAATTGGATCTTATGGCATCTCGTCACAATGCCAAGCTTCTGAAGTACGGTTCGAGGTCAATGGATCCTCAAGCTGTTCTAATAGATACTCTGGCAGTTCCCTGGAAGTTCAGCCTGGCATATGTGTTTACTCTGTTTGCCCTTCTTCCTCGGGTCATTGTTCGGATCAGACAAGAGAGGGTGTCAGTGATTCTCATTGCGCCGGCTTGGCCTCGCAGGATCTGGTATGCAGATCTGGTGGAAATGTCATTGTCTCCACCGTGGAGTCTTCCATTGCTGAAGGACCTTCTACTTCAGGGTCCCTTCCTTCATCCAAATCTCGTTTCTCTGAAGCTGACTGCTTGTAGATTGAACGCTTGATTCTTTCTAAGCATGGCTTTTCTGAGTTGGTTGTTGAGACTACGATTCAGGCGCGTAAGCCTGTGACTAGAAAGATTTATTACAAGATAAAGCGTAAATATCTGTATTGGTGTGAATCTAAGGGCTTCTCTTGGAGTAGAGTTAGGATTCCTAGAATTTTGTCTTTTCTCAAGGAGAGTCTGGAGAAAGGTTTGTCTGCTAGTAGTACCCTGAAGGGTCAAATTTCTGCTTTATCTATTTTTTTACATAAACGCCTGGCGGATGTGCCGGATGTTCAGTCTTTTTGTCAGGCCTTGGTTAGAATTCGGCCTATGTGTAAGTTTGCGACTCCTCCTTGAAGTCTTAATTTAGTTCTCAGAGTTCTTCAACAGGCTCCGTTTAAGCCTATGCATTCTTTGGATATTTAGTTGTTAACCTGGAAGGTTTTGTTTTTGGTTGCTATTTCTTCGGCTCGAAGAGTTTCGGAGCTCTCTGCGTTGCAATATGAGTCTACTTTGTACTGCATTAGGTTTTCTTCCCAAGGTTGTTTCTGATAAGAATATTAATCAGGAAATGGTGGTTCCTTCTTTGTGTCCTAATCCTTCTCATAAAGAATATTTGTTGCACAATCTGGATATAGTTCGTGAATTTAAATATTCTTTGCAGGCGACTAAGGATTTTTGCCAGTCTTCTTCCTTATTTGTTGTTTTTTCTGGGAAACCTAAAGGTCAGAAAGCTACGGCTACTTCTCTTTCTTGTTGGTTGAGGAGTGTTATTCGCTTGAGACTGCTGGTCAGCGGCCTCCTGAGAAAATCATGGCTCATTCCACAAGGGCTGTTTCTTCTAGTTGGGCTTTCAAAAATGGTGCTTCAAGGCTGCCACTTGGTCATCTTTACACACTTTTTTCAAAATTTTACAAATTTGATACTTTTGCTTCTGCGGAGGCTGTTTTTGGGAGAAAGGTTCTTCAAGGAGTGGTGCCTTCTGTTTAGGCTAACTGCCTGGTCCCTCCCTTATTATCCGTGTCCTCTAGCTTGGGTATTGATTCCCAATAGTAATTATGATGATCCGTGGACTGACCGTGTCATTAGAAAGAAAATTTAATTTATGCTTACCTGATTTGTTTCTTTCTTGACACAGTGAGTCCACGGCCCGCCCTGTATTTTCAGACAGTTTCTTTTTACATAAACCTCAGGCACCTCTGCACCTTTATATTACTTCCTTTCTGCTTTCCCTTTGGTCAAATGACTGGGGGTTGTGGGTAAGGGGAGTGGTATTTAACAGCTTTGCTGTGGTGCTCTTTGCCTCCTCCTGCTGATCAGGAGTGATATTCCCAATAGTAATTATGATGATCCGTGGACTCACCGTGTCAAGAAAGAAAGAAATTTATCGGGTAAGCATAAATTTCATTTAATTTTTTTTTTTTTATTTTTTTTTTAAAGCTGCTCATCTGAAGGTATCAGATCATCCGCTTCCATCTACCCCTGGAACTGCAAGACAGCAGATTATAATGTCTGCTTTAGTCAGGTCACCTGAGCACCAACCTAATCCCGTTGGCCTTCTTGCTCCTCAGTCTAGTAGAAGGAAAGAATCCTCTGTTCCTGAGGGTGAGAATAATTAGTGTACATTTACATTGTTTCTAATATTCATGCAAAGGATGTTAATGTTTCTCAAGTGATATTCTAACATATAAACTATTGAATTTCTTTCTAATATTTGTTCATATTGATTTTATTATATTAGAGTGCTGATATTTTTCTTCATTTTGTGCAGGAAAAGGCTTCTGTAGATATATACATACTTTCTTGTTTCTTAAAAATAAAAAAGTAGATTTATAAATGTTTTTACTCCACTCAGAGTACAGTCGGCGTCTTAAAGAAAGAATGCATCATAATATTCCTCACAGATTTAGCGTTGGTCTTACTATGAGAGCAGCAAAATGTTCTGTGTGTTTGGATACCATACACTTTGGACGCCAAGGAGCAAAATGCTTAGGTAAGAACCATCTTATTTTGAGTCACATAAAGGATAAAAAAAATATAAAAACTGGTACTTTCTAAGAGCAGCTGTCTCGGTTTGTACACACACCTAGCACTTTACTGAGCAGAGTTGTTAATGTGAATTTCTGTTTGTTTTTCTATAAGAATGTCAGGTCATGTGTCACCCAAAGTGTTCCTCCTGCCTCCCAGCTACATGTGGCCTCCCTGCAGAATATGCTACACATTTTACTGAAGCCTTTTGTAGAGAGAAAATGAATTCGCCTGGAATGCAGATGAAGGAAGCGAGTAGCTCTGTGCGCCTGGAAGGATGGATGAAGATTCCAAGGTATTAATATGTATTTCATGCATTAGGCAGTCAAGGGTGTCTGTAGCCTAAATCTTTTTATTTTAAAAAAAACTGTTTCTAGGTGGCACAAGCTATCGAAGCAAAAAAATAGAACAAATTTATGAGTTGGATGCCCAGAACATGACTTCCCAGATTAAGCAATCAAATATACGAAATTAAAAAAACCCTGTAAATTAAAAAAGAAACTGAAGTTACAAAAAATCACTGCACACCCAAATTTTTCATAGTCATTAGCTACTTATGTTAAAAATAAAAAATGAGTGGGTGTTCCCGACCCCTATTAAAATGAGTGCACTAGCATCAGTTCATGTTAGCAAAACAGACTTTGCGGACCAACTGGAATCGACGGTTTCGAAAGTGATCCATGTCTTACCACGTTCTGCTAAGTGCAAGCGTAGGGTGTATCATGGCGGCCTGGCCCAGGGTTTGTTTACGCCGATGGAAGATCCAGAGGCTCTATACGATGACGAGGCCCACTCCGACTCTTCGGAGGAGGCACCTTCTGGGTCAGAGGCCGTGTCATCTAAACCTCCGGATGCGGAGGAGCCTGGTTATAGGTTTAGGATGGAGAATTTGCACTTTCTGCTACAGCAGGTGCTTGCTACTCTGTATGTTCTGGAATCTAATATCCCGGAGGAACCTGCGATTCCTAAGCTTGACAAGGTATACGAGGACAGGGTAGTACCTCATACGTTCCCGGTTCCCATTAAGATGGCAAATATTATTAAGAACGAATGGGAGCGATTAGGTTCGTCCTTTTCCCCTTCTTCGTCTTTTAAAAAACTGTTCCTCGTTCCGGACTCTCAGCTTGAGCTGTGGGGAACCATACCTAAGGTGGATGGGGCTATCTCTACGCTCGCGAAGCTTACCACTATTCCCCTTGAGGATAGTTCGTCGTTGAAGGAGCCCATGGATAAAAAGCTGGAAAACATGTTGAGAAAGATGTTTCAGCACACAGAGTTTGTTTTTCAGCCAGCAGCGGCGGGCGCTGGAGCTGCGACATATTGTTGTGAATCCCTGTGTGAAATGGTCGAGGGGGAGACCTCCGTCGACGAGATACAGGAGAAGATTAAGGCGCTGAAGGTCGCCAATTCTTTCATCTGTGATGCCAATATGCAAATTATTCGCCTGAATGCTCAGGTTTTTCTATTTTAGCGAGCAGAGCTCTGTGGCTAAAATCTTGGTCTGCGGTCATGACCTCTAAGTCGAGACTGTTGTCCCTGCCTTTTCAAGGGAAGATCCTATTCGGTCTAGGGTTGTATTTGATCATATCCACGGTTACGGGAGGCAAGGGAGCTTTCCTACCGCAGGATAAGAAGGCTAAGCCTAAGGGATCTACTTTTCGCCGAGACAAAATCGGCATGAAGGGGCGGCCCCCGACCGGTTTCCCGATCACGTAGGGGGCAGATTATCTCTATTCTCAGACGCATGGTTGCAGGATGTTCAGGACCCTTGGGTTCTAGAAGTTGTCTCCCAGGGTTACAGGATAGGGTTCAGATCCCATCCGCCCGAGGGCAGATTCCTCCTGTCAAACCTGTCTTCAAGACCTGGGTTATCGTACCAGTACCCCTAGCAGAAAGGGGTCTAGGGTACTATTCCAACCTTTTTTGTGGTTCCAAAGAAGGAGGGCACGTTCCGCCCGATTCTGAATTTAAAGTTTTCCATCGTTCAAAATGGAAACTATCAGATCTATCCTGCCTCTAATTCAAGAGTCACAGTTCATGACAAATGTAGACTTGAAGGACGATTACCTTCATGTGCCAATTCACAGGGACCACTTCAGGTTCCTAAGATTTGCGTTTCTGGATCAACACTTCCAATTTGTGGCCCTTTCTTTTGGTCTGGCAACGGCCCGGAGAGCCTTCACTAAGGTTCTGGGGGCGCTGCTTGCAGTGGCCAGATCCAGGAGCATTGCGGTGGCACCTTACCTGGACGACATCCTAGTTTAGGTGCCGTCGCTCAGGCTCGCAGAGGATCATTCGAGGGCTCTTCTTCTGATCAAATCTAACGGTTGGAAGATCAACTCAGTAAAGAGTTCCCTGGTTCCCAGCAACAGTGTGCAGATCCTGGGCACAATAATAGACTCTATGTCCATGAAGATATTTCTCACAGATCAGTGACGCAGGAAGCTTGCGTCCACCTGTCTTGCCCTTCAGTCCTCCACAAGCCCATCGGTGGCTCAATGTATGGAGGTGATAGGTCTCATGGTTTCAAGCATATATGTCATCCCATTCGCCAGGTTCCATCTCAGACCTCTTCAATTGTGCATGTTGAGACAATGGAACGTCGATGATTTAGATCTATCACAGCTGATATCCAAGGATGCTTGGACTCTGAACTCCCTCTCTTGGTGGATTCGTCCGGGGCAACTGTCCATGGGGACATCCTTCTTGAGCCCATCCTGGGAGATTGTGACCATGGACGCCAGTCTGACGGGATGGGGAGCTGTTTGGGGTGCCAGGATGGCACAAGGAAAGTTGTCCAGGGAGGAGTCTCTCCTTCTGATCAACATCCTGGAACTACGAGTAATTTACTATGCTCTGAAGGCATGTCCTTCTCTGAGGTCGGTCAGTTTCATCAGATTTCACACCGACAACATTACCTCGGTAGCTTCACCCAGAGGTGTTTGCAGAGATTTGTCTCAGATGGGGTACGCCGGAGATAGATCTCATGACGTCCAGACTCAATTACAAGCTACCTTGATATGCATCGAGGTCCAGGGATCCCCAGGCAGAGCTGATAGATGCCTTAGTGGTTCCTTGGGGATTCAGCCTAGCTTACATTTTTCCACCATTACCACTTCTTCCTCCTGTAGTGGCAAACCGGAGCGGGCCTCAGCCATTCTGATTGCTCCTTCGTGGCCGCGGAGGATGTGGTTTGCTGATCTGGTGGGGATGTCATCCTCTCCGCCGTGGAGGTTACCCTGTCGTAGGGATCTGCTGGAACAGGGCCCCTTTTAACATCGAAATCTAGATTTTCTGAGGCTGACTGCGTGGAGATTGAAGCCTAGTCTTAGCCAAGAGAGGCTTTTCTGAAAGTGTGATTGATTCTCTAATTCAGGCAAGGAAGCCAGTCACTCGTTGCATCTACCATAAGGTGGGGAGGACT